>NC_056694.1:19524576-19848326 GCF_018350215.1 Panthera leo
CAGAGGTACATGCACAAATGCAACAGCTCACTGTCACTTTTTTCTGACGTTTATATATTTATTTTGAGGGAGAGAAAGCATGGAAGGGGCAGAGAGGGAGGGAGAGCGAGAGAATCCCAAGCTGGCTCTATACGGTCAGTGCAACACCCAATGCGGGCTGGAACTCATGAACCGTGAGATGATGTACAAGCCTAAATCAAGAGTCGGATGCTTAACCGACTGAACAATCCAGGGTGCCTCACTGTTACTTTTTATATTGTTTTGATTTTTGAATGGTTTGGACCCATTTTCTATCGAGAAAATTAAAAGAAACTTAAAATATTAAATGTCCAAAAGCCAGATTCAAATTAAAAACAAAACAAAACAAAACAATGGGAAACGCTGTAGAATGTTCCCATGAGAGAACCTAAGAGGGTGGTCTACGGGGGGAGAGGGGAGTAGCCTCTGTGAACTTCAGCACCCGAAGCTTTGCCGGAAAGACAACGCGATATTTAAGGAAAAAGAAAAAAGCAAGAACAAGGAAAGGAAAATCGAGACCTGTCCGGATGGGTTGCCTGGGAATCGTGGTTTCCTGGTGTTTACAGAGCATCTACACGTGTTCCCCCCCCCCACCCCCCACAACTCCATGTTCTTCCCCAGGTGAGAGCTCTTAAGATTCCCTATCATGCACAACAAAGCCACGTGGCTCAGAGAAGCAAAGTAACTTGCCCAAGGTCACAGAGCAAGGAAGGGGAAGAACCTGGTTAACAACCAGTCATTCTGGCTGCTAATCCAGTGTTCAGTACACCCTGGTGCCTGCCGGCACCCCCTCGTCAAGCCCAGGAATGGGAGCAGCCCGCCCCCACGTGCCTTCAGCCCCATGCCAGCTTCCTGGACCTTGATCGTGACTTCCACCTACAGCCTTGGTTTTCAAAGATACCTGTGGCAGAGTAAGGAGGCAGGGAGGCGGACCCAGAAGGCTGCCCAGCCTCAAGGGCAATCACTGTTTGGCTCCTGCCGCCTGTTTCCATGCAGGAATGTGGGCCCCGGTCTTGTTGGATCAGATTTTTCCAGAAGTCCAGTCTTAGAAGACAGCTTCTAATTTTTAAATATTGACAATTACAAAAAAAAAAAAAAAAAATGTAAAGCTCTGTACAGATGCAACAAAACAGGCTTCTAGTTTCTAACCTAATAGGTAACTAGGCAGAAGACTAGAAAATTTTCCATTATTTACCTCGATGCCGCGGAACCATGGCGGGGGGGAGGGGGGCGAGGGGGAGAGCTCTTTAAGGAAATTTCATCATAGCAACAGAAATCTGTTAGACAAAAAGCGTGACTGTTTGGAAGACAGGTAAACGTGGGCTCTGCGACACACTTTCAAATTCTTTCAAATTCCCCATGTGCTGCCTCCAGGCTGGTTCTGGGACTTGAAGTTACATTCTGTCTCCTGAAAGCCCGAAACAATATCCCTGTCACTCTTCCTTTGCATTTTCTGTGTAACTCAAATTCCCGGGACCCAGTTTACTGCCAAATTACCTGCGATAAACAAGTCATGCTAAGATCCTCTTTTCCTCTCCAAACCCAAACAGCAGCTGGCAGCTAGAAATGGTTATTTATAACCTGCACACTGTTATGCACATTTTCTTGTGCACTTCTAAAAATGCTTAGCCGTGCATTCTTTGGCTGCCTTCATAATTAGATGAGAGCCTGGGGACAATGCCGTGCGGTAGCAGAGAAGGTAGGCTCTGGGTCAGCCTGTCTGGCTCAGCTTCTCATTACCTGTTTGGAAACCCCGATACCGTAATTCCATTTCGGTCTATTGTCAGTGTTAAGACAGTACAGATGAAACGATTAGAGCAGTGCCCTGCACACAGTAGGTGATGGGGTTTGGAGTGGGGGTGGGGATCCGGAGCTGATGGCCAAGAAAGAATTCTTGAGATGTCTTTGGGGCAAAAAGCAGATTTATTAAAGCATGGGGACAGGGCCCATGGGCAGAAAGAGCTGCACTGGGGGTGTGAGGAGTACTATGATATACTATGGAGTTGGAGGAGGTAAAGTCAAGAGGAAGTTTCTTAAAAGGGATTTTCCATATGCTAAAGCCTCACAGATCACTGGAGGCCTAGCTATTGTCAAGCTAAGGTTGTTTTTCCCTCTAGCAAAGCATTGAGACAGTAGGGAGTTCCTGGAGAAGGTTTTACTCTGCCTGCCCTCAAGTGTTTGTCACCTGCCTGCAGGTTATAAGGAAATTTAATTTTACCTGCCATTTCCTTCTTGCCTTTGTTCCCCACATCACTATGGAGGGGAGGGTGATGTTGGGGCTCCAGGAAACAAGCCTATAGGTTTCTGGAGATTAGGCTATTGATAAGATTGCCTTTTTCTTGTAATTTACCAAGGTATTTGTAAACGGATGGAGACTCGTGTCCTGCAGGACTGCGATCTCTATCAGTTAACCATTTGTGTTCCTTCCTTTCCTTTGTTCTTGGGCAGCCAGGAGTCCACGAGGAATATACGTATCCCACCTGGGGGGGGTGGGGGGGATGGGAGGTATGCTAGCTCGTGCTTGGCCTTCGGCTTGCCTTACGCTCCCTCATCAGAAGAGACATCAGTAGACATCCCTGGAGTCTGTGAATGAATGAACGAATGAATGACCAAATTTTTTGAATGGATAAATGCTGGGAGGACAAGAGGTAAGAGTACGAGAAGCTGTAAAGACTTCATCTTCTCTCACAATGTATTTTCCTGATCCTTCCCCCCCCTGCTTTTTCTCAGATGGTGAAATGAAATATGACAAAGTGGGTTTAATACACCACTGGAGATAATTGGAAAATATTGATTTTTTTTCATTTGAAACGGTAAAGATAAGAAAGTGCCCCACTTCTGTAATCTAATCAGTGGCTTATGTGACAACATGCTTCCCAGGCTAAAATGTACTTTGGTCGACCTCTGTATCCATCACACAAGTTCCCAAAAGCATTCCAACTACACCCGCCAGCCCAGCCCCATCCTTCCATCCCAGCTCCTGGCTGAATACAAGTGGGGACACGGCGTTTGTGGATCTATGTGAGCATGTGTGTACACATACAAATTAAAGTGTCTTCTCCGTATTTGTGTCCCACCCCCCCCCCCACCCCAATGATCTGCAAAACAGCCCTGGAAAACGTAAGAAATAATGCATGAGATTCCCCCAGAATCCTAAAGAAAAAGATACATTCCTGCCTCTGACAGCTAATTTTTACTGAGAACCTATTAAGTACTGGGTACCATTTTAAGAGCTTTATTTATGTTTATTTATTTTTGAGAGAGAGAGAGAGAGTGGGGAAGGGGCAGAGAGAGGGGGACAGAGGATCTGAAATGGGCTCTGTGCAGCAGAAAGCTGCATGCAGGGCTCAAACTCACCAACCATGAGATCATGACCTGAGCTGAAGTTGGATGCTTAACTGACTGAGCCATCCAGGGGCTCTGTTAAGGGCTTTATTTTTTAATTTACTTTTTAAAGTAAACTTTTAAAAGTCTTTTTAAATTTGTTTTATTTTAGAGAAAGAGTGAGAGAGAGAGTGCAGGGGTGGGGGAGAGGGACAGAGGGATGGGGGGGGAGAGAGAGAGGGAGAGAGAGAGAGAGGGAGAGAGAGAGGGGGAGAGGGGAGAGAGAGAGAGAGAGAGAGAGAGAGAGAGAGAGAGAGAGAATCTCAAGCAGGCTTCACACTCAGTGCAGAGCCCAAGGTGGGGCTCGATCCCAGGACCGTGGGATCATGACCTGGGCCAAAACCAAAAGAGTCAGATGCTCAACTGACTGAGCCACCCAGGCGCCCCTTAAGGGCTTTAAATAGATGAATTCATATGATTCTCACGGCGGCCTTATGACATAGTCCTCCTATTAATCTCTATTTTATAATTTGAGAGTCCAGGCACTGAGAGATGAAGTAACTAATCTCCCAAGGTCATGTGGCCTCAGGACCAGAACCCCCTTGGTCGGTCTCCACACTCTGCTCCTCCCTCTCCTCTCCAAGATGAGGAAGGCTCACAGAGTGAGCACCTCTAACTTGAACAGGGAGAGCAGGAGAGCGAGTCCAATCCTCTGCCCTGGTTTTTTCAGAGTTGCCTTCTGCAGGCTTAAAATAAAATCTCCACCTCAAATCATGCAAGAGGCAGGACTTCCCACCACAAAGGCTCATCAGGAGGGAGGCTTTGCAATGGCGGCGGGGCGGGTACAGAAACGGAGCCAGGCTGGTTCTCCGGCAAGTGGCCACCTTAACTCCCCAGGCCTCGGCCTCCACATCTGATAAATGACAGCAATCAGACCAGATCGGAAGTTACTCAACTGGCTGAATCCAGGCCACAGACATTTGTTTGGTCTCCATAATGTTTAAAAAAAATTTTTTTTTTGCAGCCAACAGCTTGGGAAATTTCACATTTTAAAATCCTGAGTTCTGGGGAAAAAAAAAAAAAAGAAATACTGAGTTCTGGATTGTTTTTGAAAACCTAGAAGATCTGGCAACACCAGGCTTGCCTTCCTGCCTGGCAACAGTTGTCAGGAGCCGGCAGATGGCTGGTATCCTCTGGTTCCCGGCCCCCTAGCTCTCTGTCTCGCTGCCACTTTGGTCTGACAGGCTTCTCCCTACAGTAAAGATGAAAGTGAAGGTCTGTGTGTCCACACCTCTAGCAAAAGTGAGAATCATTACCATCATCATCCTAATTGCAGCTAACACATTTATACTTATCATATGCCAGGTCCTGATCTAAGGGCTTTGCATCCATGAACGCATTTAATTTTCACAATAACCCCAGGAGATGGAACAATTATTATCTCTTTTCTACAGATGATGGAGGTATGGAAGAGGCTACATGCTTCAAGGAATTAGTAGACGATCGAGTCCTTTATGACATTGAGGAATAGTCCCAGGTATGCAAAGTGTACGTAGGTGTTGAAAGAATCTGACATCAACAGCATAATGAAATAAACCCCAGTCACTGTGGTCATTTACATTACCTGCCTGGACCCTGCAGGCTTCTAAACCTGTATTCCTGCACGGGATCCTCAGAGTTTGGAAATCTATCAGATTCCCTGGACTAGATCTGTTAAGTCCCTCCTGGATCTAACTGTCTGTGATTTTAGGTAGGTTCATAAAAACATAAAAAGGTACATAAATAGTTTGGGGTTCTTGAGAGTGTGCGTGCGTGCATACACACACACACACACACACACACACACACACACACACATATCGCATTGCAAGGTCACTCAGAGTTTATAAGAGTGTGGTGGTCCCTGCAGGGCTTCTGTGGTTGGTGACCAGTCATCTGTGATGCCCCACCTTCCTGCCTGGTGCTGCATTTGCCTATAACCCTTCAATGACATGTTAAGTCTCCAGAGAATCCATCAGCTACGGGGGGTCAAGGCAGCATCAGAGTTAGAAATGAGGCAGGAGAGGGGCGCCTGGGTGGCTCAGTCGGTTAAGTGTCCGACTTCAGCTCAGGTCACGATCTCACGGTCCGTGAGTTCAAGCCCCGCGTTGGGCTCTGGGCTGATGGCTCAGAGCCTGGAACCTGCTTCTGATTCTGTGTCTCCCTCTCTCTCTGCCCCTCCCCTGTTCATGCTCTGTCTCTCTCTGTCTCAAAAATAAATAAACGTTAAAAAAAAAAATTAAAAAAAAAAAAGAAATGAGGCAGGAGATAGGGGTGATGGTGACTCACTGGGGCAGAAAATGGGGGAAGGGTAAGAATGCTAGCTGAAAAATAGAGGGAGTACAGACTAACAGAGGCCAGGGGTACAGTAAAGGTAGCCAGGTCAAGACATATTATTAGGACTGGGTTGAACTACTCCAAAGGTTTCTGGGAGAAAGAGGAAGATTGAGCTGCAAGGACTTTTTCCCTGCCTGCTTTATGGAGACCAGCTACCCATTCGCTAAGGGACAAATCAGTTCATCTCTTCCCTGATTATGACGTCAGCCCAGCAAACACTCATGTACATCTCCCTGTGCCACTCCTTGGGCCAAGTGTTGGGTGTATAAAGGAACAGGAGTGGGTCTCTATCCCCAAAGAGGAGAAAAGGCTCGGAGCCCAACACCTGTAATATAGCATGGGACATGAGGGCTATGGGATCCCGTCACGTGGGAGGATTAATTCAGCAGATGTCGGTCACCATCATCTACAGCGTGGAGGTGACTTGAAAGAAGGAGACAGCTGGCAGGGAACACAGCAAGGGGAAGGCAGGGAGGTGGAAAAGAATGTAGCGTATGCAAGAAATAGCCAGCTTTCCGAGGTGGCTTGGGCAGGGGTTAATTTCCAGGTGCCCATAGGCTCAGGCGACTATTCTCAATGCAAGAAAAGAGCACTTGATGACAGGTGCCACCAGCCAGAAGAGGTCAAACTGTCATCACATGTCCAAGACCAAGGGGTGACCAATGTTCAGTGCTGGGGACCAGGGCTGTGTGGGAATGCAGGCCCAGCAGGGCCAAAGCACCCTTCTATCAAGAGACTAAATAGCCCCGGTTTTTATGGGAAATCACTATTTTTAAATATGGGAAAACACATCAACGGACCCAGTTCAGCCCAGTATAATACCTCTGGGCAGGAGGGTGGGTGGGTAGGTGGGTATCTAAATATGAGGCTGGAGACCAGCAGACCAACCAAGGGACAGGGGAAGGGAAAGACACTGTTTCCCCAGGGAAATTCTCTGATTTAAGGTGCTGTGTCTGATTTAAAGCTACAAGGGTCAAGCCGTTCAAATCCCACGGGGCATCAGCAGTCAGTCCAGTGCTATTGAGGGCAACTGATACTTCCTTACTCTTATATAAAGTGATCTGTAAACAGCACCAAGCTCCAGCTTCCAAGCAACCATACTGCTCCTTGTAAGCCCTCTCTTATGTGTAAACAGAGGAGCAGCCACAGAGTCAGATCCTGAGGGAGCCAAGAGCAAGGGTCAAGGGCAGTGCCTTTTTTTTTTTTTTATTTGCTTTTAAGAGAGAGAGAGAGAGAGAGAGAGAGCATGGGCAGGGGAGGGACAGAGAAAGAGGAGACAAAGAATCTAAAGCAGGCTCCAGGCTCTGAACTGTCAACATAGAGTCCGATGTGGGGTTCGAACCCATGAACCATGAGATCGTGACCTGGGTGGAAGTCGGCCACTTAACCGACCGAGCCACCCAGGCGTCCCCAGGGCAGTGCCTTTTAAACTGTTTGTTCTTCCACCAGCCTAAGAGGGAGCCTCGCCCCCAGACTCACCCCCTAGGTGAGACGACCTGGCGACACCCTGGCAGGGACAAGTTTGAAACAGGTCTTTGATGACATACTCTAGACATACATTAATTCTAGAGTGTGTGCTTTATTTGGCGGAGTCCTGGTTCTGCTACCCGCTGGCCACGTGGGTGTAAATGGGCCCAATTACAGTGAGTAGCATATGGAGCTGTCTCAAGCATCAAATCGAATGGATCCCCCATGGAAGGAGTCAGCAAACCTTCCCAGTGAAGGACCAGATAGTAAATACTTCTGGCTTTGTGGGCCATACGGTCTCTGTCACAACAAATCAACTTTGCCAATGAAGCATGGAAACAGCCACAGACCGTGTGCATTTATATGCAGAGGGGGCTTAGCTATGTTCCAATAAAACTTTATTTACAAAAGCAGGCAGTGAGGCAGATTCCTTTGAGAAAGGGGAAGACCTTCACGAATGTCATCTTCCAGGAACTCCCAGGTTGGATTCTAGTTATCTGTTTATGACTGGCTTTCTCACCAGACTATGAAGTTCTTTTTTTTTTAGTTTATTTATTTATTTTGAGAGAGACAGAGACAGAGTGAGTGGGGGAGGGGCAGAGAGAGGGAGAAAGGATCCCAAGCAGGCTCTGCACCATCAGCCCAGAGCCCTACGAGGGGCTCGAACTCACGAGCTGTTGAGACCATGCCCTGAGCTGAAACCAAGAGTTGGACGCTCACCCGACCGAGCCACCCAGGCGTCCCCAGACTATGAAGTTCTTAAGGGCAGGGAATATATCCCCCCTTTTTTTTTCAGATTGAAACTAAGTGAACAAGCATATGCAGCACAGTATGCCACACAGGAAAAATTCATAAGGATTCCAACATTGCCCAAGTTAATATGAGAGTGGAATTGTTGCTTCAGATGCCTATGGGGCCCAGGCAGGGAACGCAGGCAATGGAGTTCAGGTAGGTGGCCAGTCAGGTAGGTGCTGTGACAAATTGGAAAGGGCACCTCCCTTCTAAAAGGGTGGTCTCCGTTAGCTCTAGCTGTGAGGAGATTGTTGCCTACAGAATTCTGATCCGGTGCTGATAGACTTCATTGATTTTTAAAGAAAATCCCACAATCAGATGTTTATGAGAAATCTCCCAATCTTCCAATGTTGACAACTCATTCAAAAATTGAAAAAGCAAAACATTAGGGGCCAAGTAAACAGGATTGTGGGCTCATTCGTTCGGAGGCCCCCAGTGTGTAACCTCTGACGTATAGAATTCCGTTTTCAAATTTGCTACATCTTTCTTTTTTTTTTTTAAGGTGAAAAATGCTGGAACTAATATGTTGAAAAAAAGAACTTTACAGGAAGTTTTAAGAGTAATACAATGAACTCCCCTCTACCCTTCACCTGGATCCAGTCTCAATCATCTTGAGATCTCTGGATTCCGGTGCGCAGAAAGCACTGGAATGTGGAGTTACTAAGTGAATGCCCTGAGGAAGAATAAGCAAACCGTGCTGTGCCAAGTTCCTGTACGTTAAAATCACAGCTGGAGATGAATACTGGGAAATAGGGAGAGGGGAGAAATGCACCCGACTCAAGGATGGGCGCAAAGAAGGAACGAAGACAGAACAAACCAAGAGATTACATGGACCACATGTTTATTTTGCCCGCTGAATGCTTGCTTTATTTTATTTCATATCGGTTTTTGGCTCGGCTTATTTTACGTAGCAAGAGAAACAGACAAATCACCAGGAGCCCAGGTGAATACCACACCAGAATGAAACAGACCAGGCACGTGGATAGCATACTTCCAACAAAACCTTACTAGTTCGCTCGTCGCCCGTTTTGCAGTTTGGGCTTATTTAGACAAGCTAGGCTAAATTTCATCTCGGCGTTATTAATTCTATGAGAAAGTGTACTAAGCAAATGAACAGTATAAGCAGGGGAAATGTTGAATATTTGCTCTAGGGAGAGCAAAAGCAAATGAACAGCTTTAAAATCCTTTCTAATTATGTTGATGTGCTGAACTTTTGTCTAATTATTATGTTCCTTGAAAACTGAGTAGAAATTTTTTTTTTTTTTCCTAAACCATATTTTAAAAGCGCTGGGGGGAAATGTGACTTTAACATAAAGATGAACACTTCAGGGGCAAAAGACTGGGGGCGCCTGGGTGGCTCTGTCTGTTGAGTGTCGGATTTCGGCTCAGATCATGATCTCACAGTTTGTGAGTTCCAGCCCCACATTGGGCTCTGTGCTGACAGCTCAGAGCCTGGAGCCTGCTTCAGATTCTGTGTCTCCCTCTCTCTCTGCCGCACCCCCCCCCCAACCCCCCCGACCCCCGCTCACGCTCTGTCTCTCTCTGTCTCTTGAAAATAAATAAACATCAAAAAAATTAATATATATTCGGGGCAGAAGACTCGCACACTGCCAGTTTACTTTCAGGTAAATACAAAATGTAGCACGTCAGCTTTTCTTTTAAATAAACAGTGAGCTAATTACAAAGATTATTATTTGCTAGAGAGCTTCATCAGATTCCTTCCTCCCTCTTCCGCCAGCTGAAGTCTGCCCATTTGCAGCTAACGACAGCATTAGCTACCACGAGGAGCACTTTTTATATGCCAGACTTGGTGTTAAGTGCATTCATGCATAGTCTTGTTCAATTCACCATTGGGCTAGCAAACAAAACAAAGTAAGCCTTCTCATCAGCTTGACTTTATTGACAGGAAAACTGAAGCTCAGAGGGGTAAGAATCCACATCGAGATATGAATCCACAGATACACGGCCCCCGAAATATACCAGTATTACATTATGATGTACTGCAGAGCCAGATAAAACCTGCCCAAAGTCAAAACCAATGGGTCAGGAAAAATGTTGTGAAAAACCATGGTGATTTGGACATGCAGAATTAACCAAACTACAATCCAGTTTGGGGGTACTTGGTAGATACTTAAGCTTTTGTAAGTTTAGGAAGTAAACATCCTTTTGATAAGGCCTACCTAGTTGGCTAGAATCACAATTCATCACGGTATGCTTCACTTTATCCAACAAGTATGTGCGTACAAAATTGTTGTGTAAATCTAAGTTTTAAAAATAGTAATGGAAAAAGGGATCCTTTGAATGCTAAATTTTTTTTTAACATTTATTTATTTTTGAGACAGAGCATGAACGGGGGAGGGTCAGAGAGAGGGAGACACAGAATCTGCAACAGGCTCCAGGCTCTGAGCAGTCAGCACAGAGCCCGGACGCGGGGCTCGAACTCACAGACCGCGAGATCATGACCTGAGCTGAAGTCAGCCACTTAACCGACTGAGCCACCCAGGTGCCCCTTTTGAATGCTAAATCTAATCTTAGGGCAAATGCTTTCTTAAAAGAGAACAAGCTTTTCTTGTTTGTGACCAGTCTGAAAATTAACAGGTTCCTCTATTAGGCCACAGTAATGTTCTAGGAGTGCTGACATGGTAACAGAGCGACAATGTAGACTTCTTGAAAATGGCCTACAGCAATAGTTCTCAAACTATCTTCCACAGACCCTAGGAAGAAGAGAGATCCACAAAGACAAAACTATTCTCACCATAATTCTAAAACTTTTTTTTATTTACATCAGTCAATATTTGCACTGATGATGTGAAAGCAGCGGTAGGTAAAACTGCTTGTGGTCTGAATCTCTACAAGGCAGCAGCACCAAACTGTGTTATTAGTCATTATATTCTTTACTACCACATACTCATGATAAAACAAAACAAAAGAAAAATCATTTTCACCTAAGAATATCCTTATAAAATAGTAGAAATTAATATTATTAAATTTCATTCCTTGAGTACACAACTTTTTAATACTGTGTGTGACAAAATGGGAAGTACACATCGAGCACTTCTGCTATGTGCCAAAGTACAACAGTTGATCCCAGAAAACACTCATGTGCTTGTTTGAGTTACCAGCTGAACTAGCCACGTATGATACTGAATGCCATTTGCACTTAAATGAACAACAAACTATCATTATTCAAACTTTTCTCAAATATATAAAAAAAAATGAGTCTGTCCCAAATACCCAACTGACAGTGTTTGTTGCCCAAATGAAAACTTGTTTCTTACTACCTTGAGTTTAACAGCTTATATGGTAGTTATATTAACAAATGTGATTTTTTTATATCATAATGACATTCTATTTGATATTAATAATGGAATTTTTAAAATGTCAACATTTGGAAGATTTGTATAACTCGGCAAATCAACATTTCCTAAATGACAAACATTTAATGTAACAAAATCATACATGGGTAAAATATCCAACCAAAGGGCATGATAAACCAATGGATTTTAATGCAATAGAGTATAAAAGTTCACCAATATGGTTTCAGATGCCACACTGTACATAACCTTCAAGAATTACAACTTGCTAAGTCTTGGTGTAGCATCAAAAAAGAATGGTATTTGAAAAGGCAATTAAAATAGTCCCTGCTCCAACTATATATCTGTGTGAGGCCAGACTTTGCTCATATACATCAGCCAGAAAACACATGTTTGGTTGCCAAAGCCGAAATGAGAGTCTAGCTATTTTCTATCAAGCCAGACATTGAAGAGATTTAAGAAAATGTAAAATAATGCTACTACTACTCTTCCTACTACTTTTGGGGGCGGGGGCGCAAAGCTATGTTTCATTAAAATTATTATTTATATTCAGAAGTAATGGGTTCATGGTTATTTTTAAATAAGTTGATAAGTGAATGTTTTAAGATTTTCTCAGCTTTAATTTCTGATATGGTAAATTTCACAGATCTACATAAACAACACTCTTCTGAGGTAAGAGCATAAAGGAGTCCTGAGACCAAAAACATTTGAGAACTGTTGTTCTGTAGAAACATTACATTGATCTTCCCACAAGGCAAACTGCAAATGACATTTTACAGTACCTCTGAAGTACAAAGGGCAAAGCGTCTTTTAAGCGCACATCAGATTATTCAATTAAAAAAAAAAATCCCACACTGCATTAAGTGGATATCACAAAGGAACAAATCCCTGTTAGTGGTGAAATGAGAAAACTGATCTGGATTCTAGCATAGACCCTAACAGTCTGTCTAAACATTAGTCCTCCTGTCTTCAAAATGAGATCCGAGTAGCCTATTTTTAGATTGCTTCCCATGGTCGATTCTCTGATTCTAATCAGGGACCTCTAGACAGTGGCCCACAGGCTCCATCTGGCCTTCAGACTGATTGGCTGTCCCGGTATTTAGAGAAGTGCCCCAGGAAAATAATAGGTTGGAGCCGAGTGAGACGCTTTCCTTTCAAAAGGCGAATTGATTTTCAGTCGCAGCCCAATCCAGCCCGCCAGACTTGTCCCTACAGATATCTGCATTTGCAACTTCTGGAATGAAGGGCCTCTGAAACCCGTTTCAAATCTCAAACTCCGTAATTTGGTTCCAGAGGCAGAGTGTCTGGCTTTCTTACCCACCCTGCCACTTGTGGGCTGTTTGGTTAGGGGCAAGTTAACTTCATTGAGCCTCAGTTGCTTCATTTGCAAAACAGGAGAACACTACTGACCTCAAAGGGCTGTTCTGAAGCTTAACGAGGTGTTGCTTGAGAGAGCTTACAGAGTTCCTGGCACTGGACGGTACTAATTATTCTCAGCAGAGCTCATAAAGAGAGTATGTCCTAGAATTCCCCCACCCACCTTACCAACTCCCTTTTCCCACTAGCTGACGACCGCACTCCCCAGGGTGACGCTTACTCCCGCACCAACTCCCAGATTGCACAGTTCCACATCCGAGGAAGACACACAGGACCCCCTCGCCCTCAGACTTCTACTTCTCCTTTCCACTCTAAACCTCTTCTGAGCCCCCAGCCTGTACCGGGTTCCTACACGACCACAGCTCTGCACCTTGGCCAGACCACTGACCACTCCCCCCAGCCTCTTCTGGCCATCCCGGATCACTAAGGCTCCCTTTCCCTCAGACCGGAGGCCACCATGGGTCAGGAAGTGGTGGTCCAGGGCTCTCCGGCCTAGGATTCTGTCCGGGGAAGCTTCAGGAGAGGTGAAAGAATAACTGCCCGACCGCCCGGAGGGGCCCACCGACACTCACCGTCCATCCCTAGAGGCGGCGGTTCCGGGTGCTCGAACCGGAAGCGGCCCCTACACTGTTTGCAGTTCCCCTGGTTACTGCGGGGTTCCGGACCAATGGCGGTGGAGATCCAGGGACTGAGCCCGCCCCCAAAGGGAGTGACGTCGCATCAGCGCTCTGGAACTCCTCCTCGGATCTCTAAGTCCATCCCGCCTCTCAGGGCTGCCGAAGGTTGTGCGCAGGCGCGCTGGAGGGCCTATAGTGTCCTGGTGCGCAGGCGCCGGGGGAGCTGCCCACCGAAGTAGCAATGGACGCGCTTGAGTCGTTGTTGGACGAGGTGGCCCTCGAGGGGCTTGATGGCCTGTGTCTGCCTGCGCTGTGGAGCCGTCTGGAGACGCGAGTGCCGCCCTTCCCCCTGCCTTTGGAGCCCTACACGCAGGAGTTCCTGTGGCGGGCCCTTGCCACGCACCCGGGCATCAGCTTCTATGAAGAGCCTCGAGAGCGACCCGACCTCCAGCTCCAGGACCGGTCAGCGGCCTGGTCCTGCGGCGGGCGGGCGAGAGGGCGGGCGCGGAGCCCGGGGTCCGATGGCTCTGGGAGGGGCCCAGGTTCTGACGGGAGGGGGTGGGAGATAGGAGTGGAGCCCGGGGAGGACCGTGAGTCGTGGGGCGGGGGTGGGGGGGGGGTGGGGGGGGTGGGGAGGCCTGGGTGTAAGGCTGACTGGGGGTTCCTCGGGCCTGGTAGAGCCCGGGCGTTCGATGGAGTTGAGGGTTATCTCATGATGTCCCATTATGTCCGTGTGGGTGTTGGGTGGTGGTGAGTAGGACCGGCGGGATATTCTTCAAGTTTCAAAGAGTACTCTTCTTCCGTAGTGGTTAGGAGGTGAGTTCAAACCAAGGCTGGAGACCGATGCGTTCAACCACCCTTTCTGGGGCATTCGTTCAGTGCTTGACTGGAGAGCCTAAGTCAATTAGACATCTGCATAACAGCAACCTTAATAATAATAATAATATAATAATAATAATAATAATAATAATGGTTAGCATTTATGGAGTGCTTATTTTTGGCCTAGTCCTGTACCCTAAGATCCTGTTCTGGGAGCTTCAGGAGACTGAACTCACTTGATCCTCAGCAGTAGGTACTGTTATCTTCCCCATTTTGCAGAGGAGGAAACTGAGCCTTCGATTAAGTAACCTGTTCAACGGTTACAAAGATTATAAGTGACTCACGTGTTGATTTGAACGCAGGCCATCGGTCTGTAGCATCTGTGCTCTAAAGGCATATTGTGAGAAGTTCCCAGAGGTAATACTGTCCAAAACAGGACTTAAAGATTGGATTTAGGTGGGCACTTGGCAGAGTATTCTGGACAGGAAACCGCACATGTGAAGCCTGCAGGAGGAGAAATATGTTACGTTTGGTTGAAGTGTAGGATTGGAGGTGGGGAATGAGGAATAATGTTTGTCACATGTATGCTTGTTGTGAGCCGGGACTGTTCTAAGATCCTGACATAGAGTGAGTTATTTAATTTTTACAAAAGCCTTAGAAGAGAAGATTGAGGCACAGAGCGTTTAAGTGACTTGTTTAAGATCATCTGCTAGCAAGGCCAGAACCCCCAATTTGAATCCACGAAGTCTGGGGTACAAAACCCACTCTGCCCTTTGCTCAGTTGGACTGGAGAGGGATTTGGGTGGTCTTTTAATCCACTTAAATAGCTTATCCTTTATCGAAAGGGTAGTTAGAAGCCACTGAAAGGCGAGTCAGACTAGGGGCAAAGTGTGAAGTTGAGAGATTTTAGTAATCCAGCCACAAACAACCAATCGTGGTTTTGCTTACCAGGGCGCAGGTGAAAATAAGAGAAGCAGGTGGGATGAGAACCTATGAAACCAGAATAAAGAGGATTGGGTGACTGGATGTGGGGTATAAGGAGAGGTGGGAGTCAGGGATGATTCCTCTGGTTCCTGATATTTGGGTACCTGAGTGAATACTGATGCCCTGCCCTGTTGGTAGGGAACACAGAAGGGCAGCACAGTGGTTGAGTCTTGGGGGAGGTGGGGAAAATGTTGAACGTACTTTGAGACACATGGAGTTTGAAGTTCCTTTGGGTGACCCTAGTGGAGATTCTGTTTAGTAAACATGTGGCTTCATGCGGGGCGGGGGAGGGGGGAGCAGGCCAGAGAGGAGTCATCCCGTATGGTTGGATGTCTAAGTTGTAGGCCAGGATTCTCCCTGGAGGCCTAAGACATGGCCCTGAGGTGCACCTACGTGGAAGGGCTGGATGAAGGACTAGGAACCTTCCAAGAAGCCTGGGAAGGTGTGGCTGGAGAAATGGAGGGTAGCAGTTCAGGGTGGTGTCCTGGCAGATAGATGGCAGATGTGACTGGGGGTTGGAGGGTTACGCAGTGTAGAGATCGCACAGAAGGCAAAGGAGGAAAGGGCCAATAAGCTTAAGTGGGATTTAGCCTCAACTGGACTAGAGGAGGATGTGAGCGAGGTTTGCAAGGAAAGCTTAACAAAGTTGGCTGACTGGATAAAGGAAGAAACCCAAGTCAAAGATGTCTCCATGACATTGATACGACACAACTGGGAGAGAGTGGAGAGGAGGGACTTTATCGGGGGCGGGGAGAGGCAGTTATAACTTTGCCTTTGATCTCCTTGACTTTGAGGCGTTTGGTAGACAAGCGAAGATACAGGGTCAGTGTTTGGAGGGAAAAGACAGGACGTAGGATCCCAAGGTGAAAATTGTTAACGTACAGGCACCAGATTTGAAGGGAAACCAAAAGGCCACGACTTGGGCCAGTAGGATGGTTCTGGTTCCAGCATTCAGCTTCTTAGGGTGGATTTGGGGGACCCTGGGAAGGCCTGTGTTCTTTGCGTTAAAAAGGCAGGAATGCTGCTCTAATCTGCATTTGCAAAGCGGGAAGACTGAGTGAGCACATTCTTTCTCTCTCTCTGGTCTCAGCAGGAGGTTGTCAGAAGAATGTGGCCCAGTATGTACTGTTTCCGGAGCTGATTTGTGGTTTGGTATTTGTGCCTTCCCTCTTGTAGATACGAAGAGATTGACTTGGAAACCGGAATTTTGGAGTCCCGGAGGGATCCAGTCGCTTTGGAGGACGTCTACCCCATTCACATGATTTTAGAGAATAAAGATGGCATCCAGGGCTCTTGCCGGTACTTTAAGGAGAGGAAAAACATAACCAATGACATCAGGACCAAGTCTTTACAGCCCCGCTGTATGATGGTGGAGGCCTTTGGCAGGTAACTGATCTGCACCGTCAGAAACTCTTGGGAATCCTCCTGCTTTGGAGTCGGGTGCACAGTCAGAACGCTGAGTCTCGTCAGCCCTTTACGAAGCCTCTGCCTTCTTCACTCAGCTCATTTTGCTCAGGGACCTGCCTTTCTCTTTTCCTCGTGTCCACAGTCCTGGCACGGTTGGGCAGAGCAGGAGGCTATCATTTGGATCACTCTTTTTTTTTTTTTTTAATGTGTTATTTATTTTTGAGAGAGAGCACAAGCGGCAGTCGGGGAGGGAAAGGGGAGGGGGGAACAGAGGCTCTCAAGTGGGCTGTGCGCTGATGGCAGCGAGCCCAGTGTGGGGCTCGAACTCACAAACCATGAGATCGGGACCTGAGCTGAAGTCAGCCACTTAACCACCTGAGCCACCCAGACGTCCCCTGGATCACTCTCTCGTCCCCTGGATCACTCTCTCGTAGGGACTGGGCCCCCTGCTGCCCAGCGGTCCTTTCCTGAGTCTCCGGCCGGACCCCCGGTTTCCCCGAGTGGTCCATTCCACCTGTTACCTTCTAAGCCTAGCCCCACTCCCACCTCCCTCCCCGCTTCACAGAACAGGGAGAAGCTGCCAGTGTGAACTCTCCTGACTTCCATCTTCAACTTGCAGCTGTTACATATCTCTTCCTCCCCCACCCCCACCCCCCAGCTCAGAGGTGACCAGAAACCATGTCACCAGGACCAGGCCCTGTCTAGGGCCTCCCTCTGCTTCTCTTCCTCCTCCTCTGCCCATCCCCCTTCCCGCCCCCCAGCCCAGCTCCCTGTACCTCCTGCTCTTTCCTGCCTCTCTCAGGAAGCTCATCTTTCTCCATCATTTTCTTTCTTTTTTTTTTTTTTTTTTTTTTTATGTTTATTTGTTTTGAAAGGGAGGGGCAAAGAGAGAGGGAGACAGGATCCAAAGCAGGCTCTGTGCTGACAGCAGTAAGCCCGATGCGGAGCTCAAAGTCACAAACCTCGAGGTCATGACTTGAGCTGAAGTCAGATGCTTAACCAACTAAGCCACCCAGGTGCCCCTTCTCCGTCATTTCCAACTTTTGGCCTTTCTGCTGGTACTGTCTCCTCAGCCCTAACGTGACTCACACAGCTTACAACAGGACCTTCTCTTGACCTCAGATCCCCTGTGACCATAGATCTCTCTTTCTCTCTGCCGCTTGTAGGACCAAGCTTCCCAGAAGAAATAGCCACTCTCACTCTTTGTCCCCTTCACCTCTGCCCTCTCAGTCCTGATGTCTGACTTTATTACTTCACCGAAATCTTATCCCCGAAGATTCCTAGTAACGAGCCTGTGGACACTGTAGGGCCCTTAACCTCCTTGCCCCCTCCGCCCCATCAAGGACTTGTAAAGCTTTTGTCCCATGGCTTCCTGCTTTATTTTCCTGTTCTAGCCAATCCTTACCAGTTCCCTCATGGACTCCCCGACTTCCTTCCACCCCTTAAATGTTGGGCTGCTCCCCAGGGCTCTGAGTGCTCCCCAGGCGTCTGCCAGGTGCCGTGTGTGAAGTTACAGTAACCTCTTCCTCAGTGCGCCCACAAGTCAGAGCATCACTCTCCTTCACCCCAAACTTGCCTCCTCTTCCATTTCCTGCCCCTTTTGTGTCTTCCCTCTGCTCCGGAGGATTCCCACGCGCCTGCCGTGTAAGACGCAAACTTGGGCCCCTTCTCTCTTTCTACGTTCAGCTGGCCACCGAGTCCTGTGGACTTGACCTTCTGACGTTTTCTCAAACGCCCTTTGGGCTCAAAATAGTACAATAGTCTCTTATCTCCCTTCTTACTGTCTCTCCTCTTCGGAACTTTCCACACTGCATGGAACATTTTTCTCTAAGATGGACTTGCGGTGGAAAGTGCCTTGGTCACTCAGGACAGATATCAGACTGGCCGCATGTCCCCCACAGACATGCTTTGTTTAGCCAGCATGGTGGTTTGTTTGTTTTCAATTTTATTTCATTGCTAATATTTAAAATCTGGATTTCTGCCTCCTCTTAAAAACATTACAGGATCCATGGGGCGCCTGGGTGGCTTGGTTGGTCAAGCCTCTGACGGCAACTCAGGTCATGATCTCCTGGTTTGTAAGTTCGAGCCCCGCCTCGGGCTCTGTGCTGTCAGCAGAGTGCTTTGGATCTTCTGTCTCCCTCTCTCTCTGCCCCTCCCGACTTGTGCTCTCTCTCTCTCTGGGACTGTGATTTTCCCTTGGTATTTAGGCCAGAACCATGAGCCATGTCCCACCTAGTGCTGCCCACCCTGCTGAGTGGCCCATCAGGCTCCATATGCCTACCCGCTGCCCACCCAGCTCTCCCCCCATAGCCCTCTCTGTGCTTTGGCCCGAACACGCCGGGCTAATCTTACTCAGGGCTGCAACACATGTTGTTCCTTTTGCTTAGAGTCTTCTGCCTTCAGGACTCCTGGGGGGCTCGGTTGGTTAAACGTTTGACTCTTGATTTCGGCTCAGGTCATGATCTCACGGTTTGTGAGATCGAGCCCCTATTCGTCGGACTCTGAGCCGACAGCGCGGAGCCTGCTTGGGATTCTTTGTCTGCCGCTCCCCGACTCACGCACACTCCTCTCTCTCTGTCTCTCTCTCTCTCTCTCTCTCTCTCTCAAATAAATAAACTTAAAAAAAAAATTCTGCTTCAGATCTTCACATCTCCACCCTCTTCTCTTCATTCAGCCTTGGACTTGGCTCCTCAAGAAGTATGTCCCTGTTGCCCAGACATCATCGTATTACTCACGTCAGTACCAAAAATGGTCTTCAGTGTTTATTTACGTCACTCTTTCCATACCAGACTGTAACCTTGAGGGCGGAAACTCTTGTTTGTTCATGGCTGTATCCCTAGGATCTAGACTATGCCTGGCACCACATCGGCTCCTGAGAGTGCATGTTGACTGACTGACTATCCTGTTGGTCTGGAAGTTCTAACCCCTGACCTGTGGCATGGCATCCAAACTCCCTGGACGGCACTGCCAGGCCTTTTGGGATGTGGACTCGCACTGACCTCTCGGGCTCTCCTTCCTTCTGCTTTCCAGCCTGCGACCCCACACCAGGCTTCCCGGCCGGGCCATTTGCCCCCAGGACAGGCACACTGCTTCATGCCTCCAGAAACTTGCAGGTTCTGCTTCCTTGCCCTTCACCGCCCCCGCCCCCAAGCTTAGTGCTCACTCAACACCCCCTCCTGTGAGAGCGTTCCCTAGTTACTGTGCGTGTGCTCCGTTCACACGCGCAGCTTAGATGGAATTGGGCTCTGGACGCATGCCATTTCCTGGGTGCTCTCTGGCAGCTGTTGGATCATAGCATAATCGCTCACTTTCTGGACTTCCTCCTCCAGTGGACTGTGAGCTCCTTGAAGGTGGACACCGCTCTTATCTATCTTGGCATCTCTGGTACTTTACATTGTGCTTAATCAGTATTTGACATCCTGTCTGGTGACCACACTCAGCATTTTAAGCCTAGCAGGAGTCCCTTAGTCAGCTAATTGGAACTGTCGGGATTATGATAGTGCAGCGTAGTAAACAAATCTGAGCCTGTGCGAAAAGCAGCAAACCTGTTCCCCAGTTTTCCAGCTTTCTTTTCCCAGCTGGCCTCTTCCAGTTTGACTTAATGAACCTGTTTCGGACGAGAGAGCAAAGGTCCTAAGTCTGTGATGTGCAGACACAGGAAGTGGACTCTTTCATGGGTGTTCGCAACCATTCTCTCTGAGGATGGATTCTGCCGACTTCCATGACTCTACAGAAGACTTATTTTAGGTCACAAACAGTGTAAGGTTAAAAGGAAGACAACCTCTTCTTTCATCTTTGCCCCAGTTGGTGGTAGAAGTGAAACCAGCCAGTGTGGGGTAGGAGGAAGGAGAACCGTCAGCCTGAGGGATGTGATAGAAGAAATCCGTTTCTCTGCCGAGTCTCCATCACTTAAGTCTGAGGCTCCACCCACTGGGCCTCATCTGCTAATTTAAGCCAACATCTTGGGCAGATTGGCCCACTCCATTCACATACTCTTGGGGTCCAAGCCCTGCAGCAGAGATCCCACGAGGGTGTGCTGGCAGAGAACCCCTCACTCACTCACTTCTTGGCATCAAGATACCCCCACTTGGAAGCGCTCCCTTTCCCAGATGAATGCATCACTGAGGGTCCCTGTATAAGAACTCATGGACTACCAACCCCTCAAATCTGGGCCAGCATCTAATTCTTCTTAGCTCTGTTGTTTACACATCTAACCACAAGGCCTGTCTCCCATCACGTCACTCAGTCTGAAATGCCTTGCTAGGACGTATTCTTGGCCTCTTTATTATTTTCACACCTCAAGTCACTAGGAGGAGCTGACGATTCTTCCAGGGTCTGGTCTTCAACAGAGTACAAATCCGCTGATTAGCCAGTTCGGTACAGACCTACCTCGTCGTCCTGCACTTCACAGATACTGCGTTTTTTAGAAATTGAAGGTTCGTGGCAACCTTGCGTCAAGCAAGTCTGTTGGCACCATTTTTCCCAGCAGCATTTGCTCGCTTCGTGTCTCTGTATCACATGTCGGTCATTTTCTCAATATATTTTCTTTCCTTTTCTTTATTTTTTTTTAATGTTTGAAAGAGAGACAGAATACAAGCGAGAGAGGGGCAGAGAGAGAGGGAGACACAGAATCTGAAACAGGCTCCAAGCTCTGAGCTGTCAGGACAGAGCCCGGCACGGGGCTCGAACTCACAAATTGTAAAGACCATGACCTGAGCTGAAGTTGGACGCTTAACCAACTGAGCCACACAGGCGCCCCAATTTTCTCAATATTTTGAACTTTTTCGTTCAAATATATTCAAATATATTTTGAATTCGTTCAAATATATTTTTGTTCAAATATATTTGTTATGGTGATCTGGGATCGGTGATTACAGTTTGGCGAAGGTTCAGATGATGGTTCGCATTTCTTAGCAATAGTATTTTTTAATTAAGGTACACACATTGGTTTTTTTTTGGACGTAATGTCATTGCACACTTAATACACTATAGTATAAACATACTTTTATATGCACCGGAAACCAGAAACTTTATTTGACTAGCTTTATTGTGATACTTGCTTTATCACAATATTTGCTTTCTTGCGATGGTCTAGAATTGAACCCACAACATCTCTGAGGCGTGCCTGTATTTTTGACTCTGAAGCTTATCTGTCCAGTTCAGTAGGCTAGTTTGCTCACTTAACAAATACTCACAGAGCCCCGACTATGCACTACAATCATACTAGGCACTGAAGGTGTCCTAGTGAACAGGTCAGTACCATGTGCCTACTTTTATGGCACTTAAATTTGAAGGGAGGAGATGGACAAGAATGTCTGCCAAAAAAAAAAAAAAAAATGACCTTTAAAAAAAATTTTTTTTACGTTTATCTACTTTTGAGAGAGAGAGACAGAGCACGACTGGGGGAGGGGCAGAGAGTGAGGGCGACACAGAACCCGAAGCAGGATCCAGGCTCCGAGCTGTCAGCACAGAGCCTGATGCGGAGCTCGAACTCACCAACCATGAGATCATGACCTGAGCCAAAGTCAGACGCTCAACTGACTGAGCCCCTGAGGCATCCCCGAAATACGACCATTTTTAAGAGTGCCGGGTGCTGTAAAGAATATGACAATGGCCGGGTAGGGGATAGCTGGGGCTACACTTTCAGGAAGGCCCGAGGAGGTCATGTCTAAGCAGTAGCCCTAATAATGAGAAGGAATCCGTCACCTACAGATTCGGGGAGGGGCCCAGGCAGAGGAAGCAGCTCATTTGAGGACCAGCAGGGCCATGGAGGGTGCGTCAGATGTACCAGGCCCTGCTGGGGAGTTTGGGCTTTGGTCTGAGTGTCCTGACGAGACCTCGGAGGGCACCACATAAGGAGAACACAAGGTTGGCTCTGTTCACCCCAAATGCTGCAGTTTGGACACTGAAAGCGCCTTAATGGGGGGGATTGTAAAGCTGTAAGAAGCAGCACAAAATGATGATTCTCTAAGGTTCAGGGTTTTGTTTGTTCTTTTAAGTTTGTTTATAAATAAGTGTGCAGGGGAGGGGCAGGGTGAGCAACAATCCCAAGCAGGCGTCATGCTCTGCACTGAGCCTGACGTGGGGCTCGATTCCATGAACCGCGAGATCATGGCCTGAGCGAAAACCAAGAGTCTGATGCTTAACTGACTGAGCCACCCAGGCACCCCCTGTTTTTTCATATTTTCTTCAAATCACTTAAAGTTATTTCTTCTGTGTGGTCGTTTCTGATCCGCAGGTGGGGAAAGAGACTGATCATCGTCGCCTCCCAGGACATGCGGTACAGGGCCTTGATAGGCTTGGAGGGTGACCCCGACCTGAAGCTCCCTGACTTCTCCTACTGCATTTTGGAGCGGTTGGGCCGGTCCCGGTGGCAAGGCGAGCTCCAGCGTGACCTCCACAGCACTGCTTTCAAGTAAGGGGATGATTCGCTTGACAGGGCTCCCTGATGATTGTGCCCTGCCCCCCAGCCTGTTGACCTACCTCCTTCCCCGTTCCTCTCAGCCCTGCCACTGGGGCAGTCTGCAACCTATGCTGACTGGGAGTGCAGGGCTTTGTGTATGAAGAGACCCTGGAGTGATCCTATCATTTAGTATCTAAACCAGACATTTTGAGAGTGGAGAGTGGGGCCCCAGGGCAAGGCCAAGGCAGTGGTCATAAATTGGGACCGCCGGGCAAACCAGGATGTATAGTCCCCCTAGTTATTGGCCACTACAGGATTGGGCACCTGTATTTGATGGTGTCATCGCTAACCCTCAGCGTCGCCCACCCCACCGTCCGTCCCGTGCCCATTTCCCTGGGCCTCCACCCCCATCCCCCGTCTGCCTCTGCCGGGGACCTCGGCTGTGTTCTTAGGCTGAAGCATGGCTGTTGTTTTCAAGGCCGCTGTCTCACAGTGACTGTCGTCGTAGAGTGGCTGGGTAGGACTAGCCAGTGCTACAGTGTGTGTCTAGCACTGACGTTCAGGTGAGAGGCCCTCTGCGCTGTTGGGAGAAAGCAGCCAGCAAAGCAAAAATGACAGAGCCACGCTCCTCCTCTCCTCCAGGGTTGATGCCGGGAAGCTCCACTATCACCGGAAAATTCTGAACAAAAACGGGCTCATTACGATGCAATCACATGTGATCCGATTACCCACCGGAGCCCAGCAGCACTCGATCCTCCTCCTCCTGAATCGGTTTCACGTGGACAGGTATAGCGTGTGCACGCCAGAGCACTCCGTTCTGCCCTGCGCGTTAGGCCTTTACAAACCATGGAGGCTAAATCACAGCACGACTGTAGCTTTTTACTTTTATTGATTTATGTTTTGCTTTTATTTTAGAGAGGACGAGCACACACGTACATGCGCAAGCAGGGGAGGGGCAGAGGGAGGGAGAGAATCTTTTAAGTTTTTTTTTAAACATTTATTTTTTTTGAGAGACATAGACAGAGCACAAGTGGGGGAGGGGCAGAGGGAGAGGGAGCCACGGAATCCGAAGCGGGTTCCAGGTTCTGAGCTGTCAGCACAGAGCCCGAAGCAGGGCTTGAACTATGAACCATCAGATCATGACCTGAACCAAAGTCAGGACGCTTGACCGATTGAGCCACCCAGGTGCCCCAAGGGAGAGAGCCTTAAGCAAGCTCCACGCTAAGCATGGAGCCCAATATAGGGTTCGATCCCACAACCCTGGGACCATGATCTGAGGCAAAATCAAGGGTTGGATGCTCAACCAACTGAGCCACCCCAGGTGTCCATGACTATAGGTTTTTTTTCTTTTTTTTTTTTTTAACTATTTATTTATTTTGAGAGAGAGAACATGAGCACAAATGGGAGAGAGGGACGGGGGGTGGGGAGAGAGAGAGAGAGAGAGAGAGAGAGAGAATGAGAATCTTAGACTCCACACTCAGTGAGGAGCCCAACGCGGGGCCTGAACTCATGAACCATCAGATCATGAACCAAAGTCAAGAGCCAGACGCTTAACCGACTGAGCTACCCAGGTGCCCTAGACTATAGCTTTTTAAAAGAGATTTACTATCTATTTTTGATTGTGAAAATAAGTCATGCTGATTTAGAAAATTTGGACATTATATTGAAAAGAAGGAAAAAAAATTCCTGTAACCCTATTGCCCGGCAATAGGGACTGTTAACATTTTGGTGAAATTTGGGGGGGAGTATAAAAATAAAAACAAATCAGTCAAATCAGATTTGTTTTGGTGACAGAATTGAGATTGAATTGTATCCGATTTAAAATTGGCATGTTTTCCCAACACGCAACTCTCATAATCAGCCTAGACGGTGAGATGTGGAGGTTGTGCTGAGTGATCACCGTGCATGACGTTGCTATTTAGCCTCGGGTCCTGGTCCAGCCAGTATAGCAAGGTGGTGAGATGTGTACATTCCCTTCTGAGGATGAGGGTTTCTGGGAGTGAGTCTCTGACTCCTTCCTGCTCCCTGTTGGGGTGACTGCCTGGCATAGGAATGGGGGAAAGCAGTGTTCCACCACGCTTGAGACAGGCCTCAGCCTGCCCTCCGGCACCTCATGGCCTCCTTGGTGAGACGTCCAGAGACCAGGGTAGGGAAGGATCGAGCTGGAGTAGGCCTTGGAAAAGGTGGCCCTCGGGTGAGTAAGCGGGAGCCCCCGAGCGCCTGGCCACCTGTGCTCCACAGTGGAGTCGGGCAATGTCATGGAATCCTTGAGAGGCAGTAGGCAGGCCCTTCCTTTCCCTGGACCACAGGGAATGACTTTGACTCTCCCTAGCCGAACGACAGAGACCTTGCCCATTACCAGTGGCCAGGCATGCTGTCCAAATGGGAGGTGAGTGAACACTCAGGATTAAATATAAGTTTTAAAGTCGACAGTGTCCGCTGCCTAGCACAGGCCTGGGCCCAAAGAAAGTGCTTGATACACATGTAGGCAGACTGTTGACTAAGGATTTCCAGGAGTAATGATATCACTGCATTCCTGTCAAAATTCCAAATTTGTCGTCAAACCTATATTTTAGGAATCCTACTGGAGAGAGAATCATGCTTCTACAGTTTGCATTTTATTTATTTAGTCTTACTTTCCACTAGTTAAATACAGTATCACTAGACTCCTACCTGGTGTAGGCGGCAGCTGTGGGTGGAAGAGATTAACAGTGGACTAAGTCAAGATCTGTTTTTAAATCTTTGCCCCTTACTTGGGCAAAGGCACTTGACCTCTCTGAACCACGGTTTCTTCTCCTAGAAAATGGCCAAGACTCAGTGCTTGGTGTTAATTCACATGCAGTAAATATCTGTGCCTTCCTTTATCCTTCCATGTGTTGAGAGGCAGTGAAAGTGGAGAAGTGGGTGCAGACTCCGTATCCCATACATAAGCCCTCCGTGACCCTGAGCTTGTGACCAGTTAAAGTCAAGGTCACCTTCCCAGCTATGCCCTGCCGCCCAGCCTCCCCAGGCACACATAGTCGGGAGCCCTCCACTCTCTTTCATAGCTTCCTTGGTGGCCATTAGCTTGGAAGCAGTCATTTATGATTCTACACAATAAAAATGAGGTGGGGGGTGGGCTTGATCAGGCCAGTGAAGTCAGAGTAGAGGCCAGCCTTCAGAATCAAAGGCATCATGATACAGCGAACAGAGCGCTGGATGTGGGCAAGGACCTAGGTTCATGTCTTGAGTCTGAAGTTTAGAAAATCTGTTTCACTTCTTTATGAAATAATCCCCTCCTTCACCAAGCGATTTATATAGAAATACCTAAGGTCCTTCCTAAACTTGAGGCTATTATAAAAACGTAAGGCATTTTGAAGAATCCTTACGGCTGCGGCCCAAAGGTCTAGTTTGTACACGGCCACTACCTAGGTGCCCTTGGCCATGTGACCGAGCCACTCAGAGCCGGTCTCTGCCCCACCAAGTGCGCGTTGTGGGCTGGATGGTGGCCGAGACCGAAGATGAAGATTCTGTAGTTTGGGATGTGGTCACTGAAGGCTTGCGAGGCACTCTTTAGCAATAGGTTTGACCAGACAAGCTGTTTTGTGTTTCTCACAGGAGGAGCAAATATGACATCCTCATGGAGAAGCTCTCGGGTGTGCTGAGCACACGGAGTAACCAGATGGAGACCCTGGGCAGGCTGCGAGAAGAGCTGGTAAGTGCCCGGGGCCGCCTGTGCTCTGGGCCGGACTGAACTGTGCCACAGCCTGGACATCTTTGTTTAGTGTGCCTTGATGGTGGCTTGTAATCAGCCCTGTTCACAGACTTAACCGTCCTTAACCTGGAAGCGAGTGGGATCTTCCTTTGTTCCACAGAAGGAAAAAGTGCCCAGGCCTTCATCGAAGGCCTTCCTGCCCTAGGCTGGCTCCCGTTTTCCCCAGGGTTTGCTCGAGGCCCTGCGGTATAAGTTCGTGTGGAATGGTGGACCTGGGTACTTAGGGGTGCTTCTGTGAGCACGCTTCTAATTCCATCACACCGGTTTAATACTGAAATGATAGTGTGACGGCACGGGGAGAGAAGTGCTTACCCACCGGCCTAGTCTCTGGGCCCCGCAGTAGAGTTGGGGGGAGGAGGAAAGCACAGAGGGGGCATGTGGCCTCCAGGCTGATTAGAACGGTGTTCGGCGGAGCCAGCATTAGACGGGGGAGAGAAACAAATTGCCCTGCCAGTTAGACAGCGGAACTTAAACCTGAAGTTTAAAGGCAGCCTGTTTGGGTCATAGTGATTAGCCCACAAAGGACCGTGATTTGGAATCTGATTATCAACATCAGGGTTGGGGCGCCTGGGTGGCTCAGTAGGTTAAGCATCCGACTCTGGATTTTAGCTCGGGTCATGATCTCATGGTTCGTGGGATCGAGCCCCTTGTTGGGCTTCATGCTGAGCTTGGAGCCTGCTTGGGATTCTCTCTCCCTCTCTCTCTGCCCTTCCCTGTCCCTCAAAATAAATAAACATTAAAAAAACCAAAAAACAATAATCCTTGCTCCTTACCTCCTGCATTGGTGAGTGGAGCCCTCATCTCTGATTCCGTCATAGAGGGAAATGGGCCTCTTCTCTATGCTAGATCTCCTCTACGCCCGAGCCCCTCATTTGTTCATTTATTTATTTAGAGCTAGAGAGAGCACACGAGCAAGGAAGGGCAGAGGGAGAGAGAATCTTAAGCAGGTTCCATGCCCGACACAGAGCCCGATCTCCTACTCCCGACTGAGATCATGACCTGAGCAGAAATCAGGAGTCAGATGCTTAACCGACTGAGCCACACAGGCCCCCATGCTCAAGTCTCTTTGAGGCAGAGCTTAGGAACTGAGGCCTGGGGGTCAGATTTGGCCTATATGTTGTTAAAAGTACATTTGACCTGGCATTTTTTTTTTTTTTTAACTGAGATTTCACAGACAAATCTAAGTTCCCTGCTTCCTTTGACATATCAGAGGCTCCGTCAAGCCTGGGCCTGCAGTCTCTCCTGATGGCAGTCAGCTAGAGCCAGCTGTGTGCTGGCCAGCCACCCCTCCGCCCACCCCCCGCCGGCCCCTTCCTTCCTGCCACCTCTCAGACACCAGGCCCTTGTCATTTGTCATTACATGTGCACTGCTGTTTGTGGTAAGAAATATTTTTCGGTGTCTGAGTCTCCATGAAGAGTGGAAAATGAAAGAAAAATACATCTTTCTCTTGAGAGATCCTAGTAGAAATGAAGAAAATCCCTATTTAATAAACAAATCTCTGCCCACATTGTTCCTCATATTTCTTGTCCAGCAGACATCGGTGATTGAAACCCTCCGCCCTACTGGGTCACTCGGGCGTGCGGAGACCGGGCTAGTCGGGTCCCAGGTCAGCACTGCGGACTGTCTAAGTGATACGAATGGACTGTCACAGGATGCTGTTCTCTTATTTCTCCAGCAGATACTTTAGTGAATGTCTGCTTTGAGTCAGAACTGTGTCCTGTACTTCGATGACAAAAATTAGTGAGGATGACAGGTCTCCCACTGTCGTGGAGCAGTCTCACTGGAGAGGCAGACGTGCGAACACATGCTCAGGCTCGAAGGCGCCTCGCAAGGACGCGCTTGCTTCAGGGAGCTGGGAGAGGCTTTATAGAGCAAGTTGCAGCTGAGCTGGGCTGTGAAGAAGTGTTCCCAAAGTAGACAGACAAGAAATGGCATCTCGGGCACGGGAGGGTGGCTCCAGCAGGTTGTCAGAGGCGCAGTAACCGAGCCGTCGCCAGGCGGCAGTGTGCTCAGGCAGGAGGAACGGCAATGTGGCTGGAGCGCTAAGAAAGGTCTAGAGCACCGGGCTGGGGGGCTGGTCTGTGGCCTTCAGCCTCGTAAACCGCCGGTGGCAATTCAGAGACGGAGAAGTTACGAGGAGGGAAGAGTGTTTATAGGAAATGAACCTGGCAGAGGAAGAGAGATTGGAGGCGTGGGTGGCAAGGTGGATGCTGTTGACTCTGGCCGGGGGTGATGACCGCTAGAAGGGAGATGTTTTGGAGAGGAGCTAGCAGGGCGGAGTGAGCGCCTGAGGCCAGGACGTGGAGGTGAGTGAAAGGGAAGGAGTCTTGCTGTCCGGCTTGAGTAATGGCTCCTCACTGAAGCCGATGGGGCTGGAGGGCAGGCTCCCGAGAGCAGGGACCGGGGACCAGCGACCATGCCTGTTTGTTCACTGCTGAAGCCCCACCAGGCGGACGCTGCCTGGCCCATGGTAGGCGCTCAGTAAGTATTTGTGGAATGGGTGTCTGAATAAAGTAGGGAGTTCAGAAGGAGGAACACGTTTGCACGAGGACGAGGCGCATGACAAATTTGATGTTAGGATTTATTGAGTGTGACGGTCTTCTGGGACTTTGACTTAGTGACGTCTCATCGGCAGCCGGAAACAGGGTCAGAGGAAGCGGAGCAGGATTTGGTGAATAATTAGCCAACACGTGAGGTTGATGCCATGAATATGCATGCTGTCCTTTGGGGGGAATGGGAGAGGCTCACACGGCCTCTTTCCCTTGTTGCTGGGCAGATTGTGCGAGACCCTGATGGCAGACCCCCCGGAGGGCAGGACTCCCATCATCCTCTCCGCGCTTGGGATCGTCCAGGACGTAGGACCCTATGTTAGGGGCTGGGGTTTGATGGATGAGCTTCCGTAGGGTCTTTCCATGATGCCGAGGGCACAGCTAGATTAACAAGAGATCCCATTTACAAGCCGGTGGCTTCGGATGAGCCATATGTGAGTCATCTGTAATTCCTCGATAGCCGTATGTCCTCCTGCCCGAGGGCTGGGGCACTGGCTGCTCTGAGAGTTGATCACATATGTGGTGGCGGCAGCCCGCAGACATTTTGCTCCCTCTCTCTCCCCCAGAGAGTAAGAGGAAACCCGTAAGACTCCACTAAGGGCTCTTAGTGGTAAGTGCCTCCTGTCATTCAGCCCACGGCCTACAGCAGCCGGAACTGGCCTCATGACTCCAGGGGTGGCCAAGTCAATGCTCGTCGCAGCCAGGATGGATTTATGAACAAATGAAACAGGCCGGGTGTAAAAAATGTTTTTGCTCTCGGTATGGATTCAAGAAATATGTAATCCTCCTGGTAACTACTGTAGGAGAAGACGGCACATAACTGGTGACCTTCAACCCCAATGTACCAGAGGCTGATGGGGCCACCGTGCATGGGCCTGCCTGTCGCGGCTCCCTCTGACTGCTGCTCTGAGGAACCGCAGTCCAAGGATTTGTTGCTGGATTTTTTTTCTAGGAGAAGCTAGAACCTGCTTCGTATATATACATACATATGTGTGTGTGTATATATATATATATATATATATATATATATATATATATACGTACACATACACACATATATATGTTTATATACGTTTATATGATAAATATATATACACACAAACGTGCATATGTATGAAATCTCTCACTTTCCAATGTTGGCAAGTAAATCAGTTATTTTCAAAAACGTGCAGATGGGAAAGCATGGCCTGCACTGGAGGCTGCACATCAGCCACCCCTGCAGCTGGGGTCACGTAGGGTCATTATGGGCACGTTGCCTTGCAGAGCTGTGAGCGGTGGGGCGCACGTGATCATCCTCACGTTCTGGAAACTTCACTGATAGACTACAATTTTTTTTCTCCTGAATCTTTTTTTCTGTTTGTTCCATTGCCTGTGAGAGGTGTGTGTGTGTGTGTGTGTGTGTTAATGATACACTTCCTTGGTTAGAAAACCAAACCACTGAAAAAGTATACGGCGAAAAGCCTCCTGGCTCTGCTCCCATCTGCCTCACTCCTACCCCTGTGTATCCATTTATAGAATCATCTACACCTTCTTCTGTTCCCTTGACAGCATAGCTTGGAGTCTTTCCTCGTCAGCCCCTCCAGTGTTTCGTCGCGCAAGATAATCGGTTAACTCAGGTCCTGAGCCTGTGTTCATTCACATGACTTTAGCGGTCGCAAACGCCGTGCTCGTATCTGATAGCAGCTCTTAAATTGTGTGTTGGCAGGGGCTGTGCGAAAGGACGTTTAAGCGGCTGTACCAGTACATGCTGAATGCTGGCCTCGCGAAGGTGGTGTCTCTCCCCTTACAAGAGATTCACCCTGAGTGTGGACCTTGTAAGACAAAGAAAGGTAAAGAGTCTCGGCCTCTGTTCCCTTGGCTGCGCAGACGGCTTTCTCTTCTCCCCTCCAAGCTCCAGCCTTTCTGTGTCACTACGTTTGGCCTTGCGGTGGGAGGACTTCACGTATTTGGTCGAGTCTTCATTCCTCGGTGCCTGACTTAGGATCTCCTGTAGCAAAAGTGCTCAGGAAATGTTTGCCGGATGAAAGCAATCCTGAGGGCCCGCACCCATCTCCGTGTCGGTGTCCCTCCAACATCTCTGCTCCGTGGCGTCCAAAACCAAGTTCGTGTTTTCCTTCTCAGGCTAAGCCACTGTCCATTCCAGCATTTGCAAGTCCCTCAGCCGTGTCGCATGATCTCATTCTGTAGCCCTTGCGAGGTAGGTGGTAGGGTCACCTTTTAGGTGTAAGAAAATAAAACTTAAGAGGTGCTAGTAACTTACAAAAGGTTGAGCAATCGTAAGTGACAGATGGGGGATTCGAGCCTTCCCAGAGAGTTAAACTCAGGACAAGAGACCGTAAAACTTTAAAAACCTTCCTTAGTGCTTTATTTTTCTCTATCCTTGAGTTTTGCACCATGCTGCTCCTGACCGACCGAAGTCATTGAAAGAGCCGAGGGTCAGAGCTTTCAGTGAAAGATGATAGATGGAGCATACGCATGTATCCGCACTCTCCCCAAACTCCTCCCTAGTGACAACAAGGGATAGAAAAGGAATAAACCAGCAGGTGCAAAGAGGCTAGGGCAGGAATGACAGCACAGAGTCCACAGTATTCTGGTGCCCGAGGCAGACGAACGCGTGGTAACAGACTGAGCGGCCTGGGGAACCTGAATGCCTGTGTGTGGCAAGAGCCAAGGATTGATGCCTCCACACCCGAAATTAACTAAAGATGTGGAGATCCCAGGTACCCTTGAGCACAAGTTTGGATGGTGCCAGAGACGAGGGGGTCGGTTGGCAGCGTGTGCAAGAAGCCGCCGCTTCCCCAGGTCCCCTCCCTTACTTTGCATGGCCGGGGTAGAAGTCCTTTCCCACACAAGTCTGGGCTTATCTCAGGATGAGATGCATGAGAGCGTCTCTGGGCTCGCAGACCCAGCCGGGGACAGGGTGCCGTGCTGGCAATGGGACACAAAAAGGTGAGGGTCCTCTCCCTGCGGTCCCCCCATGTGGCTCCTGAACATTGGTGGCCAGACTTACCGTCCCCTAGGCCGGAGGCTGGAGGCTGCTTTCCTGCAGAGACCGACCTGTCCGAGAAACGTCCTCCAGATGCTGAAATTTAGGGGTATCCCAGCAACACAGCGGGCCCCTGCCTGCTCACCGTTCCTGGAACCCCACGCCATGACAGCCTCTCCCCTGCTCCTCCTCACCCTGCACGACATCCAGAACACAGGCTCCAGGCAGCAACTGAATACTTCCCTGAACATCTGAGAACTCTAACAGGAATGTAAGAGAGACAAATGGGGGAACTAGGAACAAAGTGAGGAGCAGAGGAAAGCCTGGAAGGACTTGCAGAGAGGAGGCGTCGCATCTGTGAAAACACAGCGAGAAGCTGTAAAGGGGGGACGGACGGAAGATAAAAAAGAGCTGTTGGAAATAGAAGAAATCCGCTTATCGCAGTGAAAGAGTTAGCGGGAGGGAAGGTGGTAAGATAAAGTTGAGAAGGATCTCAGAAACTCAAAAGAGGCGGGAAGTAGAGCTCAGTTGAAAACAAGATGCTAAGCCTCGAAGGTCCGACAGCCCGCACGACGGGCTCACAGTGGGGGAGACGGAATGTGGGCAGGGGAGGAGAGGGGAGGAGGTGATGAGAAATGACACAAGGGATTCTCCCAGATCTGCAGCACGGAGGTTCTAGAGCAAGAGACCTATCAGGTGCCTAGCGTGAAGAACATAACAGAAACCCACACCAACACCCACCATCCTGGAACTTGAGAAACCCCGAGCCAAAGAGCCTCCAGAGAGGAGACGTCAGACTTCCCGGGAGTCACCGAAGCTGGGCGGCCTTGGAGCAGTGCTTTCCTTCTGAAGGGAATGGACTTTCAGTCTGGAGTTCCTTTATTCAGCTTTTGCATCGATCCGCTGTGAAAATCAGGAATCTGAAACCGCTCGTCTCCCATGTTCCCTTTCAGGAAGCTGCAGGAGGATGCCCACCATCAAACAGCAGACTGAAACAAGAGGCGGGGAAAATGGGGTCCAGGGAGTGAGGAGACCAGGAGAAACATGGGAAGGTGGTGAAGGGAAGTCACCATGACCGGCACGAGGGCAGCCTGTCCCGGCAGGGGAGCAGGAGAAGGGGGCTCCAGGAGGGACGGAAGTCCACGCAAAGGATCAGTTGCCCGGTGGGTGTGAATGTGTTTAGAGAAGGTTGTATGTCGGCAGAGAGTCTGCGTGTGAATTAGGGACAGGTACGCAGAAAACCAAGCCATTGGGAAAAAATGAAGTTATTAATTCCAGGAAAACCAAAAGGTGAATGAGAAAAAAAGGTTGGGGCCTGTAAGCTTGACTTTGTGGGCAACCTATCAGTCACTGCCCACCCTAACTGGCTCCCTGTATCTGAGAAAAGTCTCAGATGGGGAGAGGAGATGGGAACACACCCATATTATCATCCAACAGGTGAATAAACCAGGGAAGGAGCCCCCAGGGGTGTAGGGGAAGCTCCTAGAGGGCACCTCCCCTTTGAGTCCCTTCAGTGCCGAGTGCACACGTGACTGGTTGAATGCCTGGCATCCCTCTTCTCGGGAACGGGTGGGCGGCATCAGCCTTCTCAGGAGGAAGAACACCGGGAAGTGCTGCTGGGTCCTGTGGCAGGGACAAAAGTCCCAGGCTTAAGTGCATTTGACTCGAAGTGGGATCACCTGAATGCTTAAAATAGTCATTGCCCGTGGGTCTGTTAATCTCTTTTTTTTTTTTTTTTTTTTTTTTAATTTTAGAGTGTAAGCGGGGGAGGGGCAGAGGAAGAGAATCTTTTTTTTTCTTTAATGTTTATTTATTTTGAGAGAAGGAGCATCCACACACATATATACACACGTGGGGGAGGGGCAGAGAGGAAGAGAGAGAATCCCATGCAGGCTCCATGCTGTCAGCACAGAGCCCAACATGGGGCTCGATCTCACAGACCACAAGATCATGACCTGAGCCAAAATCAAGAGCCTGACGCTTAACCGACTAAGCCACTCAGGTGCACCCCCTCTTTTTAATTTGAGAGAGAGACTGCATGTGAGTCAGGGGGAAAGGAGTAGAGGGAGAAAGGATCTTAAGCAGGCTCCAGGCTCAGCATGGAGCCTGACTCAGGGCTCAATCCCATGACCCTGGGATCATGACCTGAGCCTAAATCAAGAGTCAGATGCTCAACTGACTAAGCCACCCAGGCGCCCCAAGAGAGAGAGAATCTTTTTTTTTTAATTTATTTATTTTAATTATGAGAAAAAGAGAACACGAATAGGGGAGGGGCAGAGAGAGAGAATCTGGAGCAGGCTCATTGCCGTCAGCACTGAGCCCAACGTGGGGCTCGAACTCACAAACCATGAGATCGTGACCTGAGCTGAAATCAAGAGTCATATGCTCAACCAGCTGAGCCACCTAGGCGCCCCGAGAGAAAGAGAATCTTGAGGAGGCTCTATACTCAGCATGGAGCCCAACTCAGGGCCGAATCCCATGACCCTGGGATTATGATCTGAGCCAAAATCAAGGCTCAGACACTCAATGACTCAGCCATCTAAGCGCCCTTAATCATCTTTATTTCCTGATTTCTTGCAAAGAAGACATTAAAAATAAACAGACTGGATTGATTATATTTTTAAAGTAGAGAAACTAAGAAGGAAATGCCCTTAAATAACCTTTCTTGCTGGGCGGGCAGCCACGGAGCAAAGCTTCTCCCAGGCTTGAGGTCCCTGGAAATTCAAGCCAGCCGCTTGCAACTGAGACACCTGAGTGAACTTTGATGTAAGACAGCCCTGGGTCAGAATTCTTATTTTGTCACTTCCTGTTGGGGTGACTCTCAGCAAATTTTGACCTCTCTGTACCTCAGTTTCCTCAGCAGGGTTTTCTGGAGATAATAATACAACTTTCCAGAGTGTCATGGGGCTGCCCGAAAACCGTGCACACACAGCGGGGGCCACAGAATGGTAACGGCCACATGTAGCCATGTATTTTGCTTGGCTCACGGCATGTGTTTTCATTGGGTAGGTTACCAGTCTTTTAAAAATCAGAAATTGCACCTAAGGAGTCAGCCTTTCAACTTGCCTGCACAAATGAAATTAGGCAACGTGAAACTGCATTTCTTTAATAGTAAAGGGTCAGGCCCCATTCCCCAAGGACACCCCGCTTCCTGCTATGTAGCCCATAGCCAGCTTCACTCTGGTATGTCATCGACCTGACCCTTGAAGGTGTGTCTGTGGTTGGGGTTTTCTTGAGGCCTGGTGCTGGGACTAGAAGCTTCCGAGACTGGGTACTGATGGTAATGATGGCTTTGGCTCCTTCTGCAGGGTTAAGTGGGCAGGCACCTAAGACAATGACGATTGGAAATTTTAGATTGTCACCCACAACCACGGTGAGCCCATTCTGACTGTCCAGGGGGCTCATCTCTCCCCGGTGGGCTTGTCACCCACCTTCTGCTGCTCAGGCTTATCGACTGGGTTCTCCTGACTTCCTCTGTCACACTGTGATTTGGTTGTTTGCGTGACTTTTTTCCAAACTAAGTAGTGAGCTTCTTGAGAGCAGCCACCACACTCCTCACATCCCTTCTATCCTTGAGACCCGTGCAGGGTCTGCTTGGAACAGAGTAGGGCTAAGCAAATGCTTAGCAAATTTAATTTAATTAGGTAGCACTTCAGTTACTTTCCTGGGGCAGGAGACAAGGGATGAAGGCACAGTTCTAGTCTTTTTTGCCTTGTGCGTCATCCCACTTTGCAGAATTAATATAAACCTTCCCTCTAAGGCATGAGGGAGCAGACAAGACTTAATAAGTAAAGATGATGGATTACTTCGTGTAAATTTACAGGTGTGCTTGGATATATACGAGTTGTTTCTAAAAGCTGTAAATAGTTTGGGTTTCACATATTTCAAATACATTACAGTAAGCTGCAGTGATCTGCTTTGCAGAAAGGCGGGGTGGGGTGGGGGGGAGTCTGGGTAATGAAAACAGTCACCCTGAACTGATCTGTTTTGCAAATTTGGATTATAGTCTTCAAGAGTGGACTAGTCAGACTGTATTTATTCAGTTGGGCTGAGAACAAAAGGGAAGAGAAAGAGAAGTTAATGGCGTGATCCTTCATAAAATAATGGCAACTGGAAGCAGTTGACAGAAGTCGTGCCCCCCCGCCCCCCCCCCCCCCCAGGGCTAATGATGGAGGCGGTGAGTCAGCGGGTTTTCCAGGTTGGGTGACGAGGCAGGTCCAGCATTGAAGAGGATGGGGGAGGGGCCCTAGCATCTGTATCACCCTGTTCGTGATGTAGCCTCTTCCCATAGCTATTAACCCAGGGCCCTTAAAAAATAAGGAACAAGTTCAACAAGACAGCAGGACACGAGATCAATATACAAAAATCAGTTGTATTTCCATTCATTGATAACAGGCACCCCAAAAATGAAATCAAGAAAGCAGTCCTCCCATTAGCATCAAAAAGAATAAAATACTTGGGAATACATTCAAGCAAAACAAGCGTAAAAACATATACTCTGAGAATGACAAAACATTGTTGACCGAAATTTCCGATCTAAGCCAGAGGGAAAACCTCCCTTGTTCACGGATCCGGAGAGGTAGCCTAGTTCAGATGGCTGCACTCCCCGAATGAGCAGAACCCCAGCTGACCTATGTGCAAACATTGGCGAGCCAATCCAGAGTTCATCTGGAATTGCAAGGTGCCCAGAAAGTTAATCCTGGGAAACAAGAATCCAACACAAAGCAACAATAATCAAGCCAACACGGTACCGGCACAAAGAGACCACGGAGTAGAGCCGACAGTCCGGAGGTACACCTACACATCGATGGTCGGCTGATGTTCAACAAGGGCTGCAAGACCATTCAATGGAGAGAGAAGCCATTCACAAGAGGCCATTACAGCGTGATTCCATTTGGGTGAAAGTTCAGGACAGGGAATCCGGAAGGAGATTAATAAGTGCTTAGGGCTACGGGGTGGCCACACAGGGGTGCCAGCGGCTACAAGGTCTGAGGCAGTGAGGACGTTCTCAGACGGCCTGGTGACAGGTTGACAGGTGCACGTACCTGGGAATACACGACATCACCATCGACTTGCACGCTTCGCACGGTGAATGGAGTGGAATAGGAATTGTAGCTCAATAAAGCTGTTAAAAATTAAAGTAAAACCAGCAAACACTTGTAACAGGGTACAGCAAGCTTAAGATCATTCAAATGGCACAAGGCGACATTTAAAAAGTTCTAGTAGGATTCAGGTATACGAGCTAAGAAAAAAGAGAAATGAGCCATATCAAGAAGGATTAACACACAATAAAATAAAGGTTTAAAAGAGTTTTGGAACCAGGAGAGTAGAATTAAAAAGAACGAAGATCAGAAACACAGAAAGGATAAAAGGTGAGCATAAACATGAAAAGAATAGAAGAAGGTTGTCAGGGCCGAGTTTAAAGCCTAGCAAATTAGTGGTGCTGGGGGAAAACCAGTTAAATCGGTTAAAAATAGCAAGATCTCTTTAAGTTAAAAGTGACAAAGTTGATCCAAGGATGCTAGCTAAAAAATGAAGGGTAATTACTCTCAGTAATATTTCTCGTAAATGAAAGAAACAGACACTTTATGGCAAAAGCGATTAAAGGCAAGAACCTCAAAGAGTAGAAGGAGTAAAACACCCTAGTGGCATAATTCCAGGCCGCGTTCCTGCTGTCCAGGAGGGAACTTGTACTGAAGCCTGCTGACCGTGAGGGAATGTTCCGTCAACCTCCCTGAGCAGGAAAACGTGCCTGTCCAGGCTGTGCTAGGGGAGGGGGAGGCTGGTGGCAAGTGGAAGGGGAGTGGGGCAGGGGGAGAATTCTGGAGAATCGGACTGGGGCAGATGGCAGTCGATGTGCCAGAGATATGGGGAGGGCCTGGCCAGGTTCTTTGGGCTTGCAAGAGCCCAGAGGCCAGTGCAAGGACTTGTGAGCTCGAGACTGGCCGCACGGGTGACCAGCTGGCCACAGGTTGGCGAGGGGCCAGTAAAGTGACTGCGATGTGTCTGCTGAGCACCTGGCTCAGAGCCCTCAAGAAAAGTGCACGGTTTACCCCAGCCCTTTCCATCTGTGGGTCTCTAAGAACTTTGGGGGCCTAACCGAGTCCATCACTAACTCAGCCCAAGGGCTTGGGAGGTGGTCCCTACCCTGGGTATTTAATGGTGGCTCTGGAACTCTCTCAACCGAGGACATTTCTACAGTGTCCTGAAGTTCGTGAGCCCTCTGTATGCATGTATGTGATTGTCCGTGCCCTTGTTACCTTGTGCAGTTAGCAAGGGAAACCTTAGATCCTGTGGGCTTATCTCAGGGCGTGAAAAAGAAGGCACCAGGGGAGATTCTGCCGTTTTGTAATCCCATCCTGTTAGTCTTGGAGCCAGGAGAGAGATGGGAAAGCCATCCAGATAACATGTCAGGCTCTATGCCAAGTGTTCGTGCTGTGTTCTGATCCTTTTGGCCACCCCATCGTGCGGGTGCCCTCTTCTTTTTCTTCCCTTCACTGATCAGAAAACCAGAGCGCAGATCCCTTGCCTCAGGTCCTAGAGCTAGGTTCTGTGGGGGGGTTGAGCACAGAAGGTGCGAGTCTGTCACCAGGGCCCTCTGCTGCCTCCCTGACAGATGACAGGGGTGACCGGATGGGCAGTAGAAGCTGGCAGGCAGGGGCGGGGCTGAAGGTGGGGCCAGCCGAGGACAGCTGTCCCAAGGGCAGGAGAGTCGGGAGATGTGGACTACCCCTGCGGACCATCTTCTCTCCAGTCTGTCTTCCACATCCACCGTGGAAATAACTTCGAGTCACGCCTACGGAATAAAAGCAAATATGCATAGAAAGTGAAAACTACAATATCCATCGCTTGGCCTGGAAACCTTTTGCAGTCGGTCTTCCCCTTCAGTCCCGCCCTCCCACCACCCCTGCCCGCCTCGGTGCCTCTGCCCGTGCCTTCCTCCCGCCTCGACAACTGCGTATCCTCTAGCGTCCCGCTTTGGGGCCACCCTCGGTACCTCCTCCCCCCACGCCGCCTGGCCCCACATGCCTCCCCGCTCACCAGCATCGTGCATGCGGGCCGTAGAGCCCTGCCTCATAGCTTCTTTCTCTGTAGTCACTGAGCACTTAGCGTGTTTAGGAGTGAAGCTGAACACCTTACCTGCATTTACTCCTGTAGTCCTCAGCAGGTTAGTCTAGACATGCCATTAGAAGTGTGCCCATTTTATAGATGAGGAGCCGGAGGCTCAGAGAGGTTAGCAGATTGCCCAGGGAGAATCAGTCAGAACTGAAATCCGGGCTCGTGTTGAAACCTCAGCAGACGGCCCACCTGCGCTCTCCAGCCTCTGTCTCAGACGCCACCCTCTGCGGGCAGGAACCCTGCAGTCTTCGTCCTCATGTGTTCTGGGCCCAACGCACAGCAGATGCCTGAAATTGAATTCGAGCCCCCAGGCGATCTCCTGGTATTTTCGGCCCGGGTGACGGGCTATGACCCTTGGTCCTCAGAAGCTGTGTTTTTCTAAGGTTGCTGTAGTGGTAACAGTAAGAAAAGCGGGAGCAAGTGCCGCCTACGTGTGTGCCCGGCGCGGTCCTGGGGAGGAAGATCCTGTTCCTGTCCCCATTTACTAGGGAACGGCCCGAGGCACAGACTGGCCTTCTCCCTTCACCATGGTTATCCAGCTGGTGAGTGGCAGAGGCAGGTTCTCACCAGAGGGAGACTCCAGAGCCCGTGTTTCTAACCCATCCCATCACCCTGGCGTGTGGGCAGCAGCACCCCCCTCTGCCACTGAGTGCAGTCCCGGACTCTTTGTGTCCCCTGGGCGTGCTTCTCATTTCAGTGTCTGGACTACCTGAATGACTCCCGAGCACTGACCAGCCTAGGCCCGTCCAGGGGTGGGTGCGTGCGTGTGCGTGCGTGGGTGGTGAGACAGGAGCAAAGCACTGAATTTGCATAACCTCCCCCTGGCTTACCAGTAGGACTGTCCCTTCACTGGTGACTCTTCCAGAGCACGTCTGTCCTGGTGCTCGTTCGTTCCCATCTTGCTCTTGCTTTCTCCCAGGTTAACCACTTGGGGAGCAGCACTCTGCCCCGTGGCCAGGTGAGATCTTCCCCGGGGGTGTGAGAAACACAGGCTGTTGGTTCCACTTCGTAGCAGCTTGGGGCTTTCCTTTACAGTGAGCGGTGTTTTCTGATAGAAGTTGGAAGTTCTAGCCCAGCCGGGTTGCCTAGTGTGGAAAAAAGGCCACATTCTAGGTCCAAGACGTCCAGTTGGGTCCCTTGACCCCTCTGAGCCTCAGTTTCCTTTTTCATGGGATGGTAGTGGTTACTTGCAGAATCCACACGACGATTCAGATAGCATCTGAAACCACCTCCCGCAGTGCCTGATGCATCCCGGATGCTCAGTAAGGATTCCTCCCTCCCGCCTTCTTTTCTGGGTCTTCAGAATGTCTAATAAGTGAAGCCATTCTTTCTTCATGCCAAGGCAAGCCCATCTGGGTCTTTGACACAAAAGAACGGTGTGATTGGTTTGTGTTGAACTGCTGACATTGGTGCACGCTGTGTCTTTAAGATGCCTGAAACTCCTCATGCTTGACTGCGTGTGCAGTGATCTGGCTGGCTCTCTCTCTCTCCTGCCTTCCGTTCCCGGGAAGTAAGCCCCGCACCCAGGGATCGGCGGTTGCCATTAACAGACCCGTGACTTCTCCGCTATAGTGTCTAGTCACTGAGGCGGCCGCTCAGATGGCGTGACGGGCGCTACTCACGCTGTGTGCGTGTGCTGACCGGGGTCTCACTCTGGCCCCTTCTGTGGCTTCTGCTGGCTTACAGTCTGGAACAGACTCCTGAGAATTTGCCTTAAAAATAGGCAAATAAGAGCTGAAGGGACTTCAATACTAAAAATTGACATTTTGAGGCTGTTTAAACTCCAGAGCTATGGGAAAGGTGTATGAGGCTGCTGCAGTCACGAGCCACAGACCACACCGTGTGGCATCCTTCACCTGCCTTATCTCTTGCAATTCTCCCCACCACCCCCTGAGGCTAGACGTTCTCCTTAGCCTTAGTTTCCAGGCAAGTCCGTTGAAGCTGAGGGAAGTCAACCGGTTTGCTCAGGTTTGCACACCGGCTCTGGAAGAAGAGTCCAGATTCTTTTCTTTTTTTTCCTTTTTAATGTTTATTGATTTTTGAGAGAGAGACAGAGTGCAAGTGGGGAAGGGGCAGGGAGAGAGGGAGACACGGAATCGGAAGCAGGCTCCAGGCCCTGAGCTGTCGGCACAGAGCCCGACACGGGGCTTGAACTCGTGAACTGCCAAGATCGTGACCTGAGCCAAAGTTGGACGCTCAAACAACTGAGCCACCCAGGCGCGCCAAGAGTCCAGATCCTTAACCACCATGCACGCTACCTGTCTAACACGAAATTTTCCAAAGTAAGGGTACATTTGACACAGCATGGGGAAATGGACGTGTTTCTGCGATCAGTGTTTTGAGAAAGACCAGAGACAGACAGCTTGGGGTTTGCTTGTCTGATGGCTCCAGAAGAAAGTCCGTGCAGTTGGGCTTCATGGCAGAGAAATGAGCTGTGCTTTGTGGGTTAGGTAGAGCTGCAGACCCCGTGGCCCGAAACCTCACCGGCAGCCATGTGCACGTGTCACGCCTGGCCTTCCAGAAGCACGCTGGGCCCCGTCTGAGATGCTCGAGCCGCCCCACCACTCAGGGTGTGCCGGAGACCCTCCCTGTATCATGGGGCTCACGGGGACCGGCAGCCTCGGCTTGTCATGAATTCATAACAGCCGTGACACAGGACTGGCCCTCAGCACGGGCTGGCTGGCCGTAGGATGACTGCTGTGTTCCGGCCTCTGCACAGACGTCCTCCCCAGTCATCCTTATACCAACACGTGATGTACAGAACGCCAGCCTCTCATTTTGCTGAGCTTCACACGAAGAGCTACACTAAGTCCTTCCTCCCAAGTCCCGGACACGGGAGGTTGTAGGGCTGAGACGGGCCCACGGCTGCCCGACCCGGGAGCCCAGGTTCGCCCCGATGCTCCTCTGAAGGTCCGGCCGCCCTGGCTGGCAGCGGAGACGTCAGCGGGGCCGTTTGGACCAGGCCATGACGGGACGGACATCAAGTGGCGTAGAAGCAGAGGTGAGCACGGGTGGCGACTTGATGCCGTGAGGAGCGGAGGCTGGGAAGGCTGAGCGGGGTTTTCCCTCTTCCCCCTTCACCCTTGGAGAGCTGTCCTTCGTGGTGTTGTTTTAAAAAGAAAAAAAAAAAAAAAAACAAACCTTAAAAATGTTGAGCGTGGCACCCAACGCAGGGCTTGAACTCGCCACCCCGAGATCAAGACCGGGGCTGAGATCAAGGAGTCGGGTGCTTCAGCGACCGAGCCACCCGGCCACCCTCCTCCTTCACCCTTTGGGTTCCCCGAGTGCGTACTAGTGTTTCTCCTCCTCCACTTGCGCCGATGTCCAGCGCTGCTCTGTGCGTCTTTTCTTGGCCGATTAACCTCGTGAGGAAGTTAGAACCGGATGGAAGGAATAACGCCAGGCTGTTGCTGAGACGTGCTGGCCTGCCCGAGTGCCGCATTGGACCGTCGGTCCCGCAGAGGCCAGCGTCCCTGGCCCCGGGTCACCCGCCGTTCTTGGTCACGTGGGTGTCTTTGAATTAGGGGCCGTATGTTGCCCAAGGTTTGGGCCCTGGGCTCGGAAGGCAGACTGTCTGATAAATCCCGGTTCCTCCCTTGCTAAGGGGTGGGAGTTTGGGCGAATGCCTTAGCTCCAGCTGTTCTCAAGTGTGAAACAGAATGGTAGCAGCCACCTCCCACGGCCGTGATGAGGGCCAGCTCGTGTGACACGTGGAGAGCTTGTGTTGGCGTCTGAGGAACGGGAGCAGCTTTATCGGGAGCAGCAGGTCACTCTTTGGGCACCGTCTGAGGGGCGAGGTGGGGGTTGAGGGGGCTGGGAGGGGGCTTGGGGAGAGGTCGGGGGGAGGACCCAGTGGGGAGTGACTCCGTGGTTGGTGGGCTGGCCACAGGTGCCTCCATCTGCGGCCGCGAGAAAGAAACCCGCACGGAGCACCCAGTTCTGGTCACCTGAGCCTTGAAATAATTTTCAGCCATGCACATGGGCGCAAGGGTCCCCCTCGTCGCGGTGGCTCCCCTCCTGGTTGTTTTAGGCTCCTGGGAGGGAGAAGTGGAGGGGGAGGGCAGGGCAGGCACCCCGAGCCATGGGCAAAGCTGTGGGCAACAGGAGAACCTCGGAGGGCCTGGCAGGTGCGGAGGAAGCCGAGGCTTAAGGAAGCCAGTGCTGTGATGTCATGTTTCTTCTGTTGAAAAGTCATGAACGGGGGATTTTCTGTCACTGTGAGGAGTGCAGGCCAATTAGCACGAGGCTAATGCCTGAGGACTTACCAGGCTGCCCTCACTTCTGTGTCCATTTGCCCCAGGCCTGCCCACCCCCCCATGAGGTTCTGGTGGGTCCGCCATGGCAGACCCTCCTCTGAGGGTAAATCTGATGAGTTCAGGGCCCTGAGACGCACTACTGTTTGTGAAGGACACCTGTGGGCCACGTGCTGTGTCCCCCCCATGATAATCCCCTGCCCCAGCTGGGGTGGTCGTACCTGACCTTGCTCCGAGGTCAGTCTGCAGTGCTCGGTGTGGGCATGCCACACCCCGCAGGAAGGCCCTCAGGGCCCGCAGCTCCCGCACAAGAGGCGCTGGGTGGCAGAGGCCAGCTTTATTGTCGCCCCTCCTTGCCCCGGTACCCAGGATTGTGCTCCTCGGCCCAGTGGAGAGACCATCTGTATCCCTGATGTGATAACTACTGCAGATTTGGTGACTGAAGACAGCATTTTCTTTATTATTTTAGTTTTTACTTCTATTTATTATTATTATTTTATAATTCTGGAGGTCTGAAATGGGTGTCCTTGGGCCACAGTCGTGATGTTGGCAGGGCTTTGTTCCTTCCAGAGGCTCTAGGCGAGAATCCATTTCCCGTGGCCATTTCCAGTTTCTGGAGGCCCCGTGCATTCCTTGGCCTCGCGCTCCCTTCCTCCGTCTTCAAAGCCAGCAGCCTAGCATCCCCCAGTCTCTCACTCTGATCCTTCTGCCTGTCTCTTTAAGGACTCTGTGACACGGGACCCGCCCAGATTCTCCAGTATAAGCAGCTAACTGCGACCCCTGCAGCAAAAAGCCTTAATTCAGTCACACCTGCAAGTCCCTTTTGCCACAGAAGGGAACATATTCACAGGTTCCGGGTGTCAGGGCGTGGACATCCTCAAGGGGCCCTTATTCTGCCTCCACACTCCTGTGTCACAGGACGTCTTAGTGCTGGATCGTTTCTTCTGCTTTGGAGGCCTGTGACCCCTGAGTAACCTTGCACCTGTCGTTTACAAGCTCTGGGGAGCTTGGGCAAGTCGTGTAATCCTCTGAACCTCGGTTTCTCCATCTGTAAAATGCCTCCCAGGATTGTCAGGATCGAATGAGTGAGTTTGCACTAGCAAAGTGTTAAGATGTTGTTGCTTCTCCCTGTACCTGTGTCTCGGTCCAGCCGTAGGCAACACTTGTTACGTCGTGCTTCTGGGGTGGCATCCAGGCGCACTGTGGTTGCGTGAGGGCAGGCGCTAGTGCACAGAGTGGTGGCTTGTCCGTGTGCTGCCACTTAGCCCCTCATCACTGTTTCTGTCACTCAGAAAAGCTAGCTCTAACGAGTGCTGTGTGGACCTCTTCGTCCCGGCAGCTCTCGCCTCTTTCTATTTTCTTGGAATAAATTCCCACTCTTGGAGCAGTGTTCTCAGAGGCTGCTAGGACCCGTTTACGTGGCTGCCACACCTTACTGGCTGTGGGTGTCCACTTTAAAAGGGAAAAAAAAACAGCTTTCATTCTTGAAGCAATACGGCTTGTGTGCCAGGCACCGTGCTGGACAGGCAGGCCCGCTTCCTCTTGTCACAGAGCAAACGCGACCAGGAGAGGGCTGCTACTGTTTCTTTAACAGCCTGACACAGGGCCTCATTATCCCCCTCATTTGCATGTCTTTGTTTCCTAATTATATTGAAAACAGAAAGCGGTTTTATGGAGGAAACTTTCAGGTCTCGTGCCCCAGGATGTGCGGTTTCAAATGTTCCCAACTCGATGCTACATACAGGCTTTCTTGGGTCTCTGTCCCAGCGGGGCCCCCCCACCCCCACCCCCACCCCCGTCCCCAGCAGTGTTGTGCTCACTGCTGGAAAACATGCCACGTTGTGTTCCTAGGGACGGACGTCATGGTGCGCTGCCTCAGGCTGCTCAAGGAATTTAAACGGAAGGTCGAGGACGACCACGACCAGGACGACGATGAGGACGAGGAGGTCATCTCCAAGGGAGTACCCCCGGTGGACATCGTGTACGAGCGGGACATGCTCACGCAGACCTACGAGCTCAGTAAGTCCCGTTCCCATGCCTGCTTGCGTGCGGCTCGAACCCCGGGAGTCGAGGGGTGTGTTGCCCACGTGTTGAGAGAGGGCTGTGCTGTGGAGCGTGTGAAGCGGCAGGGAGTCCTGGGGCTCCCGTGAAGGGTTAGGCTTTGGGTCCGATTGGAGCGTGAATCGTTGCTGTGTAGAGCATCGGCAAGGTCTCTGAGCCTCAGTTCCCACATCTGTAAAATGGGGATGGCGGTCACCGTAGCACGTGAATGAGGAGCAGAATTAGAACGCCGGCGTCGGGCCTGCTATGTGGGAAGCGCTCAGGAAATGAGCAAAGATTTGAGGGCTACCTGCCATGTTCTCAAATTGGTCTGAGTTGCTGCAGCCTGGTGGCACCTCCCCCCCACTCCTCACCCTTTCCCTGGACCCCCTAGAATCCACGGAAGACAGTGGTCACCCAGAGCCGTAGACGGTGTGGCCGCACGTCCCGTGGGGAGGACAGAGGAGAAGGTGCGGTGGCCACGGGACCAGCAGCTCATACGAAGCCATGTTGGCGAATCGGCACGGCCTTTTCGAGGGGCCTTTTGGTCGTTTTTATCAACTCTTAATATCACTCTGAATGGGTTCCTCTGAACACGGTTTGGGAAAAGCTGCCCTTAACCCTTCTGTGGCTTCTTTGAGCATGTTAGTAGCTCAACATGGGAACGCATCTTAGCCCCCTCTTTCCTGATGTTTATTTTCATGCACACACAACACAGCAAGAGCACCGTTATCCAGATGGCTTGTACCTGGCAGCGTGAGCTATGCGATGCAGCAGGAAATAGAGGGGCGCTGTTTCTGAACAGAGTTTTCCCACAAAGCCTGCCCTGTGGTTTGTGCACTTCGCTGGGGGAGGGGGGTTCCCTGCCGCCACCCCCACCCCCCCCCACCCCCCCCGCCTCCCAGGCTCCATCCTGGGATTTCCAGTCCAGAGCCGTTGGGTAGATTTATTTTTTATTTTTGTATTTCCTATGTATGTATGTATGTATGTATGTATGAGAGCATGAGCAAGGGAGAGGGGCAGAGGGAGGGGAGAGAGAGAGAGAAAGAGAGAGAGGGACCCAAGCAGGCTCCAGACTCAGCCCAGAGCCCGATGCAGGGCTCAATCCCACGACCAGAGCCAAAAGCAAGAGTGAGACTCTCAACCGCCTGAGCCACACAGGCGCCCCCATTGAGTACACTTAAAAGGGCTTCTTAGAGGCAGCGACGGTCACAGCACCGAGCGGTGACAGCATGTAGCAGGGCAGGAGCTGGCCAACTAGAGGGGGCAGAGAGTGCAGCCCGGTTGTCTGCTGTCGCGTGCTGCAGGGCCCAACAGCGTCACCCCCTCCCTGGCCTGCTGGCGGGCGGCTGTCACGGACGGCACAGTGATCGGTATTCCTCGTGCCTCTGAGTCGCAGTCTGCGTCTGCCGAGAAAGCCAGGGAGATGAAACAAGTTCTTAATTAAAAACCATTTTTTGAAAAAGGATCTTTTTCATTTGTCTGGAGAAGCTCCCCGCTGCCGGGCACAAGCGGGAACTGCCGGGGCTGAGGACGTCCGCGGCGGGCCACTGGCCACGTGCTGTCCTAACGCGGGGGAGCCCGGTGGCGCTGAAAAGTTAGCTGCCGGAAGTGGCTGGCGCTCAGAGGTGCCGGGGAGGCGAGGTCGAGAGGAGACCCGGGGTCTATTCTGCCCGTGGGCTCTGCCGCGCCGACCGCTCTGTGCTGAACTGGGGCGGTGGGAGCGGACTGGCCTCGGGCGCGAGGCTGCGCTTCACACGTCCTGTCCTTCCCTGCAGTTGAGCGCAGAGGCACGAAAGGAATTTCCCAAGCTGAAATCCGAGCGGCTATGAACGTGGGAAAGCTGGAGGCGAGAATGCTGTGTCGTCTTCTTCAGAGATTTAAGGTTGTCAAGGTAACATCGTGAGCCCTCCGCACACTTCATTGTCTTCGGGCGTGCGCACGGTGTGACAGTGAGGGGCCGACTCAGCCGGGCCGAGGATGCGTCGCCTGCGTCTCTGCCACCAGGGGCCGCCCCGGGGGCGTGGCGTGTCTCCCAACCCCCTGACTTGGTTTCTGTTGGCTTTCACTTGTTAAAAACCGGGTGAACCTTCAGCACTGATAAGTCAGTAGATGATGTGACCGCGGGGGGAGCACAGCCGCGCAGGGACTCTCAGGAAGCCGGCTAGCCCCCCACTGCCCTTTCAGACAGGGCGGGTGCTGTCCAGGGACCCCAGCCCCCACTCAGGCCTCCCTCTCTCTTGTCACTCTCCTGGCTCCTGGGGACATACGTGTCTGCTGGTCCCCTTTTGGAATTCACACCTGCCCTCCAGGCCTTATCCTTCACTCTCTTCTTGCCAACAATGTGACCATTTTGTTGGAAGGCAATCGAGCTCATGATCGCAGAGCATTTAGTATGGCCCTTGGCATTTGGTTGGCATGTAGAAGGTGTTGCTTTTCCGGCCGTTAAGGGCCCAGGAGAGCCCCTTTCCCCCGTCCTGAAGATACGGGTGAGTGTGGGTTGGTGATGACCTCATCCTCCGTCCCAGAGGCAGGGACTGCATGGGGCTGGCGACCTCCAGTCTGTAACAGCGGTTCTGAGCCCTCAAATTCTGCGTAGCCAACACTCACCGCTCGCTAACCATTTCCTGTGGGCCTGGTCTGGTGCCAGGCACCGGGGAGATGGGGAGGGCCAAGGTAGGGCCCCGCCCTCAAGGAGTTCACGGTCCCGTAGAGCAGACACACATTCAGGGCTGCGGTTTGAAAACCCACCTGAGGGACGGCCAGACAGGCGGACGGCGACGGAGCGTCAGCTGGGCGGACGTGGGGCCTGGGTGGTGACAGGGGAGGTGCGGGAAGGATCAGGAGATAGATATCGCAGCCCCCTGCTCTCCCGTGTGCCCGAGTATGGCAGCGCCCCCCAGATGCGATTCAACCCGTCTCCTCCCCACCAGGGTTTCATGGAGGACGAGGGCCGGCAGCGGACCACCAAGTACATCTCGTGCGTATTTGCAGAAGAGAGCGATCTCAGCCGGCAGTACAAGAGAGAGAAGGCCCGGAGCAAGCTGCTGACCACAGTGAGCTTGGCCTCGGTGCAGGAGGAGTCCCTCCTGCCCGAGGTGGAGGACAGCTTCCTCTCCGACTCAGACAGCGAAGAGGAGCGTGGCAGCAGCAGCAAGAGGAAAGGCAGAGTGTCCCAGGGCGACGGGAGAGCCTGCTTCGGTGCCGGTCTCGGGACCCAGCCTCATCACTCCACCCCAGCGAAGGGTACGGGGTGCTCTCGGGCCGCGGGGAGGGGCCTCGGTCTGAGCTGCTGCAATCCTCCCTTGCTCCAGGGGTCTTCAGAGAACAGCCCGTTCACTTAGCACCTGAGGGCGCCGTTGGTGGTGCCCTGACTGGGGACACAGTCACATGACCCTGTGTCTAGAGGAGATGGTCACGTGGTCTGTCCCCTGGCTGCTGGCAAGGCCGTTCCCCTTGGCAGATAGTCGGTTTGTCTTGCGGTGTCTTTACCATTCAAGGGATGGAATCCAGTAAACTTCCTCTCTCCCCTTCTCTCCAGCAATCTGAGGGCCCTCAAGTTTTTAGTTTAGTTACAGACTTTTTTAAACATGCGGAGGGTAGAGACAAAGACAGGCTTTCGAGTCTGGTATTCAGCTAAGCACGGGGTGGTGGCAGGGGGTGGGGAGGGGCGTCGCCGCTGCTCGCTGGGTCCTCCCCCCATCCTCAAACCAACCAGAAGGAATCGTTGGCCTGCGTGGGCCTTGTCTGGGCGAGCGTAAGTGCCCCTTTCTCCGTCCCTCCGTATGGCCACCGTTCATTCATGCCTCTCCCGCCCCCTCCACTGCAGGTGGCTGGAAAGTAAACCTCCACCCACTGAAGAAGCAGCTGCCCTCCTCCCTAGCGGTGGCCGAGGAGAAGGCCTGCCAGAGCTCTGCGGGCGGGGACAGCCTCCTGGACACCAGCGCCTCCGCGTACCCCGGCGCGCCCTTTGGCTCCCACTGCATGGAGAGTAGCAGTGGCGACATGACCGTGATCGAAGAGGTCAGGCTTGAAAACCCGAAGGTGAGGGCTCACGGTGGGGACGCCTTTTGTCCAGCAGGGGCCCGTGGCGGGTGGACCTTGGCCTTCTCGGTCCCATGTTTGAGAATCACAGCAGGGACACCTGCGTGACTCAGGTCATGATGTCATGGTTCATGGGATCGAGCCCCACATCAGCCTCTGTGCCGGCAGTACAGAGCCTGCTTGGGATTCTCCATCTCTCTCCGTCTCTCTCTGCCCCTTCTTCACGCTCTCTCTCTCGCTCTATCTCTCTGTCTCTGTCTCTGTCTCTGTCTCTCTCTTCCCCTTCCTCACGCTCTCTCTCTCGCTCTCTCTCTCTCTCTCTCTCTCAAAAACAAATAAATAGACATGAAAACAAAGAGCCACAGCAACAACAAAATCAGTAACAGGAAAAGCGCTGTGCGCTGAGTGCTCGCTTTGTGCCAGGCGGTGGGCTAGTCCTGCCCAGGAAGTAACACGGTGCTCGTTTATACACCGCCTTTTTACCCAACCAGAAAGCACCCGCACCGCTGTTGACACGGTGTTTTAATCTCCAACGACTTGCTTTCTTCACATAAAACTTATTTTGGAGGGAACGTTCGTTTAGATTAGTGGTTCCCACTCTCAGTGATTTGGGCCCCCGGGGACGTCTGGCCGTGGCTGGCGGAGACGTATCCTAGAACCTGCAGGAGAGCCCACGAGAGAGAATTGTCCAGCCCCAAATGTCAGCAGTGCCAGTGTTGAGAAGCCCTGCCTTCCGTGAAAGGCCAACGTCCTTTGCCATAAAAGGAAGCTAATTCTAAAATAGATAAAGAGAAAGCCAAAACTGCTTAGCGCGTGCTGGTCAAACACTGTTGTGTGCCAGCGTCGGAGATGCGATAGAATCCATTGCTTTTCATTCACGTAATTAGAGGGTTTAGAAAGGCAGCTGACACGGGCCCGCCGTTCTCATGATGCGATTCGGGGCATCTTGTGCCGTCCTTTGTCACTCGAACGTGCCTCATGCTGCCAGTGGCACCGCCTGGGCTCTGGGCTTCAGAAGCACCCCGGCAGAGGACAGGGCCCCCAGCGCGGCGCACAGCTGTGACCAGGCAGCCGTAGGGGCTGTTGCTGCTCTCTGAGGCCTCCGGACACCCCTGAGAGAGAAGCGTTGTCTCTGGGCTGGGACGAGACAGTGCAGGCCCCCCGGGATCAAGTGACTTGCACCTGCTCAGCGAATGACACAGTGAGGACTGGAAACCATGTGTGCGGGGCTCCCCCCGTGCTGCTCCCTTCCTGGTGTGGACACCTGTGCTTTAGTACCACCCCCGCGGCAGAAGCGATGGGGCACAGGGTGTGAACGTTTTCCGTGGGTTGTTCTAGAACCTTTCAGCCTTTCCGAGGCTTTGGGCGCCATAACTTCTCAAGTCCTGGTTGGGTCTGTGTCGAACTGAAGAAGCTGGGCCTGCCAGCAGGTGGATCCCAGAAGGTTCTGGAGGGTCTGTCTGCGTTGCTCACACCCTCGCCCCTGCTGCGCCTTCTGATCCGGCTCACGTCTCCGGTAGCGTGCTCCTGCCGGGTCCCAGAATTGCTTCGCTTGCTGCCCAGCTCAGCTCTTTCTCTTCCTCCCAGAAATCTGTTCCCAGAGTAACGGCAGAATGCTGTCCATTCTACATCCGTGCTGAGAAGAGGGCGCGAGCAACGTATCTGGAGGGCCGTTGGCAAAGCATGTTCTTCACCATGCTCTCCAGCAGCCCCACAGCACGTGGCCAGTTTACTCATGGGTCCCCTCCCCCCACCCCCAAAATGTTTGCTCTGCAGTGCAGTGCAGGGGAGCACAAAGGTCTTTCTCACGGGCCCCTTCTTGAATCTTGAGCCCTTTTGAGCCAGTCCCCCTTCAGGAAAGAACCGTTCCTCTCCCGAAGCCCCGGCACTCAGCCGGGAAGTGATCTGGACCTGACAGCGGGACATTCTCGTTCTCCTGAAGCGTCCCTGCAAGTGAGGAGCACATCCGGCAAAACAGGCCCCGGGCCGCCACGGGGGTTCGTTTGCGCTGAGTGATCCGCAAGGAGTATGTTAGAGTCAGGATTTCCTTTCCCTTCAGGGGCACTGGGGCTTCACAGATTTGATCCTAGGGCAGATGGCACAAGTTCATGGAAGCTCCTGGAAGACAGTAGCCATGAAGAGAGCTGTGGGCATTTTGGCAGGAATGGGAGACAGAACACGGATCTGTCTTCTCCCTTCGTCTGTCGTTGGGCACACATCCTGACTTACCTAGGGACAGCCTGAGTCCGGAAGCCTGCCTCTGCTTCCGTCCCATATTCCCAGAGAAACAAGCCCTCTTGACTTTCCTTCTTGAAACGTGGGCATAGAAATTCCCTCGTGAGGCAAAGCGCACCCACAGGAATGGCGTCTGGCCCCCTAACCTTGCCAAACTTGTTGTATGCTTGTCCTCTCGGTCCTCGCTCTAGGAGAGTGGCAGTTCCCAAAAGACGGGGAAGCACGGCCCAGGCCAAGACAAACCGCACGAAACCTACCGGCTGCTCAAACGCAGGAACCTGATCATAGAAGCCGTCACCAACCTACGCTTAATCGAGAGCTTGTTCACGTAAGGAGCTATCTTTCTGTCTGTCTGTCTGTCTTGCACTGACAGTAAATCTCAGGCCAGCTCGTTGTCACAAGCCACAGAAATGACCGAGAGGCATTGGCGTCTTCTGCTCTATAGACTCTCGTGGCATCCCTGTCTGGTAGAAAGGATTCAGCATTTGTTCTAGTGGTTAAGAAAGTGTAGGCATTGCAGAACATTGAGACGCTAGATGGGGAGAGAGTGACTGAGTTATAAGTGGAAGTTGGGGAGAGTTCCTCTCTTTCCTTGGAGGAGGGACTGAGATAACAGCATCAGCTTACGAACTTTTCTTAGGTCAGCATGGGGCCTTTTGTTCAAATGCAATCTTACATGGAAACAAAAACAAAGAGACGCGGGTGGAACCTGTGTGTTTGCGGTGGCTCTGTTCACGGAAAGGCTCTGCACTCTGGTGGGGTCCTTTAACCCACCATCACCGCTGCCTCCTGGGCGGCATCTTCGGGCTTCTGAGGCACCCGGCGTCAAAGCCACTCGTTCTCTAGGGAATGGGGAGACCGTGTGCAGACACTGTGGCCTCGTCTGTGCAGTGAGGGGTTTGGCTGGGCGTCCGAATGTCCTTCCGGCCCTGCCATTCGATGACCGGTGGGTGAGCTAGAAACATCCCTGTAGTGACTCAGTAAGATGTCTGAGGAGAGGAATCAGAAAGAGCTGCGGACCTGAGAGCGTCGGCGACAGTACATTAGACAATCCTTCGGGCCTTAAATTAACCCAAAGACGGATGAAGACATCTCCGTCGTGGTGCTTAGTGTCCCTGCCGTCATCGTCAGGTTCTGGTGAAAGGCTCAGAATGTGACGCTGCTGTGCTTGGCGGCTCGTCTTTAGCTAACTCCTTCATCGCTAAAAGAGTTGACTGTAACGTGTCCAGAAGTCAGCCCTTCAATGGCGAAACCCCCCTCTGATTCTCCCCCAGTTTCTGCTGGTTACCACTAGGCAGGCTCTCAGCTGCCTGGGTTGAAAGGGGGTTGAAACAGATCTTCCTTGCTGAGATTGGGAATATTAACTTCTTATTTTGTGACACCCCAGGATTCAGAAAATGATCATGGATCAGGAGAAGCAAGAAGGCGTGTCTACCAAGTGCTGTAAGAAGTCCATCGTCCGCTTGGTGCGGAACCTGTCCGAGGAAGGTCTCTTGAGACTGTACCGGACTACGGTTATTCAGGATGGAATCAAGAAGAAGGTACGCGTGGCTCTCCTGACGCCCACCGCGCCAGCCCCGTGCCGTTGGAAGTTTCCTTGACCGGCTTCTCTTGTGCCCGTCAGATTTCACTTGTTCCTTTGCTGCCAGTAACTCAGAATTTCCCCCTGTGCCTCCCCATCTGGGTCACAGGGGCCGTGCCAATTTTCTGTGGAGGTTGGCTACTGAAAAGGGGAATAACTTGCTTGGATCTCAGAGCAGCACACTCAGGCCTTAGAGCAGGTGTCCGGCCCGCAGCCCAGCCTTGAACGACAGGAAGGCAAGTAGGACTCCCTGGAGCTTGGCAGGGCAGTGCTGGCCGACATCAAGCCACATTTAGCAGGTGGAAGGTTTAGACAAGGCAGCAAGAACAGTTTCCACCGAGATCAGAGGAGACGTCCCCGAGGAAGCGAGTGCCGGGGCGGTTTGGCAGGGGAGCCATAGATCTTCTGTCTCAGTTTATCTGTTTCTGTAAGATTTAAAGTTTGGGGCCATTCCCATAGCAACCGTAGCTCAGCAGCCCTGCTCATACTCCAAGGCCTCCGTTTTTCAGGGGCAGAGTAATTTGAGATCGCCCTGCTGGGCACGGGACCATAGAGAAGCTGCTGCGGGGACAGTCACTTGCACTTGCCTAACCTTGTGTTCTGGCTACGTTTTAAACCTCTGCCTTAAGAAAGCTGTGCCTTAATGTTTTGTTTCCTTAATAAGCTGGCAAGGTCATTTCTGGCTTTTTTTACTTTACCTTATCTTTTTGAGACGTTCGAGGTTTGAAAAACACAGAGCGATATACAAAGTGACTTAAAGCGTTTCTGCCATTCCAGGGTGGCAGCTTTCATCAGTTTTTATACCTGCCATCGGGGCCCCTTGGCCTTGCCTCCTCCTGCCCCCCGCCGGCCTGCCACTCCTTTCCTGGAGCGGGCAGGAGGTCCGTGTGCTGATCTCTGCCATCGGAGCACAAAAGCCCCCACCCCTCAGCAGCAGCACCTGCGATTTCTGTGCGTCGTCACAGAGCAGTTGCCTCAGATGCGGGCATCCTGCTTGGGACAGTGATCGAGGACAAGAACACCCCCCACCCACCCCCACCCCCAGTCTGAGAGTGGAGAGGGGCGGCTCCCACAGGTGCCCACTGTGTCTCCGGCTCCCGTTCGGCCTAGTGTGGCATCCACCAGGCAGTGTGGAGGCAGGGGTGAGGGGTGAGGGCGGGGAAGCACCACCTGGAAAGCGAAGGCGCCGGCACGGGGGCCTCTGCCGCGGGGCACTGCCGGTGCTATCGTGCTGGCGGCCGTTTCCCGCTGGGACGAGCTGCCTCCAGAATAAGCTTAAGTAGCTCAGCAGCTCCTTCTCTGGTTCACCGAGCGCACGCCAGCGGCAGGCTGCCCTCCGATCCCCCGAAGGCACGTTGATCCCCCCGCGCACTCACACCCCTCTGCCCCGTGTGGCAGCGTCCGCTTCGGCCTTTGCTCCTGCGTCCTGTGCTGCCCGCTGGGCCTTCGGGGAGTGGCTGGGCCATCCGGCTGTGGACAGTGGGGAAATAGGAATGCTTTGTATTTGCACCAGGCTTTTAAGTACACCGAGGTGTTACCTAACCGCCTCTTTTGCGCCCCACAAAATCCCAGAAAAGTTGGCAGGGCGTGGGGGAGGGGCCCCCATTTCACAAACGAGCCGCCCAGTCCCTGTGATCAGCCTCTCTCGGGGCATTCTTGGCCTTCTCGGCGTGAAGCCTGATGGCCAGAGTCCCACATTTAGAAGACCTTACCTTGCTCTCTCCTGCCAGTGTCAGACACGGAAGAGAAGCCTGGCTGTCCGGGGCCCCTGGCCCCAGGGCCTGCCATCCTGCCCGGCCAACGCACTCACACCCCTCTGCTCCCCCAGGCCGTTCCCATTTGCCCTCCTAGACAGCACTCACGAACTGGTAACCGCCCTAGCCGTTCAGCTCCAGTACCTTGGCAGAGGTAAAATAGCAAAAGCAGCTCTAAACCCTCTGCCAGTCGGTTTCCAAGTGCGCCTGGCAGGAGTCCCACAGTGGCACTCTCGGCGAGGGGAGATTAATGAAAGCTGCTTACCTTTTCCAGATGGGAGGCCTCAGGATTCACGAACAACTGTGGGAAATTCTCAGATAGCTGGAGGGGGGGGCGTCAGGAGCCGGCCACCAGGTAGCTGCGAGGCCCCTGGGCCGGGACAGCCCCGCCAGGGGACTGCAGGGCGGGTCGCTCCGGCTCCAGGCCAGAAAGTCCTCACCTGAGCAGAGCGGCACGTCACCGATGACAGAGCTTTCTCGCTCCGTCGCCGGAGGAGGGATTTTGATGCCAGAAATTGTCATGGCAGACCGTTCAGCAACACCTTTTGCTCCGGGCTTACACGTGTCTCTTGGAAGTGTTAGTGAAAGCAGGCACAGCCAGTGTTCGGCAAAAGGAACCGAGCCGTAGAGCTCCGTGTCCCCCGGCTCCCCCCCTGCCCTGTGGGACGCTGCTCCGCCCTCTCTGCAGGTGGACCTGGTCGTGCACCCGTCCATGGACCAGAATGACCCGCTGGTGAGGAGTGCCATCGAGCAGGTGCGCTTCCGGATCTCCAACTCCAGCATGGCAAACAGGCAAGTCGCAGCGCCCCGCGGGAATTCACAGGGAAGCCGCCTGGGTCTCTGTGGCCTTCCTGGAGCAGCTTTCACGAGCACCCTTTATTCGCACCCGTGTGAGATCAACACACTCACGGGCTTAGGAGCAATTTCTAGAGTTTTCAGAAAAAACAAAGTCCTCATTTCGTTCGTTCGACTCTGCCTCGCGGCATCGACAGAGCACTCCGAACCACAGGCCCTGTGTGTGCGAGGCTCGCTCAGTCCCCTAACGGCTCCAAATGAGTCCAGTTGCCTTTCTGAGGCCTTCTCTAATCTTGTGAAGTGTCTCGTGCACTGAGAAAACTCGGGGACGGGAGAAAATTCTTAGCCGGGTTTAACCTGGAGATGGCCGATGGGCAGGCAAAGGGCTCCGCGTGGATTGCGGGCCTTGGCTCACGTACTTTGAACCGGCTGCTGATTGATTTCCCATCACGTCCCTTACCTCTGGCATTTCTGAAAGCGTCAGAGGACCCGGCACGTTGGGCCGCCTTTCTCAGAAGGCTGTCCTGGAGGTGGGGGCACACTCTGCAGGTCTCCACAGCCCTGTCGTCCCCAAACATCTCGTGACCTGACACATTTTATTCATGCACAGCACCTGCTTGGCTCCTGCGGGCAGCCAAGGTTGAAACTCCAGGGCCAAGTGGCTTCATCTGATCTGCCAGGACAGACCCTGTCCTTTCTCCCAGCTCTTGGTCCTCGCAGCAGGGTGTTGATCTTCTATTTGAACTGCAGGGTTAAAGTGGTCCAGCCTCCAGCGCCTCAAGCAGAAGCTGAAGAAGAAAGTCCAGAAAAAGAGGGTCCGAGCGGATCAGGAGACTCTCAGCTGAATACTTCCTCCAAATCAGAAACTGGACGGGTGAAAAAAACAGATGAGAAAATGGGCATCACCCAGCTGAAAAATTATCACCCTGTTGTAGGTAAAAAGCAGCTTCTCGTCGACGTCTGATGGTGTGTCGGTGGTTGGTGGTTGGCTGCATGATGGCGTTTGAGTCCCTTGGTGTTCTGCAGTCTAGCACTCGGCTAGAGTCCGAGGAATCGGGTTTGCGTGGCTAGCTGGGTCATGGGGGCTGGCCACGTGACTTCTGCTGCCGTCAATACCCCCATCTGCCAAATGGGCAAGGTCTCAGCCCCGTGGGCCTCACATCTGAGTATGAGACTCAGATGAAACTGTGCTAGATCCTAGCGAGAGGAGTTAGGCACAAAGATTCATTCTGCTCCGCATCCTTGGGCTGGAATATGAACCACATAAACCACAGAAAACCTCCGTCCCTCCCGACCCCATAAACCTTCTGGTAGATCTAGTCATTGATGAGTTTGAACACCGTGTCATTTTCCCAGAGTCTGTTCTCCGACAGGGTTGCCTCCTCCCTCAGCCCCCGTCGAGCCGCCCTAGTGTGAAAGTGTGCGGGCCCAGTGCAGGCGGCCAGGTACGCGTCACTCTTCTCCCGGCTCATGGGGCACGGGCCGTGGCCCGGTGTGGGTGCAGCGCAGCAGACCTGAGATCCCGGGGCAGAAGACAGCGTGTGTGTGTGTGACCTCCCTCGGTGCCCCACATCACCGCAGGAGGCCTGCCCTTGCTCTGCGGGTCCCGGGGTGTTCCGTGGTTAGCAACAGCAGTCCGTGGGAGCCCAGGGCCGGGGCCAGTGCCGGGGCAGCAGATCGGCCCACGCGCTGGCCACACAGAAGGCATTGAGCATGCTGCTCGAGTGGGCACGGTGGTGGAGGAGGGCCTCTGCCCGCTCGCCCTCGCTCCCTGATCCTGTGGCTCCTTACTTTCTCTCCTGTCCTCTCTCCTTGGGAAAAGCCAAGGAGTACTTTATTTGTGTCAACAAAGAAACAGGATGCTTTCAAAGAACCCCGATGTGGGGGTGTTTTGCACAGCCCTGTCAAGCCCGGGTCCCCGTGCGGAGGCCTGTCAGGCTCTGTGTGGCGGTATCCTCCTCTGTCACACTCTGGCTTGCTCACTGCACTCTCCTCCTTCCTTGCTCCCCCCCACCCCCTGCCCCTGGCCTCTGGCCCTCCACGGTACGTGCCGGGCACACGCTCACCTCCAGCACCTTGCATTTGTCCCAGGGTGCACCTCCCCAAGTCCCTGCGTGTCCCCACCACCCCACCACCTTAGTTGCCCTCTAGGTGGAATTCTAGCCCTCCTCCCACGTCCCCACTGGTTCTCTGCACCGGCCATTTCCATCTGTCGTGTGACTTTAGGTATCTTGTTAATACCTAAAAAGTATTAGAAAGTAAGTTCTGTGAGAGTCCGAACAGCACTCACTGTGAGTTTGAGTGGACTGAACTGAAGTGAATCTGGGAGTTTTCAAGCATTCCCTCCCCCCACCCCCTCTTGCCTCAGTTCCAGGACTTGGCCGTTCTCTAGGATTTCTGCCCAAAATGCCTCGCCTGCGGGTGGTACACATGTTTCTGTGGTACCTAATCTACGGGCACCCTGCCAGCCATGTGCGGACAAAGCTGGGCCTTGGCAGTGAAAGAAGAATGGGAAAGCAGGAGTCAGGCAGGATGGGAGTCCGGCCCTTCTCCAGAAATTACATGGAGACCTCCTCTGATGCCCTGCCCAAGGACAGCCTAGGGGGAACCTTCCTGGAGACTGAAGTGGAGCCCCCCACGGAGAAAGGTGAGCTGTTGCCCTCTAGAGGGGAGTCCTAATGGTTCCTCATCCTTCTCATCTGAACTGGCTGAATCCCTACAGCGCCCCATCAAAGTAGAGTCATAATCTAGACTTTATGAACCCGTGGGCCCCCTGCCTGACAAGTAGGGTTTTGCCCGAGTTTGTGGTGAGAGGGAATCCGGACCTACCGGGATGATGTCACCATCATGTCTGGCGCCCTGCCTGCAGCACTGACTCTGATTCTCTCCTAGTGTACGTGGATGAAGCCTCATGGATGCGCTATGTCCCTCCCATCCCTGTCCATAAGGACTTTGGCTTCGGCTGGGCTCTCGTCAGTGACATTCTCCTCTGCCTGCCCCTTTCCATCTTCATTCAGATTGTGCAAGTCAGTTATAAGGTACTGATGACTCCCAGGGCTATTGTGGGGGCTGGTCCCTCAGCCTAGACCAGAGGACCTACACTCACCTGGTCAAGGGAAAGTACTTCCAGACTTGTGGTTGTCTGGATGGATGGATGGATGGATGGAAGGAAGGAAGGAAGGAAGGAAGGAAGGAAGGAAGGAAGGATTGGATGGGTGGATGGTTGGGTGGAAGGAAGGTAGGAAGGGAGGGAGGCGTGGAGGGAAGGGGGATAGATGGAGATGAGATGGATGGATGGAGAGATGGGATGGATGGATGGATAGATAAGATGAATGGGTGGGTAGATAGGCAGACAGATAGGTAGGTGATGGAGAATGATTGGATGGATGGACAGCTTGGATGGATGGATGGGTGGGTGGGTAGATAGACAGATAGGATAAACAGGATGGCTGGATAGACATAGATAAATTATTGGCTGGATAGATGGATGGTTGCTTGGTGTGTCAAAGGAAATACTTGAAAGACTTAAAGTTAGATCAATTAGATATATCGAAAGAGACAGATAATTATGTTGTAGCAATATGCTTCTAGAAACTTGGTAAATACCAAAAAAGGAGAAAATAGGTTCAGAGAGACTGCTGCCCAGAAAGGAGTGGTGTGTGTTTTTTTCACGGTTCTTGCAACTGACCCTGGCCTTGAGGGTAAGCTGATCTTGAAAATGACCTCTTAGGTAGACAACCTTGAGGAGTTTCTGAATGACCCTCTGAAGAAGCACACGCTGATCCGCTTTCTCCCCAGGCCCATCCGACAGCAGCTTCTGTACAAGAGGTAAGGTCCCTGAAAACGATGCAGGCTGGCTGACAGTCCCAATGGGCCCCTTGAAGTTAGGGTTCTGAATAATTGTTCACCAGGAACAGAAAAAGGTTCTGCCCCCCAGCCTGTAAGGAGTCGGGGTTTTCATTCATTCATTGACCCTGTGAGCCTTCTAGATAAAGCACAGAGGCAGACAAAGTGGGGGCTGGAGAATTTTGTCACTTAATTTCAAGGTTCTTTTCAAGTAAAATCTGTCGATAAAGACTGCGAGGTTCGGAGTCGTTTTTTTTTTTCCTTTGGCTAATGTTACTTTCTCAATCAAAACCCCATGTCGGATCCACGCTCCGTTGCCCTGGTCGGGTGCCGGGAAGGGGCTTCCGGGTCTCTGCACAGGTCAGGCCCCATGAGGTAGAAGAGGGCGCCACGAGCGAGTCCCACGCCTTCGCCCGACGCGGGCCGCCTGGCCACCGCCGAGTGTGCTGGCACCGGAACCCGCCGCTCCCCTCTGTTTTCCAGACGCTACATTTTCTCTGTGGTGGAGAACCTTCAGAGGCTGTGCCACATGGGGCTGCTGCAGTTCGGCCCCACAGAAAAGTTTCAGGACAAGGATCAGGTAACGTGTCCTGCGCCCAAACGAAGGGGGTCCTGATGTCCAAGCCGTTTCCAGACAGCTGGCCGGCCGTGGTTCTGAGCTTCCCCCCTCGCCCCGTCCGCGTCTCCCTAGGTGTTCATTTTCTTGAAGAAGAACGCGGTCATCGTTGACACCACCATCTGTGACCCACATTACAACCTGGCCCGCAGCAGCCGGCCCTTCGAGAGGCGTCTTTACGTCCTGAAGTCCATGCAGGATGTGGAGAACTACTGGTTTGACCTGCAGTGCGTCTGCCTCAACACCCCTCTAGGTACAGTCTGTCGTTGCTGGGCTCCCTGTTCTCCCCGCTCTCTGTGCCATCACTGGGGTTTAGAGCAAGAAGAAACTAGAAGTCGCTGCTGGTTTTCAAACTGTTCTCCAGAGACCTAGAGTGTCCTTGGGGCTCCCTTAGGAAGGAGGGCGATGCGCTTCTAGTAGGGGGGCCCCCAGGCCATTCTGCTTTGTCTTCATTCACTCGTGCATTCAGTAGGTGTTTGTTGCACACCTGGTGTCTGTCATTCCTGGGCCTGACCAGGACACACACACCCCTGCCTTCCTGAGTCTTAGTTCTCAACAGAGAAGACACACAGATCCACGTCACTTGCTGAGACAGATGCTGCGGAGGAAGTATACGGGGGCGTGAGTGGAGGCTGTTTTAATGGGGTGGCATTTGAGCCGAGCTCTGAAGGCTGAGGCCGAGCCCAGAGCCGGGGAAGAGCAGTACAGGCGTGGGAACGTCACGTGCATCATTGGGAGAAGCAAGAGGCTGGTGAGGGCGGGGAGGAGAGTGGCAGCTGCCATTGGAGAAGCAGGGAGGAGTCAGGACTCTGGGGGCCCTGTAGGACTTGGTACGGGGTTCGGGTTTATTCTAAGAGCAGGAAGAAGCCGCTGGATAGTTGTAGGCAAGAAGTGACAAGATCTCTTCCATTTTTCAAAGCTCACTCTGGCTGCTGGGTGGGGAACGGACGGAGGAGCCCGAGAGTAGAAACAGGGCCGTGACTCCTGTCCCAGAGAGATGTCCACTGGTGACAGTGAAGGAGGGGGGCAGCTTGGCAGGTGTTTTGGAGGAAGAACTGAACAGATTGGGCCAGCAGGTCGGATGAGTCGGGTTTGGGGGTCAGGCCTTTGCTTGTGTCTCCTTCCTATCCCTGCCATGTCCCTTGACCTGTGTTCACCTGGCAGTGACCACTCGTGCATCAAGCATCGTCTCTTTGAGGAAGGCTTTTCAGCACCTTTATGCTGTCAGCTGCTCTTTCTGAGGATTCCTTGCGCACAGGAGATTTGGCTTCCATCCCCACGGTGTCTCAAAGTGCCTGGTGCACGGTCGACGTGCCGTGAATGTTGGTTGACTAGATGGAGGCTTTGTGCAAGGCCGTAGACCAGTGCTCTTTCCTCCAAGCCAGTTTCCACCTGGTCTCTTCGTGCCACCTCTACTAGGAGGAAGGGCTGCCATGTCCGGTCTGAACCTGGGAGGGGAGCCCTCTTCCCTTGCTCCTGTCACAGAGCCGAAAGGTCACCATTGCACCTCACTTCTTGGAAAGCCGGAGGCCCAGGTCTGGATGGGGGCGAGGGGCTGCGGGGGAGCCCATGCCCCACACTGCACGCTTGTGTTTGGTAGATTTGTTTACTGTTGGCAGGGTGATGAACCCTTGCAGTGAGAACCTTTGATGTAATGGGTCCAGACAGGTTTTAGAACTCGTGTGTTTCATAGAATCCTCTGGCATTCAGTAAGCTAAGCTTTTACCATTTCAGATTTTTAGAGTGCCCTAATTCCTCTGCATTTTATACCCAGATAAAAATTTGTGAACCGGTATGTTATTTGCACCAGAGTTGTTGAGGCTTGACAACTGGTGAATTTCCATCCCTTTTAGTGTTCATGAGCAGAAATAGGGGAGGCTTAGAGTCCATTAACCAGGCACCGATTGTCCCTTCGTTTAACAAACACTTGAGGAGGGGCGCCTGGGTGGCTCAGTCGGTTAAGCGTCCGACTTCAGCTCAGGTCATGATCTCGCGGCTGGTGAGTTCGAGCCCCGCGTCGGGCTCTGTGCTGACAGCCTGGAGCCTGCTTCGGATTCTGTGTCTCCCTCTCTCTCTGCCCCTCCTCTGCTTCATGCTCTGTCTCTGTATGAAAAATAAATAAATGTTAAAAAAAAAAATTTAAAAAAAACCACTCAAGGAGGTTCTGCCCCAAGGACTAAGGGGAAAGTACCATATAATAAGACATGAGCCTCCTGCAGAGCAAGGGCTCACCAAGCATGGGTATGGGTATCACCAAACAGATTCACTGGGAGAGACTGTTAAAATGCAGATTACCAGGCCCTGTCCAGAGCTTTGGATTCAGCAGGTGTGGGGATGGCCTAAATCTGCATTTCAAACTCACAGCGAGGTGGCGCACAGGAGAAGCATTGCCTTAAGTCCTCCTAGACTTAACCAGCCATTCACATGCGTGACCTTGAGCTCCCTTGAAGACCTCTCTGAGGTTGACCTCTTCATTTCTAAGCCAGGAACACCACCACCAACAAATTATGGGCTGAAGCAGAGCTTGAACCCCGTGTCTTATGTAAACACCAGCGAGCAGTGTGGGGCATGGGCTCCCCCGCAGCCCCCCGCCCCCACCCAGACCAATGTCTCCAGTCGAGCGTGTTGGAAGACCGTCTTTGGTAGTGTGCAAATCACCAGAATCTTCCTTTGCCTTACTCAAGCAACAGTTCGTAGCGGTTTGTTTTCTTGCAAGAAACACAGTTTTCTTTATTGTGCCTTTACAGAACGCTATTTCTCAACTGTGTTAATGCAGCTCCTGGACACTCAGAGAACATCTGGCTGTCCTCCAGACCCCACCTGGCCCAGGGACACTGCACTGAGCTATCTGCCCAGATCCCTGCTGAACCCGACTCCACGGCCCCTGCCAAGTGCATCATTTTTGCTTACCGCCTCCTCCGGGCTGGCACACGGGAGCTCCGTAGGCTTTCCCTGAGGAAGGAGGCCCCAGGGCTCCTCTGCTCGCGATCCCCCCACGGCCGTTGGCCTCTCCTGTTGCCAGCTCGCCTTCCCTCCCTCGTGGAGTTCAGCCAGAGTACAAATCCTTTACTCGGGTTCACACCCCAGTGTTTGACCCCCTGACATCTATGATAACGCATTTGTACGAAGAGGGTCTACCGGTTTCAGAGCCTGTCCCGCGGTGGTGAGCGGAGTCACAGGAAGGGAATCTTTTGCCCGCGGCTGCGAGGCGGCCTGCCGGAGCCACGGCAGGACACGGTCCCCAGGGAAGCTTGCGTTTGCTCTCTCAGGTGTGGTGCGCTACCCGCGCATCAGGAAGAACGGCACCCAGGATGAGGGCACTGATGAGGAGGGCAGTCTGCAGAAGGAGCAGGAGAGCGCCATCGACAAACACAATCTGGAGCGCAAGTGTGCCCTGATGGAGTACAGCACGTGCGTCCCCGCACCCCCCCCCCCCCCCCCCGCCCCCAAGTGCAGTCCCACAGGCTCCAGCTCCTGGGTGTCCGGCCACACAGGTCAGGCCGGGAGCGCCCACGTCTCTGGTGCAGAGGCCCCTCTGGCCCCGGCCAGCCCTTGGCCCACATACTGTTAAAACAGAACAAACTTGGTTGCCACAGTTCAGAAGTTGGGAAATTTACGTAAAATTCTGGGGTCGGGCAAGCGTTTCCCTTCTGTCACGTGTTACCGAGAAGGTAAAAGGTAGTTAGGAAAAATACCTCCACCGTGTCGCGGGCTCTCTTTTCAGTTCCCAAGAAGGTCTCTCTTTCCGTTTACTTCCCACCTCTCAGGGGGAGCCGTGAGGTCGTGGACGAAGGCTCGATCCCCGGGGACGGGCTGGGAGCCGCCGGGCTCGATTCTAGTTTCTACGGGCACCTAAAGCGTAACTGGATCTGGACCAGCTACATCATCAACAAGGCCAAGAAGGTGGGCTTCGGGGGGTACGGGGAACACGCCTCCCCGGGCCACTCCCCGGCCGCTGCCGCAGCTGCCCACCCCGCCTGCCCTTTCCCGGCTCGCTGTTTCTGATTTGGTAAAACCAAAGTTGACCAGAGGCACAAGTACTTATATCCGTATGTATTGAAGGCACATCAGGCCCTTGAAATACCTGCCTGGCCAGTGTTGTTGTTTGTTTTGTTTTTTGTTTTTTTCAACGGATTCTAACTGATTCTGTCACACGGACAGGTATTCCTTTTTAAAGAAGGAACAGAAAGTCCATGAGACACAGGTCATACATGAGGGAGCATGTGTGCAAGAAGCAAGTGGCTGCCCAGGGGAAGCCCAGCCCCAGGGGCAGCCCGACGGCTTCTGGAACGCAGCTGCACAGCCGCCCTCACCTCTCTGGCAGAGACCAGTACACCTCAGTGCATGTGACGCTCTGGCTCCCTGGGGATTCAGGGACGCCCCTGCTTCTTTCCAGTGATGCGCTTGTCTTTTAGGAGAACACTGCATCTGAAAATGGGCTCATGGTGAGACTCCAGACGTTTCTGTCCAGGCGCCCGTTGCCACTCAGTGCTGGAGGTACGTGAGCTGGGGGTTCACCTTGGAAACAGACACGGGACCGGCCCAGGCCACGTGACTACCTACCACACGTTCCATTCGGCTTCTGGCCTTCACGGGGCTCATCCTGAAATGCTCACCTCCTGTGCTTATTTCCAGGCAGTGGCAGGTTGAATATCTGGGGGGAAGCCAGAGCAGGATCTGAGCTCTGCACCGACAGGGAAGAGCAGTTCGAGATGGACCGAGAGCCCACACTGGACCGGAACTGGAGAGTGAGGGGTGGGAAAAGCCAGAAGCGGAAACGGCTGAAGAAAGACCCCGGAAAGAAGATCAAGAAAAAGAAAAAAGGTCCCGTGATGGTCGCTCGCGTCGGCTAGGCCTTGTCTTTGTACGTTCCGGCTCAGAGGCGGACTGCAGTCTCACTGCGGCCGGGGCTGAGCTCTGCCCCCAGACCCGGGCTTCTCTTCTCCCTCTGTTTGTAGGGCTGACTGTGCACGGTCGCCGTCTCGTCCTCCACATCGAGCTGGCAGACTGAGAGATCCTCAAGCTTCTTACATGCTTCCTCTGTCTTTATGTCTTATAGGGTCTTTCAGCTTTGTAACGCCCCTCAGTTCAATTTTCTAACTTCATCTCAACTGAAAAATCCTTAGCAAAAATCATTAGCAGAAATCCTCATCTCAACCAGCCAAAATCCTATTATTCTTTTGGTTTGGCTTTTGATACTTGCATTATATCAATCGGGGCAAGGTTCAAAAGTCACGTTGTGTTTTTAACTCAGAGGAAAGGTGGGAGTCGGTCAGGCCAGGCCTGCGGAATCTCTTCCAGTCTCGTGAGCCCCCTGGGTGTGTCTTAGACTGCTGTTTTGGATCCTTCCCCTGGGCAAGTATTATAGCGAAAGACAGCAGGAGGACAGTGAGGAGATGGGTGCCTGTGTTTTCGTTCATTTTTACATCATCTAAGTGGTCTGTGTGTCGTAACAACGATCTGATAGCTATACCATTTTCCGATGAGAACAGAATGTTTAAATGGGAACCTGTTTTCAGTGGTTTACTTGGCTGCTGTTTATAACAAATAGGCTTGTGTCCGTTGGAAAGCCCCGCGCCCCCCCCCCCCCCCCAACTTCAGCTCAGCCTATCCAGATAGGCATGGGGTCAGTTTGGCTCACAAAGACCTGAATTCATCACAAGGCAAAATCCGGTGGTGGTGTCCCGTGGAATCCCAAATGTTCTCACCCTACTTTTCTTCTGCCTTAATTTGGAAGAAACGTCCTAAACAAACAGTCTCTTGGAATTAGCAGCAGCATATGGTGTTTACCTTGTCAAACTGCCATGAGTCTATCCCGAGGGGAGGAGATGTTGAGAGAACCTGGTGGGTAAGAGCTCACGGTTCAGACCCTCTGTCTGCTACTGACTGGGCTGTGCGACTTTGGGCAAATTGCCGTGTCTCACCGTGTTTCAGAGTCCTCAGCTACGAAATGGGGATTATAATTGCCTCCTTATAGAGTTGATGCAAAGTAGCATTTTGATTATGGGTTGTTAATATGTAAACAGCTTAAACCAGTGCTTGGCATACAGTAAATACTCCATAATGTTGGTGACTGGCACCGCACGGGGTATTTTATACTCAGTCTGGTTCAGTCCTCACGGCAGCCCTGAAGGATGCGCCTTGTTGTCTCCATGGTGCCCCGGAGTGTGCCCAGCATCTCAGAGGTCGCCAAGCGGGAGAATGGTGGGGGCCCTGCGCATGCTCCAGCCCTCAAAGTGCCTACCACCGCGGTGGGAGGGATGCGACATGGGCTGCGTTCAGGCTGCCCAGCTTGTCACAATGAAATTTGACCAGAGAGAAAATGATAGAAGCGGTTAAAGTATCTATCTGTCAAGGCCCGAGTCTTTTGCGGTTAGTTTCTATGGTTTCTGACACAATGGGATTCTGGTAGCTGATAGCCTTGGTCAGATCTCACTAGCCGAGTAGGGGCCCTTCCCCTCCAGAGTGCCAGCTCCAATCCGGCTGTTAGAAGCTCCCTCTCTTCTCCCCCTGATATTCTTAGAAGAGTCCCCCAAAGAGAAAAACAGGAGGCTGCGTTACCACGATGAGGCCGACCAGAGCGCGCTGCAGAGGATGACCCGGCTGCGCGTCACGTGGTCCATGCAGGAGGACGGGCTGCTCATGCTCTGCCGGATCGCCAGCAACGTCCTCAATGCCAAGGTATTTGGCCCCCGGGCCCCCGGGCCACAGGCCCCTGCCCCTCCCTGGCCTGCCGCCTCGCTTTCCCTCTCGTGGGGAGCTCTGTTCCCTATGTGGCCGCACACAGACACTCAAGGCCCCTGGGACGCTCAACTGTTTTGCTTGGCCACCAGGAAAAACGTTTCCCAGAATCCCACAGATGAATATTCCCGGCCTTGCTCATTTCTTTCCAGCCTTCGGCTAACACACATAGATCTTTGCCTACCTGCAGGCTAAACAGCTCGGCGCTGTTCTTACTCTCTTCACTGGGAACCTAACACTTTCTGCTCCCCTTCTCCTGCCCTCACCTGCCTGGAAAACTCCTATTTTTCTTTCATAACTGCTTATCATCTCTGGAGAGGCTTCATCGATCCTGCCAATTGGAAGTAATTACCGCGTTCTTACCGTGTCCTTCACACGTGGACTTTTCACGCTGCTTCTGTTGCTTCTGGCCCCTCTTGGCTTGCGGGAGTGGCTGCTGCTCAAGGCAGGGAGACTGCCCATTTGTTTTGTAGCCACAGCCCCTAGCACGGTGCTCACCACACGGTAACCACTGGGTCGTCGTTCCCCGAATCCGTGTGGGATGGTGATGGTGGCCTCAGCCTGGCTCCCCGGCTTCGTCACGGCTCAGTCCCTGCCTTCCGTGCCAGTCCCCCACACTCACGTCTTCCTCCCGGTCTGTGTCCTTGAACCCCGGCAGCTGGGGAGGGGCTTCCCATCGAGCAAATTCTTCCCCTTTCCTCTGATGTCACTGCCTCCAAGAAGGTTCCCCAGCCCGAGCCAGAGCTCCCCTTCTCACCATGTTCCCCAGAGTAGCCTCACTGACTCCTAGTCTGACTATTCCTGCCTCTTTGCCCGGCTCTGATCTTCTGAGTTTGCAGCAGGGCATGGGGAGAGCCATCCAGGTAGGCGAACGTCCAGGCCGGCTGGTTCACAGAAGCCGCCAGAGGATGGGCTCTGCCACCGTGTAGTCCAGGGCCTCCTCCAGGTAGTAACACCACCGGCTTCCTCGGTGCCCAGGTTGCGTGCCCTGTCCTCGGGCGCATCAGCCAAGAGAAGCCCTGGCGGAGGTCCCGTGCCCAGAATGCCCTCTGCGTCAGGCCTGCTGGATCCCTTTTCTCGACCACTTCTCCAGATGCTCGCACCCCCATTCCCTCCTAAGTTCCAGCCCAGTTCTTCCTCCAGGGAACAAGCTGGAGGTGACAGGCTGCCATCCCTGGTCTCTGTTCCTCGCCTCTGATAGCGGAGAGATGTGCCTGCCTCCACCCACCCTCCTTGCAGCCGGGTGGGACCAGGAGAGCCCTGCTTGGTTCTGGGGCAGCAGACCCTCCCCTCATCTGCTTAAATACACACCACATTCTTGGGCCACCTCATTCTGGGGGCTTTCGGAAAATAACCTCGTGATCAAGCCCCTTCCCTGTCTTGGTGCTCCTTTCCTGCATGTTTTTGGCAGAGATGTTCTCCTGAGTCTCTGATGGTGAAGCTAATTCAGTGCTTCTGTTTCTACTAACGCACAGAATGTTTCTGAGCGTACGCGATGTGCTCTTAAACCTCGAGAACCGCCCAGCTGACACATGTTTGGCATAACCTTCCCTAACATGCTGCCCTTCCAGACAGCATTACCCTGTGCCCTCCGAGTACCTGTTACTTGCCGGAACACTCTTCCCCACCAGTTGTTGAGGATTTGGCTTATTCTTCTCTGCCCAGCACCTCACTCGTGCCAGGCGCACCGTCAGTGCTCCGTAAATGTGATCCAAGTAAAGCCGGGAGGGGCCGGCTTTAAGTGTCCGCTGAGGAAGGAGGCGCCGCAGAACATACCTTCCCCCGTCCTTCGTGATCGTGACCCATAACGCGGGCTCTGGGGATACTGATTTTCCTTCTTGGCTTGTGTGTGTTCCAGGTGAAGGGCCCATTTGTCCCCTGGCAAGTTGTGCGGGACATTTTGCACTCTACCTTTGAAGAGTCTCTGGATAAAACCTCCCATTCGGTCGGACGAAGAGCTCGCTACATAGTCCGAAACCCCCAGGCCTATCTGAACTATAAGTAAGCCGTGTTTGAACTTCCATAAGTTGGGGCCACAGTTACTCCCGAGCTTCTAGTTCGTTCTTTACTTTCCTTGCATCTCGTTTGCCCAAGAGTCCGCCCTGAAATCCAGAGAGAGTGGTGCGTGTGCAACAGCTCGCCCGTAGCCCGAGTGTTGGGGCCTGTGGGTGAAACCGCTCGTGAGTTTTCAAGGGCTCGGCCTGCCTCTGGGCCGTTTTCCGTATCCGGGGTCTTACACGCTTCAGGACAGCCTTGTGACGTACGTGCTGTTCTCCTTCACTACCCATGAGGACACGGAGGCCAGTCAGGCTGGGCGGCTTACTGAATGCATCCCGCCAGTGGCGCGTGGTCAGGCAGAGGCGTCTGCTGAGTTTCGCCACTGTCTTCAGCGCTCAGGGCGGTTCTGGATGTCAGGGCCCGTCACATAGCTCCCTCCAGGAAGAAGCGGGGCAGGACCGGAGCCATCGGACCCAAGAGCACTGTCCCCATTACGTCCTCAGCACGTCCTCGGCGTTCCCCTAGAGGGCTGGGTCCGCGTAGTGGTGGCGGCTGGCCGGGGGCCGCAAAGCGTCCTCGTTGTGGCTTGTCGGTTGCCAGTGAGGCTGCCCCCCCAGGCCTTCCTCCCACGGCCAGGGCACGGCGCTGTCGCCCGCCCTGTCAGCCCCCGCCACAGGCGTGGGCTCGAGTGGGGAGGACCAGCGGGCGTCCGGGCTGTGCGCAGGGGGGCCCGAGCGTTGCCGCCAGCACGAGAGCGGGGCCGGGAGGGGGCACGTGGCAGGGTTGGGAAGGACTGCTCCCACCGACTGGTTGTTCGTGCCCTGGGTCGGCAGGAGAGCGTGGCTCGGGTTGACTCTGAGCCGTGGGCTGCCTGCCATCCGCTGGGTTGTAGAGGGAGACAGCCCAGCCGTGGATTGTGGAGTAAACCACTGCGACCAGTTGCTCACCCTCAGCACGACTGACATTTGGGGCCAGGTCATTGTTTGTTGTGGGGCCGTCCTGTGCACTGTAGCATGTTCAGTAGAAGCCCCGCCTCCACCCACTAGATGCCAGCGGCGCCCCACCCCCGACCGTGACAACCACACACGCAGGGGCCAGCGCACGAGGGCCCTTCCTGTGGGGAGCCACTTGGCCCTATGTGGAGAATCTTAGACTTTTCTAGAAGGGCTGTGGTCACCTGCTCCAAACCCCTCTTTTTTCAGAGTGGGAACAGCCCCAGAGAGAGGATGCAAGTCAGCCAGGGTGATAGTGCGTTGGCAGTGGAGTGAGTTCTGGAACTTGGGCTTCCTGGCCCCTGCCTGATGCTTCTCCGCTTGTCCCGCAGCGGCTGCTGGGCGAGGGGGACACGAAGGGCTGCGGCCCAGAGCCGCAGGACCCGGCACGAGACGTGTATCCACTTGGGGGCTGTGCCCTCACCTGCGAACAGAACGATACAGCCAATGTTAGCCACCCCTGGCCCACCCGCCCCGGCCCTCGGCAGGCAGGTGACCGTGGGGCCCCGACACCTCACCGAGCTCTAGGATGGAATGACAGCCTCCACCTTGCAAGCTCTTTGTGGAGGTGCAAGTGCCCGGCTCATAGCAGCCCTGCAAACACGGGTTGCCTTTGCCCGCGCTTCTTAGTGGGCAGGTCAGACTCTCCTTACGTTGCGGAGAGACAAAGATGTGTAGCGGACAGAGAGCGCTTTTGGAGATGAGAGCTCTTTCCCGTAGTGACACCAGGGCCTGTGTGATAGTTTAACATTTAGAGCACATCTTCACATAGGACATCTCATTTGGTCCTGGCCAGATGCCTGTGAGGGCAGACAGGCGGGAGTCCCTGTTCTCAGTTTATAAGTGGAGGACGGAAGCTCGGAGAGGCCGAGCGTGTGACGTGTGGGCGGCCACAGACCTGACTTGACTCGGGGTTGGCTGACCCCAAATCCTGCACTGTTAAGAGCCGTCATCACCCAGCAGGTATAAGGAAATCGTACTCTGTGTTTAGCCAAGGCCAGATGTGTTAGAACAGGAGCCTTCCGGCAACTCTGAACACAGACCTCAAGCCAGACCTCACGGCCGTCCTCCCTCCCTGCAGGGTTTGCCTGGCCGAGGTGTACCAGGATAAAGCACTTGTCGGGGACTTCATGAATCGAAAGGGCGACTACGAAGACCCAAAGGTAGGCCCCCCTGGGTCATCAGGCTCAGCCTGCCCTGAGGGCAGGGGTCTCTGGGTTCCCGTCTGGTCCTGTGGGTCCCGCAGCGCCTCCGCTGGCCTTACAACGTGGATGTTTCTCCCACGCGTCTGGGAGATCGGCTCCTTCGTTCTGTGGCTTTGGCCCCCGTTTGATGTGGCTCTAGCACCGGTTCTCAGAGGTGGTTAGAATCTGACACGCCACTTTGCAGTTGGGCCTGTTTCGTTAAGAAAACAGGGCCGCTCTTCGGAACGTCCAAACCGCTGGACTCCCTGGAAAGTTAGCAGACAGGACGGGGCCTGAGTTTTCTGGATACTTTGTGGGCGGGCTGGGCCGGCGGCTGACAGGAGTGAAGCCATCTTTCCAGACCCAGATTCCCTGCCCTGTGGCTCAGAGTCTCCTCATCCCCCGCTCGCCGAGCCAGCGCCGGGCTCTGTGCACGTGCGTCAGGCCTGGCGCCAGGCGAGGCCGGTCACAGCAGAGACCCAGCCCTTCTCGGGGAGCCCAGGGCAGTGGACAGGCAGAGAAGTGACTCTTCAGAGCAGTGCAGTCACCCGAGGGGAAAGCCCAGGCCCGCTGAGGTCGCACAGGGAGTACTGAGTGCTTTTGGTGCAGATGACAGAACACAACAACCCCACGGGGCTTCCAGCTGTTTCTCCCACGTGCCCAGCACCTCAGAAGAGGGCAGCCCTGTGCGGGCACAGCAAAGCAGAGATGTCATTAAGGCCCCACGTTCAGTCTGTCACTGGCTCCTGGTCCCTAATGGTCAGTGTTCATCCTCATACTGGCCACCTCGTGGTTGCCCCCTGACAGGTGGAGCTCCGTCCTCATCCCAGAATCCCAGGGCAGGAAGGATGGGGAGAGGGTGGCACTGGACCCTGGGATCAGGGAGGGGCCAGCCTTGCCCAGAGGCCCCTGAGGTTGCTGTCATTGGTTTAGATTCATCTTGACTCCTCCTGGGAGGCTGGGCAAATCAGATCGGGGCTGGCTCCAGGCTGAGAACGAACGGGGCCCCGGAAATGGGCTGCCAGCAGCATCTACTGCAGAGGGCTTCCGAAGGTGTTAGCACTTAGCCTAGACTCCAAAGATGAGGGACCCACTGAGGCAGAGGCAGCAAAGGAAGGGGGAACAGGGTGCTGGGGAGGGGGCCGCAGTGGGGCAGGAGCACGCCCTCCTCCTGCAGCGTGGGACAGCTTGCCCCCTGTGGGACGGATTAGAGGGGAGGCAGCGGGGAGAGTGATCTGTGCCCTAGTCTGGACTGGGCTGGGGGCAGCGCAGGGAGGGAGGGAGCCATTTGGGGTCCACAGTTGAGGGTGGGAGGGGAGGAGGAGGAGGCCGAGGCCGCTGTGCTCAGGGTGAGCCAGGGAGGAACAGAGCTGGGAAGGGGGAGGCGGCAGGGGAGCACGGGCCGGGCCTGCTGATAGGTGGCGCGCAACCGTGGGAGGCTGCAGGGATAGTGTGGGACACACTTGGGCCTTCCTGGGGCCTGGGGCCTGGGTCAGAGCTGGCAGTGCAGGAGTGAGGGCTGGCAGCGTGTTCCTTGACCGAAATCCCTGGGCCCAGTGGCGTCTGTCACCTTCCCAGGTGGATTCATCAGGCTCAAGAGGCAGGAAGGCAGAGGAGGTTACGGTTCTCTGTCCACATTTCCGGGGGGTCGCTGCTGGGAATTTGTGACAAGATTTCCCTTGACGTATCAGCAAAACCTCCCTTCAGGGAGAGAAACGGCTTAATCTCATTCTCTCATCTTGAAAGGTTTGTGCCAATGAGTACAAAGAGTTTGTGGAGAAGCTCAAGGAGAAGTTCAGCTCAGCCCTGAAGAATCCTAATCTTGAAACCCCAGACACACTCCAGGAGCTGTTTGCCAGGTAAGGTTCTTCTGGCAAGTTTCTGTGTGACTCTTACGGGGCAAGAGGAAGAGTCACCAGCCACGGGCGTCTCCCCTGGTCAGCAGTTCCACGGCCTTGCAGCTGACCTGGCTGTGTCCCCTGACTCTGAACCAGCTCGCCTCCTCTCGTGGGCGACTTGAAAAAGGAGAGGCCAGTGCCAACCCCAGCACCCCACCGGGCGCCCCCATTCCTTCTCCCACAGAGGCCCTGCTGCTGACTTAATCCGGGCTTCCCCGCGCACCGGGTGTGCTTTTACTAAGATTGCTCACTTGACCTAGGAGGACACTCCAGGATAGAAGTAGCCCTCCCGAGGCGGCAGCGCTTGTGACCCACAGGGCCAGGGTTTGAACTTCCGCGGTGGGCCTGATTCCAGAGCCCCCAGCTCTTTCCAGCTCGGCCGCTGGGCGCCTGGAGAACATACTTGGGTCCAAGCACGGAACCCGTGAAATGTTTGAGTCTTGAGTTCTGTGATCCAGGCCTGTTGCCACTGCCTAATTCACCTGTGAATCCCTTCTTACCAGCCCCATCGAGGCGGTCCCTCAGGCCACTAGATGTCTGAATTTCTTCCTGTAGAGAGGACGTTCATCTGTTGGTTCCCGTTTGGGAACCCTAGGACATGGTTGCATTTAGCCCCAACAGCTTCATCCGGAGATCTCGATCTTCCATCCGTCCAACAGACAATTTACGTGGTGCCCGCGTATGCCAGCGAGCGATTTGTAGTTGTTTTCAGAGTTGACATCAGTACCTTCTCTTGTGTTTGGGGCTCGTTTTTGCAGAGTTCCCCAGAACTCTCAAAGGGCATGGTTTATGTTCAGTCTTAAAGGTGTTTCAAATGGCCCGCATATTTTCAGTAAATTTACGAGGCAACTTTTAGTTATAAAAAAAATACGGTTAAAATAAAGCCTTTTTATTTTTTAAAGGAGAGTTCATGAACCATCTGGAGGAAGGAAGAAGTCCCGCCCAGTTGTAACAGTTTAACACTAAATTTGATCTGGAGCATTCTGGCAGGACAGGCAAAAAAGAAAATGGATCCAAATACTTTGACTGAAACCAGTTCTCATTTCCTGTTAACTAAATTTTAGGAAGAATTTACTGTTGCCAAGACAAATTTTGACTTTAGAATTATAGAAGCCAAAGAAATGTCTTGCAAATGAACAGCCATTATTTTTTTTAAGTGAGTTCTGCGATTTTGTCTTACGTTGAATTTCCTGGCTCTGAAATGCAATGGCTGGCACATTGGACTTCTCTTCTTGTATTTGTTTGCTTGGTAGGAACACAAACAACATTACTCGAAGCTCAGAAACACAGATGGGGACATAGCCTGCTATCTGATACAGCTACTCCCTCTTTTGAGATCTTTTCTTCCAGACATCTTTCTTATGCTTGTTTTTAATCCTGATGGGCCCACGATTTTAGATCCCCTTCCCTTGACAATTAGCGGTGGCTCTCTGCCAATAGGCACTTTTCCGTGTTGTTTCATAATTGTCCATAAATGAACACTCCTCATTTTCTCAACCCTCTTTTTACCAGCGCGCTCGTTTGACGAGTGGAGTATGGTATTTTCTCATTGTAATTGACACGTACGTGTTTGAATGTTAACGAGTTTCACATTTTCTCCAGCACGGTCGCCAGCGAATGGCCACGTTGAGCAAGCATCCGCGCAGCGAAGGTCTCCTGTGTTCCACTGACATGCTCTCCTTTCGTCCCTTATGCAGATACCGAGTTTTGGCGATTGGAGACGAAAAGGATCTGACCAGGAAAGAGGATGAACTTAATAGGTAGGTACTGATGTACTGAGTGCCTTTCCCTCAGCCCATGATCCTGGCTGCCTGCGGCCTGGCACAGGAGTCACCCCGGGCCCGACCTAGCCTGCCAGCCGTCTTTGAAGGTGAAGTTGTGTGCGAACGCAGCCTGTTCTGTGGGTCGTCTGTGCTGGTTTCATCCTGCAACATCAGGTCAAGTGACTATGGCAGAGACCACACAGCCCTCGAAGACCGAAATATTTATTATCTGGCCCTTTCCGGGAAAAGCTTGCCCACCCGAGCCTCACATAGCAGTGGCTTAGCCTTAAAGTGAGTTGAGGAGAGAGTTTCAATTCTCAGCCCATGAGCTTTCCACGCAAAGCTCTGCTTAGAAAGCTCAGCTGGTTTTTCTCATGTTGGATAACCAAGATTCAGTTTGATTTTAGCTCTACATTTCAATGAGAAGCCTCTCCTTTTTGGAGAAGAACTTGTTGGAGGTTGGATGAAAATGGGGCACGTGGCTGGGCCAGTCAGTGGAGCGTGCTACTCTTGATCTCATAGGTAGGTAGGTAGGTGCACTGAAAAAAATCTCAGCCCTGACTACATTTGTCAGTTGTCACGTACACCTGTTTTACGGCACCACTTACCCACTAGACTCAAACATTTTTTCCTGCAAACATGGAGCAGTTAGTAAGGCTTAAAAACCACCATGTGTTTTGTTTCGGTTTATGAATAGTCTAGGTGTTCGTAGCACTTTCATGGGAGGCAGCACTTTTTGAAAACGAGAACTGAATCCACCCAAAGTGAGCAGTGCCCGTGGCCCGCGGCCTCACGTGCTCTGCCGCCCACCCCACTGTCTTTCAGCGTGGATGACATCCACTTCCTGGTGCTCCAGAACCTGGTCCAGAGCACGCTGGCCCTCTCGGACAGCCAGATGGAGTCCTGCCGGTCGTTTCAGGTGGGTAGCGGGCACCCGGCGGCAGCTTTGCGGGAGCGCTGTGGGGCTCGCCCTGTCAGAGGCGGGAGCCGAGGGAGGCCCTCCTCGCTCATTCTCTTCTCAGCTGTGTGGTCTCGGGGGGTCCGATTTACCCTGAGACTCACGCCCTCACTTCTTTGATCTCGGAAGTGTGGCGGCAGGATCCAGTGACCGTCCCCCCCCAAATCCTTCCTGTGCTGAGGTTTTCGGTCTGATGTTTAAGGCAGAAACTTAGGCAGAAGAGGAGGTGAGCCATGACAAAGGACTGAGGCAGCAATTGAGCTGTACAGCTTATCTTCTCAAATCAGAACTTCTAAATGTCGAGATACTTTGATCTCTGGAGATCACCGTGCGGGAAGGCTGCCTTTCTCCGGGCCACGAGCTTAGATCTCTCCTGAGAACGTCTTAGAACGTAATGCTGCTTTATCTTGGCTGAGTGAGGGTGGAGGGCAGGCAGGCGCTTCTCCTTGAACCCCATCCCGAGCCTGGGGAGGTGCTGATATTAATTAGCACTCGCTACAAACAGGAAACTTGCGTTTCCCAGGGCGCGAAAAAGCAAATGTCCACGATCACACGACTCTCCATTGACCCAGAGTCCATGTGGCTCCAGGGCCCCAGCGGAGAGGTGCTCAGAAGGGCCTGCCCCCCGCCCCAAGCCAGTGCCTCCCTTGTTTTTGATGGTCACACAGGTGTATTCCAAATGGAACCTATTCACTTTTGTATTTAACCTCCAAATCTGAAACTCAGCGCTGGTTTACGTTACCAAATCAGCCCAGTTTGGAACACGAGAGGGACAAATATGAAAAAAAGGGATGGTATTATTTCTTTCTTTTTTTTTATTTTCTTCTATTTTTTTTTTAATTTTTTTTTTAACGTTTATTTTTTTTATTTTTGAGACAGAGAGACACAGAGCATGAACGGGGGAGGGTCAGAGAGAGAGGGAGACACAGAATCGGAAACAGGCTCCAGGCTCTGAGCTGTCAGCACAGAGCCCGACGCGGGGCTCGAACTCACGGACTGCGAGATCGTGACCTGAGCTGAAGTCAGACACTTAACCGACTGAGCCACCCACGCGCCCCTATTTTATTTTAATGTTTCTTCATTTTTGAGAGAGAGAGAGAGAGACAGAGCACAAGCAGGGGAGGGGCAGAGAGAGAGAGGGAGACACAGAATCTGAAGCAGGCTCCAGGCTCCGAGCTGTCAGCACAGAGCCTAAAGTGGGACTCGAACCCACAGACCACAAGATCATGACCTGAGCCGAAGTCGGACGCTCAACCGACTGAGCCACCCAGGCGCCCGTTTCTAATCCCACTGATGAGTTCAGACAGGTAGTGTCCCAAACTTTGGGTACCTCCTCACCCACCAGGGAGCCCTTGCAGCATGTGGCCCCCAGGCCCCGCGCCCAGAGACCGCAGAGGGGGTGGGATCCTCACAAGCATGCTGCCGGCCCCAGGATTCTGGCCAGGGTCCTCGGAGCACCCCGGGGGAAGACACGGTGTAGACCCAGCTTGGACACTGCACGTATCTTCCAGATGGTGCTTGTTACTTTGGCCACAGAGGAGATGAGGAGCACTGGGGGGAAACGGAGCGATTTAGGGAAAATACGGGACCCCGTGTGACCTGGTGGCGCTTCAGAGCACCACCCCGGCCCGAGTCCTTTTACGGCAACGGCCAGGCCTCTGCAGACTCAAGACTGAACGCTCTTTCCATGCCTCTCTCAATTCGTCACCGTGAGATGCAGCTGTGGTGGAGGGGCCCCAGTCATCCTGTTCTTGCCCCCCTCGGTGCCATGCAGCACTTGAGCCACGTTTATTCACGTGACGTGTGTACGTCTCGGAGTGGGAGGCTGGTGGTGGTGCCTCGCCCCTCCTGCATCCCAGCACTTTACAGATAAAGAGGGCAAAGCCTTGTGGGAGTCTCAACACACAGAGAGCAAGAATGGAACGGTTTTGGGGTGGGGGGCAGAAGTCCCAAGCAGACGGCCCTCAGTCTGGCCCTGGCTCTGTCTTGTCAGACCCAAGCTTGTTTAAAAAGAAAAAAAAAATGTTTTTAATTTACTGCCAGCATTGCCCATAAAGCTCCCAATTTCCGACTTTATACCTGTGGCCGTGGAGGGACCTTTTGGCTCTTCTGCCCAGCAGGGATTCGAGCCGGACGGGACCTCGGGGGTCAGTCCAACCGCTCATCACACAAGCAAGCCCGGCCCCAAAGTTAACGGCCAAAGCCAGGTCCCCGCGTCCCAGCCAGGGCCTCGTCCCCCGCGTCATCCTGCTGCTGTCCCTCCTCCGGTTCCGTTGGCAGGCGGCGTCTGGGTTCTGGTGGGTGGTGCCGAAGGCCTCATCGCTCTCCTTGCCCCCCGGGGGCGTGGGAAGTTGCGTGAGGCAGTGCCTGGGCCACAGCAAGAGGCGGGTGCTTCGTCAGTGACTGCCCGGCTGGCACTGAACGCTGGAGGGCCATCGGGGATGAGGTCAGAGGCCTTATATGGGATCCCACAAGGCTCCCTGCAGCCCCAAACTTCCGGAGGGGCTCTGCAGGGAAGCAGCCACTCCCAGGGGGCCGTGGTCGACTGTCTGCCTCTCGCATATCTGGCAGGCTGGGCCACACTCGCTCACTCCCCAGGCTTGGTGTGAGTGCTCCTGCACCAGCAGTCATCTGGGGAGCATGCCCATCACACAAGGCTTTTCTTTTTTTCCTTTCTTTTTTTAAATACGACTTATCGTCGAGTTGACTAACATACAGTGTGTACAGTGTGGTTTTGGGGGTAGGTTACAGGGCTTTTCACAGGAAGTGGAGCCCAGCTCCCCCCTCCCCAGAGGAGAGGAATGATGGCAAATTGGCCCCTCCCCCACCTCTTTCCCTCCGCCCCATGCAGTGCTTTCCCTTCAGGCCTGATGGTCTGTGCACCATGCCTGACGTCGAAGCTCTGTCTAGAGACATCGAGGGTGGTGTGTGAGCCTCAGACTGACAAGACCCAGTGTGTGCCCAGATCCCCCTCCGGCCAGCACCCCGACTGACTAGTGCCTTGGCTCTGCTGATCTCCTAAGTCCCTCTGCCATGGCACAGTGGTGAGGTCACTGGACTTGAGGGCAAGGCCTCGTTCTCGCCTCTTCTTGGTCCCACCCCTGCCCAGCAATGTGGCCTCGGAAGCTCCCTCGAAGTCCACGAGCCTCCGTCTTCTCTGGCACTCGTGGTTCTGGGGGCGATGCGGCAGAGAACCTTCCGAGCCTAAAATGCTCAGACCGTGACCATACTTTTTCCTGGCCAGCACTTTTGAGGAGACAGGCCTAGCAGGAACTGTCCTGGGGTCTAGTGGATGCTGGACATTTGCTGTTGGGCCAGTTGGCCAGATGGTGTGGACGCAGTAAAGCGGACGTGTTTGGGAACATACTGTGTGGGCGGAGCCAACCAGACGTACTAATGGGCTGAGTGAGGAGTAGGGAAAAGAGTGATATCAGAGATGATTCTGTGTTGACTCCCACTGTCTTTTTTTTATTTAAAAAATTTTTTTTAACGTTTATTTATTTTGAGACAGAAAGAGACAGAGCATGAATGGGGGAGGGTCCGAGAGAGGGAGACACAGAATCTGAAACAGGCTCCAGGCTCTGAGCTGTCAGCACAGAGCCCGACGCGGGGCTCGAACTCCCGGACCGCGAGATCATGACCTGAGCCGAAGTCAGCCGCTTAACCGACTGAGTCACCCAGGCGCCCCAACTCCCACTGTCTTTTTATCCAAGACTTAGCTGTGGGGTGCAGAGCAGTCCTTTCTCCCAGCTGCCTGTCCCTCTCTGTAGTATCCGGGGTGAGATGTGATGGGAGGGAGAAGTTTGAGGGTCGGAACTGCTGGCTTCCTCTGGGCACTCTCACACCACACCCCCGGGTGTCCTTGTCCCCCTGTGGGCCCCTCCTCTGCAGACCAGCTGTAGCGTCTGCTCCCCCCACCCCCCAGCTGCGGGACCACCTTGCTCACCCGCTGCCTTGCTGTGTCGCAGACTTTCCGCCTGTACCGGGAGTACAAGGACCATATTCTGGTGAAGGCCTTCATGGAGTGCCAGAAAAGGAGCTTGGTCAACCGGCGCCGCGTCAACCACATGCTCGGCCCGAAGAAAAACCGGGCTCTGCCCTTCGTGCCCATGTCCTACCAGTTGTCCCAGACCTACTACAGGTGAGCCCCGGGCGGGGCTGGGGAAGGCGCAGGGCGCCACCTCCAGGGGGGGCGTCACCTCCAGGGGGCGTGGGGCCCTCCCGTGGCCACAAGTGCAGGGTGCAGCTTCTGGAACGAGTTTCCTTCTCTGCGCCTGTGCCACCTGCTGTGGGGATAAGGGCAGTGCTCGCAATGGTTTGTTCTGGGACATTTACCAAAATGAGTTTCTAACGTAACAATTCGACTAACGGCACAGCCTCGTCGTCGGGCCTAATCGGTCATTCTCACAGCTCAGAGCTGCTCCGGGCTTCATCTTGAAGCCATCCCGTATTTTCCAGACTCCGTTTGCAGCACACCAGCCACCCGAGTGGTGGTTTGGGTTGCTGTGAGTCACCTTCCGGAGCGCCTCCTGACGGGAGCACTCCTCACAGCGTGGTCCGCACTCGGCGTGGCTGGTCTTGGTCACCCGCTCCGCATTTTGTGCCACTGGCCTCCTTAACCACACACATGGAGAGGAAATCTGTGGAAATAGTCCCAGGAGTCTCCTCTCCTTGGCAGCCCTCGGCCTTGGCTGGCCTCCTCTTCTCCAGGCTGTTCTCCTTGTCCGTCCTCAGATCTGCACTGAGGTCGTCAGAAACAGAAGAGCAGCGAAATGAGGGGGTTTGGGTTTTCTTAGGCATCCCTTTGCCCGTAACTCGAGACGCTCACGCCTTTCTTGAAGGCCCCTCCCGAGTGACCTTCTGCGTCCTTTGCCTTCCTGGGATGCCGCCTGCTGCAGTAAAAAGAGCCGTGGCTTGGGAGGCAGGAGACATGGGTCCAGGTCCAGCAAGGCCACTTCTCGACCGTTTTTCCCCTGCAGCATTCTAGTCTGTGAGCCAAGGGGTGGTGTTCACATCAGGAAGACCTCTGGGTCCCTCCCTGGGACCTGGGCCCGCGTTACAGCGATATGGGAAGGCACACTTGTGGACAGAGACCAGGCCTTGACTGTGCAGCCACCTCATGGAGACAGTGAGACAGACACACTCGTGTCCTCTCATCTCCCCGTGGTTCAGGGCTTGCCTCGCTAAAGGTTACCGCTAACAAAACGTGCATCCGCCTTCCCCAATTTGGCGCCTGTTCATAGCGAAAGGCCGCGAGGCGTGGAGTAGCGGGTTAGATGAAAGGCCACGGCCCCTCCGTGCAGGCGTCCGGTGAGCAGGGAAGGCACACGCGGAGGGGATTGGAACGCGGCGCCCTCACAGAGGCGGAAAAGAGGGCTTTGCGGGGGGGCTGGCGTGGCCAGTTTTGAACGCCAGGGTCTGAAGCGCCCATAGCCCATCCACGCGAAGCCCTCCAACATCCCGTCCTCAGTTCGGACCTTACCTCCTTTTTGTCCGCACAGGATTTTTACTTGGCGATTTCCAAGCACCGTCTGCACAGAATCGTTCCAGTTCTTCAAGAAAATCCTGGCTGCCGGCAAGTTGGACCAGCCTGATAATTTTTCCTTCAAAGACCAGGATAATAATGAGCCTGCACGCGACATGGTGGCATTTTCTCTGGACGGCCCTGGAGGACACTGTGTGGCCGCCCTGACCCTCTTCTCTCTGGGCCTCATTTCCGTGGACGTCCGGATCCCGGAGCAGATCGTGGTGGTGGACAGCTCCATGGTGGAGAACGAGGTCATTAAGAGGTAAGGGCTGGGGTGTAAGCAGGTGGGGCACGCACGCTGCTCTGAGCACAGCCGGGGCTCCGGCACCGGGGGCTTCCTCTCACGGCCGCGGCGTCACAGCGGCCACGCCCTGGGGGAGCCGGGGTGCGGCAGCCAGGCCGGGCCCGGCTCGCGCGCGGTCCCCTAGGTCCGTTTTCCTCTCCCAGCCTGGGGAAGGACGGGGGCTTGGACGAGGATGACGACGAAGAGGAAGACCTGGACGAGGGCTCTGGGGGCAAGCACCGGGCCATCGAGGTGAAAGCCCGCCAGGCCTCCCACACCAACTACCTGCTGATGCGGGGCTACTGCGCGCCCGGCATCGTCAGCACCCGCAACCTGAACCCCAACGACAGCATCGTGGTGAACTCCTGTCTGGTGAAGTTCCGGCTCCGCCGCACCCCGGCGCCCACCCGGCTCTGGCCCATCGGTGAGTGGCGCCGGCCGCCCCACGCCCGGACCCGCCTCGCCCACCCCCAGGCCTCGCGGGGGAGCCTCCGCTGGCCAGCCCTTCTCCTCCTGGGCCACCCCCCACAGCGGCCGCGTTAGAGCGGACCCCCTCTTCTGTTCCTTTCCCTCAGTCCCACGTGCAGGCCTACGCCCTCAGGTGGCCCCCTGGGCCCCGTGTCCTGGCCCACTCGCCACGCAGCCTTGTCATACTGCCGGTTCCCTCCATCGCTTGAAATCACATACTTTCACAAACTGCTTACATGTCACTTCTGACCTCTTGCTAGGACAGTCGGGTGTTCGGCTGACATTCATTGCCTGTCACCTCCCTTATTTACACTTTTTATACTCTTTCTGTCTCTTCTGTTAATTACGTCTGAAGCTCTAAGTAGCCTGCTTAAACCTTCCGTTCCCACATACCCTGAATGTGAGGCAGTCTCTTCCTCTCCCCCCACAGAAAGTGAACACATTCGGGCCCCTTCCCACCCCTTTCCTGCCTCCGCCTTTCCTTCGCCTTCCCCCGTCGGGGTGCACGGTGTTTACTTTCAGTTTCAGAACCCCAGTTAGTGTTCTGTGCTCTGTCTGGAGTTTGGCTTGGGCAAAAACATGGTCCGTGTGACCATGGTCGTGGCAGAGACAGCTTTTACGGGAAGAACGCACACCGGCCCCGCTTGCGAGAGCACACGTGGGAGTTGGGGGCGGGGGCCCACGATGTCTCCCGGGGTCTGAGGAGCAGGGAACACGGGAGCACCGACAAGGCAGGGCCCCCTCCGGGACTGCGAGGCTGCACTTCTCAGACCCTGGCCCCAAGGGGCATCAAGGGACACGTGTCGGGAGCCCAACTGCCAGGGGCCGTGCCCTGTGCAGCCAGAAGGTGACCCCTTGCTGTTCGGGGGGCAGTGAGCTGGCGTTGGAGCCCGTGCTCCGGTCTGGGCTGATTCGGGTCTCCCTGTCTTCACAGTCACGTCTCTGGAAGAGCTCCCTGTGGGAATATCCTGCCTCCCCGACACGTTCACCAGGCTGATCAACAGCCAGGAGGGCCCCTGCAGCTTGGATGAGTTTGTCCACCAGGTGGAGCTGTCCGGGTATGAACCTGGAGACGTGTGCGCAGCCCTGGAGGTCCAGGGGGCCATTGCAGCCACGGGCTGCTTCGGGGTAGACCGAGTGGAGCTGAGCAGGTGGTTCTCCGCCTTCGAGGGGACAGATGGCGAGCGCACCAGGACCTTCGCAGACTACGTCCAGGTGAGCCGTGCTCTCGGGTCACCTGGCGCAGCTGCAGCTCGGGGGCCGGATGCACAGAGTGGGTGGGCATGGCTTGGGATGCGTGGTGGAATTACTTGCCAAGATTAAAAATAGGAGATTTTGCCTAAAACCCAGCTTTGGGATGTTAGAAGGTCTGGCAGCCTGGGCCCCGTTGCTTTAGCCACATAGCACGGTTGGACAGAGCCAAGTAGGGCCATGTCCGCGGCCGTGACTCCCGGGGATCCTGCCACTGGCCCCGCGTACTCACCCCTCTACCTGCCTGGGCCCAGTTTCATCAGGCACCCTTGCACCCAGAGAATGTCAAAACAGATGGACCTCTTAAATCAAGTGTCGTGGGGCCTGGCTCGCCCTCCTGCGTGTTGTCCGTAGTTGGAAGCAGTGGGATGCACGTCAGCTATCGGTGATGTCACAGAGATGCCTGCCTTGCAGCGTTCATGGTGGGGGAGGAGAGTAGAGACCAGTGTTCCTGGTTATCAAACCAGTTTTTAGGAGCACAGGACAGGAGAGAGGGGTCGTGACGACCATTCACGTGGTGTTTCACTGTTCACGTAACTCCTGCCTCTGGAGCTCTAGGAGGTAAACCGACACGGGTCAGGCGGCTCCCTGTGTTCCCTGCTGCCCAGCCCCGGCCCCAGGTGGTGAGTGCCCGCATGACCCTCCCCACCAGTCCTGCCTGACCTGGTTTCGGGATGTGAACTGGGGCAAGTTTCTTGAACCCTGACCTATGGGTCTTCAAATCTGGAAATGAAAAGAAGGACCACCCAGCGTTGGTGCAGTGCCTAGATCAGAACAAGGACCTCAGAAGCAGGGCTTGGCATAAGTACGAGAGGAGAGTTCCCGTCATTCATGTGGGAACGGTCTTGGCCTTTACAGAGCTCGGGGTGTTGAGTCCCCTGGGAGGACGCTTTGATGGCCGCGTCAAGGGCACAGCTTCGGTTCCCCGAAGTTCACACCAAGCGTAGAGAGGGCCACACAGCCAGCTGGCACCCACCTGGGGCTGGAAGGCAGACCTGGGCCCCGAGTTGTCCGTCCCGGAGGGACTGGGCTTGCCGTTTGCTCAGGGCGTTCAGACACATCGGGCAAGGGAAGCGGGCGTGAGGATCGTGGGGTCCCCCACAGACCCGGTGTGTCCCCCGCTTCTCCTAGGACCTCTTGGAGTACCACCAGGTGGTGGAGGTCGGCGGCAACACTGTTCGCCTGGTGGCCATGGCCTCTGCCCAGCCCTGGCTCCTGCACTCGGTGCGGCTGAAAGGCAAAAAGGAGGATGCGGACGCTCAAAGAGAAGACCACCGGAGCCCCCGGAGCGCCAAGAGGCGTGCCAGCTGGACGAGCAGCGATGTGGCCCGTGAGGGTGGGGACACCGACCTGGAGAGTCCCCAGAAGCCCCCCGCCAAGAGGCCCGCGCTCCAGGATGTGCGCTTGGCCCTGAGCCCCAGGCCCAGAGCGGAAGAGGAGCCGGAAGCCCTGGCGCCTGCTCCGCCAGCGGCTCCCGGAGACGCGGGCGTGAAGGAGCCTGCCCCGGGGGCGCCGGAGGCCGGGCAAGAGTTCCAAGAGAATCTGAGGGCAGCCAGCCCTCTAGGCCAGGAGCCGCTGAGCTGTCAGGCCCAGCTTCCAGAGGGATCTGAAGACCCCAGAGGTACCGAGCCTTGTCGCCGGCCCACCCTCCCCCACCTGCCCATTCTCTGCCCTCGGGTCCGAGCAGTCCCCACATGCCGCTGGGAACCTGCCACCGGCCACAGAAGGCCGTTGCCTCCAGCCTTTCGTGTCTCCGCGTAGAAAGGTCTCGCCTGCGTCCGCTCACTGCTTCCACTAGAGGGCCTCAGCCTCCTGAGTGGGGGTGGGGGTTCTAAGCGTGGTCACCGGAGTGCTTCTGGAGGGCTGTGTGTGCCAAGGTGTCCCGTGCGAGGGAGCGGTGCCTGAAATAGGAGGCGTCTCGCTTTCCGTCGGGACCGGCTGACGCCCGGGGACTGAAACCTCCCCTGTGGCGAGAGCGCTCCTGTCTGGGCTCAACGCGGGCCTCTTCCCGGGGCTTCAGAAGGTCTTTGCCTGGGGTTGATGCACAGAGCTCTGCGGTCAGGGCTTCTGGGCGGGAGGGGCTCGCTTGGCTCCCCTTGTGGGGGCTCCTCGGGGCCCCGGGAACACCCCTCACCCTCACACGCCGTGGCCCAACCCGGCTTCGTTCTGGGCGTGCCGGCTTTGTTCCCTCAGCCCCAGAGCCCTCACGTGCGTGTCGCACGGAGGGAGGAGGAAGAGGTAGACTCCGCCCCTTAGTCTCCCTTGCCCTTTCCCTCTCCTGTCAGGTTCGGCAGAGAGTTCTGTGGCCGGCAGCCTGTCCCAGGCAGCATGGGAAAAGTGAGTGTGTGCCCAGATTCGGGGGGCCTGGGCGGGGCGTGGGTGCGAGGGTGGGGAGTATGCCCCAGGGTCCCCGTAGCGATCATCACGTGGAGGTGGTTCACGGTCGGGCACAGCGGTTCTCGGCGGGGAGACCTGCAGACTCACGGCACGTTGTCCCGCTTGCTGGGGGCACAAGGCAGGAGCTTCTAGCATGCGGTGGGCGAGGGCCCGGGGTGTGGGCTTCTGCAGTGTGGGTCCATCTGGAACCGTGGCCTTTCTGGTGGGGGGGCACCCCCACAAGTGCGTACGTGGCCCTCAGCTTGGCGGGGCCGAGCGCCCCCGGCTCAGATGCAGCCCTTCCAGGGCCCAGCCAGGGCGGGCGGAGCCAAGTGTCCAGCCGATGCCAGGCCTGCCCTGTGCCTGGACCCTGCGCGGCAGACCGGTCCTGGGGATAAGGGGGGAGGGGGGCTGCCAGATAGGACACGGAAGTAGAGCTTCCGCATAAGGACCCCAGCTTGGCCCAGTGTGCAGGCAGCCATTGCGTCAGGGTCCGGGATGGAGCTGGTGAATCCAGAAATCGAAGCTCTTTTCCGTCCCCAGCCAGTGGGGGTCCGGTGGGGGGCTCATCGAGGCCTCGGTTGAGGCTGAGGGGGAACGGGTCCCCTCAGCCGGCGATCCTGGGCCCCGGGGCCGGGACTCCTCCGTCCAGGTGGGAAGGGCCTCGGCGTCCCCTCTGTGGAGCGGGGGGTCCGCGCCTCAGCGAGCCTGTCCCCTCACCCGCCAAGCCCGACAGCGGACTGCCGTCCCCGCAGGGACTGCGAGGGCATCTCGTTCGTCGCCCGCCCGTGGCGCATCGTGGACGGCCACCTGAACGTGCCGGTGTGCAAGGGCATGATGGAGGCCGTCCTCTACCACATCATGACCAGGCCCGGCATTCCCGAGACCTGCCTGCTGCAGCACTACCAGGGCGTCCTGCAGCCCGTCGCCGTGCTCGAGCTGCTCCAGGTGTGGCCGGGCCGTCGGGGGGGTTTCTAGGATGGGCCTGAGGGTGCCGAGACTCCCCCCCCCACCCCCCCCGCCCCAGAGAGTCCTACCCCCCAGCCCTGCCGAGAGATGAGCCCCACGCCTGTGTCCTGCCCCGGCCCTGGGGCCCTGTCTCCTGCCCCGGCCCTGGGGCCCTGTGTCCTGCCCCGGCCCTGGGGTCCTGCAGCTCCCAGGATGGGGCGGAGGATGCGATCCGCAGGTAAGCCCGCCAACCTGGGTGTCCCGCTGTCTCCAGGGCCTGGAGTCCCTCGGCTGCATTAAGAAGTGCTTGCTGAGAAAGCCCGCGGCCGTCTCGCTCTTCTCCAAGCCCCAGCTCCAGGAGGCCCAGGCGCCCTCCAGCCTGAGCGACAGCCCCACGGTGTTCTACGAACCCACGCTGGACTGCACCCTGCGACTGGGCCGCGTGTTCCCCCACGAGGTCAACTGGAACAAGTGGATCCACTTATGAGGCTCGTGTGGTCACCACGACCCCCCTCGCACCACTGGCTCCTGAGGAGGGGGTGACTGGTGGGGGGGAGGGCTCCACTTCGCCCCCGTGCACACCCCACCCTGTCTAGCGCACGGGGGCGGGTCAGTGCCAAGCCTCCCCTCCGGCCCGAAACTCAGAAGGGGGCCGCTCGCCTGCCCTCTCCGGGGCTCCCTCCGGCTGGCCTGACACCCCGCTAGGTCCCAGCGGGAGCTGTCGGGGAGCAACTGCCAGGAGACTCCGGTCCCCACTCTCCCCCTCTTGTTCCCAGGGCATCTCGGCCCTTGCTGCCCGCGCAGACGCTGCCCTCGACGCTGCAGCCCGCCTCCTCTGGGGAGGCCGGGCTGTGGCGAGTTTGAGCAGCCCTCGTGGGCCTGGACTCCGAGGGCTTCCGAGTTGTGGCCGCCGTTGGGGAACAGAGCCGCCTGCCCGGGGCCCCTGAGTCTTCGGTGTGGACCTCAGCCTCATTGTCCTTTGGCCAGCGAGAGATCGGGAGCCCACGTCGCTCATGCCTCCAATGCAGATTACAGCCACCGTGGCGGAAAGCCCGAGTGCCCCTGAGTGGCAGGGCCCCAGCGGGGACTTCCTCCGCTCCAGGCAGGACATCTGACCCAGCCACCCAGAGAGGACCCTGCGCTTCCCTTTTTATTAGCCTGGCGAGCCGCCCGGCAAGCCTGCAGCGGGATGGGCGCTCCTTCCTGCTGGCTGCAGCCCAGGAGCCACGGAGGCCTTGGATTTGTTTGTTCTTTTCACCTCTTTTCTCTTTAAAAAAAAAAAAAAAAAAAAAAAAAAAAATCTCTTGGCATGTATTTATTTTGGTTTTTTTTTTTTAATTAAAGTGAAGTCAAATGCATTTAGTTTGATGTGTTTCCTAAAGACTCTCTGATCCCCTGGGGGATCCCCTGCTTCCACTTGCAGAACAGCCAGGAATAAATGTTCCCAGTAGAACCAGAGGAAGAGGGGGTGGCCAGCCCTGGGCACCGCCTCGCCCGCCTGCCTCTGCCCTGAGAGCCTTCCTCCTCCTCAGCTGGGCCCCGGGCCTGTCCTTGACAGAGAAGTGACTGGAGGTGTGCCAGGCCAGCAGGCCGCAGAGGTCACAGGCCTGTAGTGTAGGTTTAGGGAATGAAGTTCTCTTTCGCTCTCTTCCCTCCACTCCCCTCCTTCCTTCCGTATGTGTGTGTGTGTGTGTGTGCGTGTGTTAATTGCCAACATTTTTTAAAAATTGGGCATTTCACATTTTTTAAAAATCCAGAGTTTTAGTTTCTTAAAAAAAATGGAGAGATCCAGCAACAACTGTATCCACAGCCAGAAGTGTGGCACGTGCCCCCCTGGTCCCCAGGGTCCTGGTCCGGGCCCAGCCACATGCCCGCCAGCTTCTCCAACTTAAAAAGCAGCCCATCTGGGCCATGTCTGACCTGCAGCACCTGACCTGGCCCAGCTCACGGCCCAGTGTCTCTATCCTGGGACCTGGACCCTGGACCCTGGTCACTCCAGGCCAGACTCCAGGGTGACAAAGGGCAGGATGGGGCACAGGGTGGGGAGTCAGGGTGAACCCCAGCACAGCCAAGAGCGGGCCACGTCTTACCATCATTTTTTTTTTTTTCTTTTCTCATTTTTACTCAAATGTAAAAGAAATAGCATTTAGGGGGATTTTTTGAGATCAAATAGAATAAGAAGTGTTCTCTGCTCTACGAACAGAAAATACTTTACAAATGCCAGGTGCTTCCTTTGGGAACACGTCATGTGGTAGAAGGAAGGTGGGGTCATGGGAACCCAGTGTTGACATTCACATCTCAGAGCCTTAGTTTTCTCACTTGAAAAATGGGGTAGACTACCTCTCTCATGGGAGGACCAGATACACTGAAGAACTCCCAACTGTGAGTGCATGGTAGGGTTCAGCAAAGTTTATCTTCTCTTTTCTTTCTCTCCTGCCCCCTGCCCAGATGAATGATGGTTTGGGCCTGTGTTTGGGGGTTAGCACATAGGGATGAGGGGTGCAGCCCTCTGGTGGAGAGATGGGCTTCTGTGACCACTATTCCACATTCCACAGCCAGCCATTCTGTGCAAGGATGATCTGTTCCTCCCACTACCTACCTGTGCATCTGTCCATCTACCCATCCATCCACTTGCCCACCCACCCATCCATCCACCCATCCACCCACCTACCCATCCATCCATCCACCCATCCACCCACCCATCCACTTGCCCATCCATCCGTCTGTCCACCTGTCCACCCATCCATCCATCCACCCATCCACTTGCCCATCCTCCCATCCATCCATCCATCCACCTACCCATCCACCCATCCATCCATCCACCCATCCACCCATCCACCCATCCACTTGCCCATCCTCCCATCCATCCATCCACCCATCCACCCATCCACCCATCCACTTGCCCATCCCCCCATCCATCCATCCATCCACCTACCCATCCATCCATCCATCCACCCATCCACCCATCCACCGAACCACTTGCCCATCCCCCCATCCATCCATCCATCCACCTACCCATCCATCCATCCATCCACCCATCCACCCATCCACCCATCCATTCATCCATCCATCCATCCACTTGCCCATCCATCCATCTGTCCACCCGTCCACCCATCCATCCATCCACCCATTCACTTGCCCATCCTCCCATCCATCCATCCATCCACCTACCCATCCATCCATCCACCCATCCACCCATCTACCCATCCACCCATCCACCCATCCACTTGCCCATCCCCCCATCCATCCATCCATCCACCTACCCATCCATCCATCCATCCATCCACCCATCTACCCATCCACCCATCCACCCATCCATCCACCTACCCATCCATCCATCCATCCATCCACCCATCCACCCATCCACCCATCCATTCATCCATCCATCCATCCATCCACTCACTCACCCACCCAGTCATCCAGCCACATCCATCCATCCACTCAAGGTAGCTCTGCCCTTCCAAGTTTTACAAAGTGTTCTAGGAACCACAGCAGAGACCAGAAGGTCTGAGCACAGATGCCTTCAGGGGTCAAGCAGGTAACATAAATGACAGGAAGAGGAGCCCTGTGTTAAATATGAGCGCTAGGGAGTGGTAGAGGCTGTGGAAAACTAAATTGTGTGTGTGAAGGGTGGGGAAGAGTTCACGTTTGGACTGAGCAGCAAAGGCGGGGGTGAGGAGGGACGCTGAGCCCAGAGGGCAGACATCCTGTTCACCCTGGCCTGCCCCTCACTGGAGGCTGGCACCACAGGGCCCGGACACCCGTGCCTCTGTCTTCTTGGTGTCCCCAACCTGCAACATGGTAATCCAGTCTCTTTAAAACAGTACAGTAAGACTTAAGCCTCCGAGTTCCTTTCCCCTGAAGACCTTTTTCTTTGTGCTTCCCTTTTATGTGCCCCTGGAAAACAGGCCTGTGATGATAAAGCTCACTCCGCTCCCCCGCGGGGTCCCTGGCACACCCACATCATCACATCTCCCGCTAACCGGCAGGAGTCCCCGGCACAGGCCCCCATGTCCTGAATGTCCCCCCTCCTTTCCCTGGGGGTGAGCACCGTCGTTCCTGGTTTCCCCCACCAAGCACCCTGGCAGCTGCCTCCCCAGACTCCGCCTCCCTTCTGTCTTGAGTCCTCAGATCTTGTCCAGCCCTCCTGGGTGCCTCCACCTGAGTCCTTCTTCCCCCCCTTCCTGCCTCGTTTCTCACCTGGGCTGAGAGTGATCTCTGCCTTCTGACCCTTGACCCACTTCTGCCAGAGATTTTCCAGTTGTGCTTGTATGCGTGGATCTGTGTGCAGACGTGTAGGTGTGAACGTGCATGTGCGTGGGTGTGCGTGCACGCGTGCGATCTCCCTGCTTTGTGAGATTTCACCACCCCCACCCTCCAGGGCCCTGTGCGTGTCCAGCCGCCCAACGCGTAGCAGTCAACCCGTGTTGAATTAACGAAAGAACCCCATCAGCTCACTTTGTGTCCTCACCACCATATTCCCACTGCGGAGGGTTGCTGTGACCATCGTACAGGGCCATATAAGCCACCTGACCCCAGCCTGAGGCCGCTGCCCTCCAGGGACACGTCAGCCTAGTTCCAGTGGTCACCAGCAGGTGGCAGCACTGTTCGCTGCTCGTTCAGCGGGCTCTCCAGAGGTCTGTCCAGCCTGGGCTGCGGTTGAGATCAAATCTCAACCTCAAATCTCTTGCCACTAAAGATGGGGGAAAGACCCCATGGTGTGAGCAACAGGGGAGGGTCTCCTGCTCCATTTACAGACTTCCAAGCAGGCCCCTGTCTTCATCTCTGTATCCCATTCTGTGGCACTTCCAGGGTCGGGGCCAGGTGGCCCTCTCCTGGTCTCGGTCCCCTCCTTCCTCTCTGCCCACTGCCTTGTCAGTGGATATTCTGCCTTTGATTGATTCACTCACTCATTCGTTCATTTACTCAGTATTTGCTGAGCACCTGCTCAATGCAGGTGCTATTCTAGACTCTGAGACATAGAAGTGAATAAAACAGACAAGACCCGGGGCGCCTGGGTGGCTCAGTCGGTTAAGCATCTGACTCTTCATTTTGGCTCAGGTCGTGATCCCAGGGTCATGGGATCGAGTTCTGTGTCGGGGTCCCTGCTGAGCATGGAGCCTGCTTGGGATTCTCTCTCTCCCTCTCTCTCTCTGCTCCTCCCCCACCCTCTGAAAATAAATAAACATTTAAAAAAAATGTAAAAGAAAGCAAAGAGCAAAATTATCTTTAACAACAACAACAAAAATCCCAAAAAACAAACAAAAAAAGACAAAACCCCTGTGCTAGTGGGATAGACAGTAAATAAAATAAATCAAAGACATAGTTTAGAGCTTAATAAAAGGTTATGGAAAGAAAGAAAACTACGTCAGCGGGGGGTGCTTTGGCTCTGAGTGAGGGGCCCTGGGCAGGTCCTGCTGAGAAGGTGACATCTGAGCGGAGACGTGATTCCTCTCGTTTCCCATTCCAGGGTTGATGTTTCTTGACTGCCGAAGATTCCTCTCCCGTTTCCTTCCTGCTGAGAACACAGCTTGCTTCCTCCTGCCTTCTGGGTGTGATGGGCTCCCGGGACGGGAAATGCATGTGCTGACTCTCCCATCTTTCCTGTCCCCGGTTTTCCGAGAAACGTCCGGAGCAGCCGCGGTGGGATGTGCCCTGCACGGTTCCGGTGGCCAGTCCCAGGTGGGAAGGGGGCAGAGGCTTCCCCTGCAACAGGGAGCCTCCAGGAAGAGGCTCTGCCCCTGCTCTGCTTTCTTGTGTGTTGGCCTCATCCCAGGTGAGCGGTCCCTCCCAGCAAGCTGAGGGGCTGATGGCTGTCCCCCACCCCCTGCCCAACGACGACGGGGAAATTGAGGCTCAGAGACAGAGAGCGACAGCCCAAGGCTGTTCATGAGAAGGGACAGAACCTGGTCCTCTGGTCTCAGGATGGGAGGAGAGTCCTCACGAGGCTAGGACACTCCCCACGGCAAGTGACACAAAACCATCTCAAACCCATGGAGGCCAAAAAGGGAAACTCACGGCCCCTCAGCCCAGTCGGGCCAGGCTGGGTTGTGCTGAGCTAACAAGCAGCCCCCTAATCTTGGTAGGTTACAACAGGGATTTATTTCTCACTCACGACTCGTGTCCCTCTCGGGTGACCTGGAGACTCCGCTCTCCGTGTCTCCTGATGGAGCAGCCCCCAGCTCACCCGTCACGGTGGCAGAGAGGAACAGCGCTCTGGAGGACATCACGATGGTCAGGGAAATGCTCTGGTCCAGAAGTGAGACGTCACCACTTCTCCTTACAACTCACTGGCCAGTCCCGGTCACGTGGTACCACACAAGAGGAACCAGAGAGGGAAGAGCTGGAAATATTTGGTCAACAGCATAATGACTTCCGTACCCGTGGTTTCAGGCATGGCTGGATCCAGGAGCTCAAGAGGTATTACCAGGAATCTCTCTCCACTCCCGGCTCTGCTTTCTTGGGGGGTGGCCTCATCCCAGGTGAACTGTTCCTTCCTGGTGCCCCCCACCCTGCCCTGCGGCCCCAGGCTTTGTTTAGTCCCGGTTCCAGCAGAAAGAGCACACTGAGCTGCTCGGGTCATGTGCATGTCCCTGAACCAGCAGCGTGGCTGGGAGGGGCACAGAATGCTCTGTCAGCCAGGCCCGGGTCATGCAGTGGCCACTCCCAGAGCTGGGGTCAGCAGCCCCACACGGACGCCGCACAGGCAGGAACAACAGGCAGCCTCGGGTGTTTGCCGAGAGTTTGTTACCTCTTGACCTCGGTCCCTTCCAGCAGAGCAGAGCTATGCTTGGGATCAGGAGACTAGAGCCCGAAGTGGGGCTCGAACACAAGAACCCTGAGATCGTGACCTGAGCCGAAGTCGGATGCTTAACCCACGCAGCCACCCAGGCGCCCCGATCCTCCTGACTCTTAACTTAAAAGAGTCTTAGCGGGGTTGAGTGTCTGACTCTCGATCTCAGCTTGGGTCATGATCTCGTGGTTTGTGGGTTCGAGCCCAGTGTCGGGCTCCGTGCTAACGGGAAGGAGCCTGCTTGACATTCTGTCTCTCCTCCTCTCTGCCCCTCGCTTGTTCGTGCTCTCTCTCTCTCAAAATAAATAAACTTAAAAGAGAGAGAGAGAGAGAGACTCATTGGCAATTCTGGCCTCACCTTCCCCCACCTGCAGATGCTCAGGGCTCCAACATACCTCCAGGTCCTTCCTCAACCTCTTCCTTCTGCCTGAAGGGCTGGTGAATCGAACAGCTCCTATTTGCGTTTCAGAGTGCAACAAACACCACCTCCTCCCTGAAGCCCCCCAGCCCCTCCTGATGCCCCTCTGGGCTCCCATCAGTGGGGCGTGCTGCCGGGGCTGGCCCGGCCCAGCCGGGAGAGTCGATGGCACGCCCCCTTTTCCCGATCCCGTTTAGAGTTGTCGGGTGAGTAGCTGGGAATCGGCCGTCTACACCATGGAAATAAGCACATGCCACACACTATACAAATCGGGCTGTTTTGAGTGGCTCGGATGTGCCGGGCTACAGATGGAACAGTGAACAAAATCGAGCGAGTCGCCCTCGTGGCGCTTAGAGTCGACTTGCCATCTCTGTCTCCAGCACCTGTTTCCAGAGTTCTTCCTTCAAGGCTTTCGCTGTCCCTGTCTCCACCCATCCGTGCCCCCACCGGCCCCTCTGCTGTCCATCCACCCACCTCTGCTCATCTGTCCTCCCAGGAGGGCCAGCTCTTGCCTCTGTTTTGCACCCGAGTTTAGGAGCGGAGTCCCCTTCAGAGACAGAGGCAGTGAGGAGCCGTGGCAGGGCCAGGCCCGAGCCCCCCACCAAGCCCCAGGCCTGGCCTCCGTGACCCTGGTGCCCCTCCCCTGCACCCCGGCCCAGAGCTCTGTCGCCTGGAGAGCTGGGCTGCCTCCCCAGGGAGCTGGTGGCTCAGGTGGCCCCTGGACCCCATTGCCCCCGAGAGGATGTGAAAACCACAGCACAATTTGGCCCAAGTGTCCCCGGGGGGGGGATGGTGGGGGAGGGTGGGGGATGGGGAGGGCTGCTCGCACGAGCAGGGCCTCCGGTTTCAGACCCCAGCTCCTGTGTGAGCCTCGCTCACTTTGATCCCGGGTCCGCAGCCCCACGGTTGAAGCCATCAATGTTCTAGAACTTTCAGCACCAAGGAGTCTCATGTGTGACTCTCTCGGGGACTTCCCCAGTCACCCCATCTTACAGATGAGTCACAGCGAGGCTTTCAGCAGGACCGACTGACATCTACCAACTTGTAGGTCAGATTCATCCAAGAGGAGGGACAAAGCAGAGCTTTCTCCTTTAGAAAATGTTACCCTGCAGGGGCGCCTGAGTGGCGCAGTCGGTTAAGCGTCCGACTTCAGCCAGGTCACGATCTCGCGGTCCGTGAGTTCGAGCCCCGCGTCAGGCTCTGGGCTGATGGCTCGGAGCCTGGAGCCTGTTTCTGATTCTGTGTCTCCCTCTCTCTGCCCCTCCCCTGTTCATGCTCTGTCTCTCTCTGTCCCAAAAATAAATAAAAAACGTTGAAAAAAAAAAAAAAATTTAAAAAAAAAAAAAAGAAAATGTTACCCTGCAGCCTGGCCTCTGGGGACAATGACAGGAGGACGGGCTCAGACAGTTCCAGGCAGGAGTGGGGATGCCCCCAGGGCTCTGAGAGCAGGCCAGCTGAACCCCACTCTCTGCCTCCTTAACCCTGCTTGGTGGTCTTGAAAAAAAACGTCTCTAAGGGCGCCTAAGGGGCTACGTCTGTTAAGCACCCGACTTTGGCTCAGGTCATGATCTCGGTTTGTGGGTTCAAGCCCCGCATCAGGCTCTGTGCCGACAGCTCGGAGCCTGGAACCCACTTCGAGTTCTGTGTCTCCCTCTGCCCCTCCCTGTTCAGTCTCTCTCTCTCTCTCTCTCAAATATAAGTAAACATTAAAAAAAAAAATTTTTTTTAAGGAAAAAGCCATCTCTAAAGGTGAGCACCCTTATTGGAAAAACAATCTATGTTCTTGTGGGGTTTTTTGTTGTTGATGTAAAAGTAGGAGTTGACTGATACCCAGCTCCCGTGCAAAGCTCATGTTCAGGAAGGTGCCTTCAAACGTGGCTAAGAAGTGTCTTCTTAGCTTCTTAATTCACATTTGAACAGGCTCTCTGATAAATCATCAACAAGAACTTGACTTCCCCCTAAGTCCCCGGAGGGGAACGGAGGGCTACATCATCACTGCCGATTCCTGCCCGCCCCTCCCCCAAGGGAGGTTTCCACCCCCAGTGCTCCCCCCACCCCGCCACGGGGTACCCCAGAACCCGGCACGTACTTCTGCCCCATGAATATTTCTTGGGTGCGTTAAAGGAATAACTAAGTGGGCAGCAGGAACCAGAAACAGAAATCTTGGTTGGTGGGGGCTGTTTCTAAGAGACAGGCTGATGTTAAGCCTGGAAACCCCCCGTGCGCCCCTCAGTCTGGTGGGAGAGCCCACAGGCGCCCGGGCTGTGGCCGATTTCTCAACCCCGCCCACCTCCAGCCCCAGGCTTGGTCTGGGCAGCAGAAGGAAGGAAACTGAGTTTATTGAGGGTCTGCTCTGTCGCACCCTGTACACTGGGTGACCTCACCCATTTCTCCCCAAGATGGGTCACATACCCCCACACCCTAGTCCAAACGGGAAACTCCAGCCCAGAGAGGGGAAGCGGCTGGCCCAAGGCGGCACAGCCCAGAGGCATCACAGTTAGGAAGCAGATCTTGACCCACCAGGCTCCCCCCAAACCTCCCCACACCCAGGATCACGGTGGGCCCCCTCCATCCTCTTCCCCGCCCCGAGAAGTGAAAAGGAACAGTATGGACGTCCTGCGGCTCCTGGAGGCCGGATCCGGAGGGCTGGAATTCGGACGCCGCAGGCAGTGGCCTGGTCCCGTCAGGGCCGTGACTAACCCTGGACCAGCCCCTCGGCACACGACCTGGGGCCACCCCACGTGTCTGGCCACGAGCAAGGCTGGCATCCCGTGCACACAGTCACGGACACATGTGCTTCTCACATCCGTACACACGGGGACCTCGGGTGGGCACAGACGCGTGTGGCCTCGGGCACGTGGCTTCACCGCGGCACGCTCCGTGCCCTCTGGCAGCTGTGCTGGTCACACACGGACACAGCAGTGTGCACCTGGGTCGCCGTAAACACCGGGCCCGGGGGCCCCGTCGGGGGGACGGGAGGTTGCAGGCCGCTTCACCCTCCGGCCCAGGGGCCCCCAGCTCTGGCTCAGGGCCGAATGGCTCGGCCGGCTCCGGACGGCCACTCGGCCTCGCTAGCTGGCCTGCGGCCCAGATCCCTCAGGTGGAGGGGTCATGACCACCCACTGGCGGAGGTAGCTCCTGGGGGGCCCTGCGTCCCCGGGGCTGGCGAAGTCACACTCCACAGGGCTCCCGCAGTCAGAGCCCGCGAAGCCGCTGTCAAAGGTGTCCATGTCTAGGCCGGCCGGGGGCGAGCCTGCCTCGCTGCCAGGCACCCCTCGGGGTGGCCCGCCGCTCCAGGGTGGCCCCGGGGTCCAACCCGCCTCATCTTTGAGGGGCAGCTTCAGCCTGTCGAGGAGGCTGCCCAGAGGGCTGTCCGGCCCGCCCAGGCCACCAGTCGAGACGCAGCCACAGGACAGGACTGTGGTCTCTGTGTCCAAGAGCGGGTCCCCGGTGCTCGAGCCGGGCTCCAGACTGGCGTCCAAGTTCAGGGCTGGGTAGCCATCATCTCCGCAGGTGCAGGACCAGGCACAGGACCCCTCGGTGTCCGCCACGGTCACCGTGTCAATGGACACGAGGCCGTACGGCCGGTCCCTCTCCTGGCTGTAAGCTGAGCCTCCGAGGCTGCTGACGACGGAGTGGGCTGGGCCCCAGAAGCCCAGCTCGGGCACCCCGTCCGCCTCCACCAGGTCCGCGGGCTCCGGCAGCTCCGTGGGCTCCGGCCCCTTGCTGGCACCCTGCGGCGGGCAGCCGGTGTGCGTCTCCAGGGACGAAAGCGCCTCTGGGCTCCAGGGCACCAGCTCCAAGCTGGAGGCAGTGAAGGGCGTGCCCACCCATTTCTGTACAAGAGAAAAGGGGCCGGTCATGACGGGACACGGGCGAGGATGGTGTGAACAGACACAGAGACCAGACAGAGACAGCAAGTGACGGGGACACCAGTAGATAAAGAGAGTGACGGCGGCCAGAACCCTGGTGTGCCCCTGTCCAGACACGCTCCTCACCACCGTCCCCTCCTCCCCGGGCCACCTGCAGTGGCCTGCCAGACCACTGGTGTTCAGAGGCCCGGGGTCTGCGTAGGGCCTGGGTAGAGGGGGCCAAGATTCCTGAGCGGCGGGGACATGGGGGCGGGAGGGCCTGAGTCCAGGGTGACAGCGCCGTGGCCTGGTCCCCCGGTTCACTTCCTCCGGGACGCTTCTCGAAAATGGCCATGTTCCTGTTGGCGTCCCCACTAGTGTGGACGCTTCGGGCGCCAGCCTCTATTCTTCCGGTCGCAGCTGCGTCCCTAGAGGCTCACACAGCGCCTCGCACACAGTAGGTGCCTAATAAATGCTTATTAACTAAACGAACGCACAGAGTGAATCAGCGACAAGCCGCTTGGAAAGGCCTCTGTGTGCTTAGTGGGTGAAGGATGTGGGGCGATGATAAACCAAGGCGGCGGCCCCCAAGCTTTGAGAACCCCCCTGCCCTCGCTGGCCGGGGGTCCCACTCATGACACAGGGCCCCCGCCCAATGGGGAGTGAAAATCCCTGAGGACCCGGGGCTCCCAGTTCGGGCACCTTCTGCCTCAGAAAACCCATCTCAGGACCCGGCTGAGGCCCCCGCGACTGATTTGAAATTACTTGTCAGCTGAGGCACCAGTTGCTTGGCCTTTCTGTGCCTTAGTTTCCTCCTCTGCAAAACGGACCTGCCAGTGGCACCGACCCCACGGGGTTGTTGCAAAGAGTGAACGGGTTCCTATCTCTGAAGCTCCTGAGGGTCGGTCGAGGGAGCACCGAACAGGTGCTCGAGCTTCAGGGCAGGTGCAGAGGGGAGACGAAAGTCTCTCTCCCGTGGGGGGGAGTGGGGGGAGCCCGGGCCGCTCCCCTGCCTCCCTAAGGCCGTTTCCCCACCCCGAGCCTCAGACGGAAGGGGCAGGGGGCAGAGAGCGCTCAGTGCGGTGCCAGCCAGCCAGCAGGGGCTCAGCCACTGCTCTGGTCCGCGTTTCCTGACATCCAGGTTCAGACGGAGGAGGCGGGCTGCTCCCCTCCCCACCCCCCCCCACCCCCCGCCCCGCCAGTCACCACATCCTCTGTGCGGCGGGCCCTCCCACGCTGGGTGGGTGTTGAGCGGTAAATGGGCACAGAGCCCCGTGGGCGCCAGCGGGTGCCGGGTGGGTGGGGCTCAGCGGGAGATCCGCGTGTTTTGCAGGTAGGGCCAGAGGCTCCCCAGAACCCGCTCCCCGTCTACCTCCCTGTCAAGGGCTCCCGACAAAAGACCCAGGAGGCCAGTTTGTGGCTCAACCAGCCCCTGGCCCAGCTGGGCTCCCCGGTCGGGAAATGCCGCCCCGTGTCGTGTCATTTTTACACCAGGTCTGCCCCACCGGAATGATTTCCTGCACTTTGCAGGTGCGGCGACCGAGGCCTGGCTGGGGCCCGGGGGCTCTGGGCCCACACACCTGGCGTGCGGGTGCACGTACGCCCCCAGGGGGTGAGAGGTTTCGAGGGGCTTGTCCCCGGGGGCAGGGCACTCACCCTGAAGTCTCCGCTGTGGCTCACGTAGAGGGGCTGGAAGAACTGCTCTGGGCTGGGCACCTGCACCCACTCTTTACACAGCCTGGGAGGGCAGAGGCAAGGTGAGAACCCAGCTCCCCAGCCCCCCAGAAGGCGGCCCGGCCTCCCGCTCAGGTGCCCCCCCACTTTGTCCCGCAGGAGACTCAGCCCCTCCCAAAACACACCCCGGCACCTCCCTTCCAGTCCTCTACTCCCGGGCCTCAGTTGCCACATCTGTAAAATGGGGGCAGGGAGTCTCGTGAAAGTGCCCAGAGTTTAAGTGCCTGACTGCCTATTCTCTGCCGGGCTGGTGCTGCCCCTTCTGAGCCTCGACTCCCTCCTCTGCCACCAGGGACGCCACAGGGGAGTGAGGAGCGGTCGGTGGGTGTCCGCACGGCGCCCTGCCCGGCTCCCCGGCAGCCAGACAGTGCCCTGTGCTCTCCGCTGTTATTCGTGTCGCTCTCTCTCCCCTTCCAGCTTCCCTGCCTCTGGATGAAGATGAACGAATTGAACTGCGCCCGGGGCGGCTTGGGGGCTGTGGGGGTGCGGATCCCCTGCCCAGGGCTCGGCACACGGCACCTGCATTTCCTGCCTCTGCCAGCAGCACTCATGAAGGCCAAGGGCGTTTAGGTTTTAACGTTAATCGGTGGCGACCTTCAGCAGAAACCCAATAAATAAACGGATGAAAGCAAAGGCTGTGGTTGGAGCAGAAGGGGCGGGGCGGGGGTGGATGATCACCCCTACCTTTCACCCCCACCTGGCGGCCCCACGTGACCCCCCCCCTCCCCAAACCCCGGACTCAAAGCTTAAACTTCACCAGACGAGATCATAGCCTACGTCGCCGTCATGAGCACAGGCTCAGCCCCCCTATTTCAGAGCTGTGCGGCTTTGGGCAAGTTCTTTGACAGCTCTGTGCGTCCTCGGTTTCCCCATTTGCGCAGTGAAGGTTGTCACCAAATATCCAGCTCATAGGGCTGCTGTGAAGGGGTGAGTGGGCACCCCAGCTGCACCGTGCCCAGTCAACAGGAGCCGTTTCCTATCTCCGTCACTGTCATTATCACTGTCGCGATGACAGGTTGTGTCCCCCAACCGTGGGTGGGCACAGAGAGGCCGAACCCCTCCCGGCCTCCCCGAATCCCTGGCCTCACCTCCAAGGCAGGTCGATCTTCAGGCCCAAGAAGACTATGACTACAATGACCAGGAAGATATACAGCAGGTAGATGTGGCCGTCTCCCTTTAGCTCTAGGAAGGAAGCAGACCCTGGGTAAAATGGAACCAACCTCCAGCGGAGGCCACAGGGGGCGGGGGGGGGTGGTCGACGGGTCGGGGCTGGTGTGGGGGGGCATTGGAGGCTGCCGGTGCCTCGAAGTGAGATGGGCTGGCGGCCTGCTCCCACCCCCCCCCCCAGACAAGCGACTTCATCTCTCTGAGCCTCCGTGTTCCCAGCTGCAAAATGGGCAGGTGCCCCTAGCGTGGGGTGACCAGGAGCAACCGGGTGCCTCACAGGAGTCCTACCCACCTTCCGGCAGGGTGTGAAAGGTGACCGGGTCACTCCACTCGCTCCACGTCCCCTGGAAGGCAGAGCCCGGCTGCGGCCCCGAGCGCACCTGGACCTCGTAGTCCGAGTCAAAGCGGAACTCCAAGGGAAGGAGAGAGACGCTCCTCGCGTCCACGGAGACCAGCTTTCTCCCCGGACTCTGCCGGCACAGAGACAGGATGCACCGGGTCAGCCCAGGCCAGCCGCCACCGGCAGCAGAAGCACCCTTCACCAGCTGCCACGAAAGGGTCCCCGTCTCTCCTGCAGAGTCCCTGCCCCCCTACAAGGACCAGGCTCAGCCTGAGTCCCGGCCACTGCAGGGTGGGGGCAACACGGAGCCACGGGCACTGCCTAAACCTTGCATGTCATACAACGCCTTGTTCTGTTTGTCTGTGACCCCAGCTGTCCTGGCAGGGGACCCTCGCCGCAGGGGCTGGGGATGCCCCAGGAGCAGCGGTGGCCCCCTTCCGGGAATCTCTACCCAGTGGGCACTTTTGGGATTCTCCCACAGAGGGCCTTCTCAATAGCAGGCATTTCTGGAAGCCTTCAACCACAGGCATCCCAGCAACGGATGCCTCTGGACGTCTTCCCCTGGGGACCGTCCAAACGACCGCATGTATGGAATTCTTCAACTGGGACCCTTCTGAAGGGTGGATGATTCTAGAGGTCTTTGGCCGCGATGGTTCTGAAGAGAGGGCCATTTGGGATCTCTCCAACGCTCTAAACAAGGACACCTCCAGAAGCCTTCAGCTGGGAAACAATGGTCCCTCTAACACTGGACATTCTCGGTTATTGAAACTTCCAGAGTTCTTCAATTGTGGCCGTTCTAAGCCCAGCAGGAAGGTTCCGGATGGCGCCCATCTCTGAAACTTCCTCTACTGTGACCAGGCTCAAGGTGGACCCCGGGGAAATGCCAACCCCTTCCTCTCTGGCACGCTGTCTCTAGGAGCCCCCTCCCCACCGCCAGCACCCAGGCTGCTCAGCCCTGTGCCTCCCCTCCCCTCTGTCCCCCGAGAGCCTCACCAGCGCCCAGGGGTCTCCCTGCCTCCTGTACCGCAGCTCATGTTGTAGCTTGCCCTTCAGCGGATAGGAATCGTGATTGGAGTCCCAGGAGACGTTATAATGTTCCGAGAAGGTCACGGTCACATTGAAAGGGGGGGACGGCTTGACTTAAAGGAAAAAGCCAGAAAGATAAGAAGGGGTGAGACTGGGCAGCAGCCGAGGAGGGTGTGGTGGCGGGAAGAAGTTCCCTGACCCCGGCTGGGCGATGGTGAGGTCGGGATCCGTGTCCCCAACCCCCCCAAGTGACTCTGGGGGAAGCAGCCCCTGTCTCCGGGCCTCAGTTTGTTCCTCTGGAAAATGGGAGGTTTAGACTAGCCGGGGGCTGCAGCCGCAGGGGCAGGAGGGTGACAGGAGTGGGCAAAGCCTGTCTGGGGACTGAGGCCATGTAAAGGGCCCTCCCAGTGTAAAGGGAGATGCCATCACTCAAGCTGGGCAGGACCGCAGACCAGGGTGGCCAGAGAAGGACAACCTGGAATCCCAGACGGGGGAAAAGCTCTCTCAAGCCCTGAAGGAGCCACTAATCCAAAACCTTGCTAAGCAACATGTGAGCCAGAGGCACCCCTGCCTAGACGATGACATCATTTCCGTTCTAAACGATGACGTCATTTGCTCTTAGCGCCAGCTTCCCTGAGAAGCCCAAAGATTCTCCATTAGCATCGATGCTAATGAGCCATCGTTAATACTAATTGATGCTAACGTGCGATCGTTAATATTAATTAATGCTAATGTGAGATCGTTAATATTAATTAATGCTAATGACAAAAGCGATCACTTCCGTACTGGAGCAGAGGCACCACCCGCCCCTTCTCCAGGATCTTAGCTGCGTCCGGCAGAGGTTGTCCTCTCCGGGGTCAGTGTCGCGCCCACGGCTCCCAGGACAGGGCAGGAGCAGGATGTGCCCTTGAGAAATATTTGTAGATCAACAAATGAAACTTGCAGGGGCCGCAGGAAGGAACCGGAAAGGTGGGTTGCCGCCTCTCGCTCAGAGGCCGGAGGGTGGCCCTGCTCCGTGAGCTTGCCACGCTGAGATCCAGAGGGCCCAATGAGCATGTGCGTGCCCGTATGTGCGTGTGTGGACATGCACGTACACGCGTGTGCATGCATGTGCACGTGTCTGAGACAGTGTCTCTGTCCATGCTGTCCAGGCCAGGGTTGGGGGGACATCTGTGCATTTGAGGGTGTACTTATGAGTGTGTGTGTGTGCACGTGTACAAGTGTGGGTGCGTCTGGATACGTGTGAAGCTTTGCTCACCCGCTGTGTGCCAAGGGGTGCAAACATGGACCCCCAGAGTGTGAATGACGATGGCCTCTTATCTTCTTGTCCCACCGCCGGGAATCTGGGGACAGTAACTCCCAGACCTCAGGGGCTGAGCCTTCCCAAGGGCAGGTCCCTCTTGGCGGTCTGTCTGCACGCCTCTGGGCACGGGGCTCTCACTCGCTCCCTGGACCCTCCACTTTGGGTACATGCGCACGCACACACACACGCACACACACACACAGCCGCTTCCTATGCCCTTCCCCGCCCCACCCTGGTTCTGGACCCATAGAAACAACGGTTTCCACCAGGGTCCCTCCCTTCCTCCAGGGTGGAGGGAAATTCTGGGCCCCATAAATGGGAGAAATCTCAGGGAAGTTTTTCCCTTGTGACAGTCTCCCCCGCTCGCCTCATGATGGGGGCAGAATCCCAGAGAGTTGGGATTTAAAGGGCCCTCATTCTACAAAGAGTGAACAAGTCCAAGGTCACCTACAGGCAGGTCCTGGGCCCCGGGCCAGGCCCATTTTGTGCCTCTGCTGCCTCTCTTTGGTTAAGGCCCAAGCCTAGTTATCAACCCAACACGACTTCACATCTGCAGAACAAACTCTAAGGGCAATAAAGACACAGGACAGGTTGGTTTCGATGATGGGGGAGGGCCGGCCCGGGGGGCAGGGGGCCCAGCCCCCACCCGGGTGCCCCTGTGCTCTGGGTCCCGAGGGATACTCACTGCTCTTAGCCAGGACAAAGCTGCCACACTCCTGGGAGCGATTGCCGGACTGATCTGTCATGTTGACACTGAAAATGTCGTCGGCCATGAAGTGGAACACATCCATGTGGCACGTGTACTCTGTGTGTGTGGCATTGTGGGTGGACCGGCGGAGGCTGCAGGAGGTGACCTCGTCCACTAGTTCTCCGTATAGGTCTTGCCTTCAAGGACAGAGCAGCCGATCATGGCTGGAAGCCAGCGGGGCTCAGTGCACAGGGCCAGGGCGGAGGCCCCGAATCTTGGGGCTGGGCGGGATTTGAGGCGAGGCTGGGGGTCACCTGGTCTACCAACACTTTCCCAGGGAAGGTATTCCTTCCCCTGCAGCATCCCCGGTGGGCTGTCTCCAGGCTTGGCTTGCATGCCTCCAAGGAACCGGGAACTCACCACCTCACATAGGGCAGCAACTCTCAGCTTGCCTAGACTGAGCCTAAATCTGTCCCTGTCGATTCCATCAACTGGATCACTGTCCTACGGGAAGGATGCTAACAGCATTTCAGGTCTCCTTCCTGCCTTCCTGCCATCCAACACCCACTGAATACCTAATAAGAACCTGTGCTGGAGGCTAAGGGCCAAATGAACCTCACCCCCTGCTCTGGGTGAATTTCCAGGGAGGCTGTGGAGAATGGGGTTGGCGGGGGGGAATGCTCTGGCTTTTTAACTCCCACTGGGCAATAAACAATGGGTCTTGAAGTGTGCATAGGAGTTCGGCAGATTCTTGTTTCCCTGCCTACACCTTCAGGCTCTGAACTTGACCACCTTTCAGGGCCAATAGGGACGTGTGGACTCTGTTCTTTGCTAAATATTTCTTAGAATAGAAACGTCCGCTCTGGCCTCTGCCTACCTCTTACCTTCTTTGCTTGTTATTCTCGCTCACACTGAGTCGCTCTACTCGGGCCACAGTGACTTCCTCACTATTCCTCAAACTCAGCTGCTCTCCCTCCCTCTGGGCCTTTGCACGGGCAGTGCCCTCTGTCTGGAATGCTCTTTCGCCAGCTCTCCGGCTGCTTCCTCATCCAGAGCGGCCTGTCCTGACCACCTGCCCCCATGTCACTTGCTCTGTACCCCCGTGGCCCAGGTTCCCGTTCCCTTTCATTGTTATCAGAAAGCAGCCTGACAGTTGTTTGTGTGATTATTGTCTGTCTCCCCAGATATTTCCCACACTGCAGAGCTTCTGGGACCTCATTGGTCTTGCACTCTGCTGAGCCCCCAGGGCCTGCAGGGGTGTAGCATTAATTATGGCAAGACTCCTGCTAAGTCAGGTGAGCCAGAATCCCCCCCCCCCCGGATGTCTGACGAGGCTCCTCACTTCCCATCATCCCCCTGGGCGACACCTGACCAGCCCGAGCTGCCGTCAGCAAGAACCCTATTAGGTCATTTAGCCAGAAACCCCCTTACCCTGGCCTCGTCCTATTGGTAATTTTCTATCCACTGACCCCACCCCTGCTCGTTGGCTCTAAATCCCTGCTTTTCCTGTCCCACCATTCTTAAACGAGTGTCGTCAATGAGTTTTTCTTTCACCGTACGGACGGATGGGGGCCCCGCGGGTTTTGGAATCAAGCTGCCCGTGTTTCAACCCCAGCTCCACCAGTCACCGGCTGTGCGACCTTGGGCAAGTTGCATAACCTCTCTGAACCCCGGAGTCCTCGTTTGGAAAACGGGTGCAATAACCGTGGGGACTGGAAGGGATCATTCACAGGGAGCACGGAGCAGGGAGGCACAGAGGGCTCAAAAAAAAATCACGTGGGAGTCTGGTGATCCGCGGGTCTCAAAATTACAATTGGGCTTCCGTGGGCGAGAGAGTACGGCCTTTGGGGCTGGACCGAACTGCCCCGTTCGTCTCTCAAGGGCATGCTCCGGACACGTCGGTGGGCCCCGTGTGGCCGTTCCTAAGACCGGCACGGTGATTCCAGGCTCACAGTCTTTCTTGGGGCTAAACCACCTGTTGCTGGTGACATTGCTGACAGGACGGTCCGGAAGTGGCGGCTGTTATTTTAATTGCTAAGCCACGTGCCCGGCACACAGTGGGTCCAGCTCGGCCTGTGGGCTCCCGCGGTCCCGCTCCACCGCAGTCCCAGGGCCGGTGAGGCCCGGCGAGGCCCGGCCACTTACCAGGTAAGGGTGAGCGTGCCGGGGTGCAGGGTCCATGTCTCTAGGGTGCAGGTGACTGTCTTGAAGTAATCGGTGTAGCAGACGAGGTCTAGGCAACCCCAGGCTGGAAGGTTAGGAAGAGAGAGGCCGTGGTGGGGGGGGGGGCGGGCCGGAGGTCGAGTGGAGAAAGCATCCCCCCAAACCAAGAAGCCTTCAAATACTTTGGCCAAAACGTATTACCCTTCTGGCCACACCGCTGCCTCCGCCGAGGGACGTGGGCCGTTTTGTTGGGAGACATGAATCGCTCACCTTTATTCTGAAAGCATGGGTGCAATCGTAGCCTCAATGCACCTACATGTTTGACAACACATCTAATAACCTTTAGCTTCGTTTTGTTTCGTAAGATCAAGGGCCAAGAGTCCTGTTTCCCCCGCCCCCAACCCCCCCAGCTATTTACCAGAAATTTGTTCCCCTTTTCAAGCGGATTCATTCTTAGTGGCTATTTTCCTATTTGTCCTTCACTAATGAAGGCCCAAGGGGGTGGCGGGTACATTCCCTTCCTGGGCCTCACTTTAGGTCAGAAGCCAGCTCTGCAGCCAAGGAGGCTGTTGCCAGAAAACCCTTCTTCGGCTGCCCCTGCCATCTATTTTTTTTTTTTAATTTTTTTAACATTTATTTATTTTTGAGACAGAGAGAGACAGAGCATGAATGGGGGAGGGTCAGAGAGAGAGGGAGACACAGAATCGGAAGCAGGCTCCAGGCTCTGAGCTGTCAGCACAGAGCCCGACGCGGGGCTCGAACTCACGGACCGTGAGATCATGACCTGAGCCGAAGTCGGACGCTTAACCGACCAAGCCACCCAGGCGCCCCAGCCCCTGCCATCTTATAGATGAAGACCTGGAGGCTCTGAGACTGGACCACACCTCCAGTCACTCTGGGTCCGGGTCCGGGTGTGGGTCTGGGTCGCGGGGATGCTCACCCAGGAAAGGAAAATCGCATCTGAGCTACCGACTGACATCCGCAGGCACAGCAGACATTACTAATCGATCATGGCGCTCTCTCCCCTGGGCCACCCTCAGAATCCTCCTCAACACAAATCTCCGTGTGGCCAGCACCAAGGGCGCTGAGTTGTGGCGGGGAGTCCAGCTCTAGGAGGAGGCTTCCCCCCCGCCCCCGGGGAGGAACCCAGGGCCTGTCGGTGGGCACAGGGGGCCCCGGGCCGACACTTGGTGGTGAAAACCTCTTTGGTCTTGATCTTGGCAAGGCCTAGACCCCGGGGCCGCAGAAGCCACCGTACGTTTATATACTCCTTGTTTATGCTCTGGTTATTCTCCCTCGGGGTTCCAGAACTTGGAGAGGAGCTGCCATTCCCAGCCAGGCTCGAGGTCACCAGGGGACAAAGTTTGTCCCAAACTTAACACGAGACACTGGGGAGGGGACAGCAGCCACGAAGCCAGCGTGGATGTGCTTTCAGGGGCCCAGTGGCCTGGTCGGTAGCCCAACCCCCGGGGCCACCCCCTGCCCCGGGTCAGCAAAGCGCGCAGGAGGCTGCGAGAGGCCGGAAAAGTGGACGTGTGACTCACGACTGCTCCGACGTGGGGGGGTGTGGGGGTATGCGGGTGGCATCACACCAGCACAGACCATGCTGCCTGCCCGGGGCACTCAGTTAAAGCAGCAAAGAGGCCAAGCCCACGGGGATGAGACAGACTTAGGGTTCCAGCGGCCTGGCTGTGTGGCTGTGGGCCTATCCCTCAACCTCTCTGAGCCTTGGTGTCCTCAAGTGAGAACCAGATGTCCGGGCAGCACGGACTGCACGGGGCGGTGAGGTGATTCCCGGCACCCAGTACGCAGCGAGGGATTATTATTTGCACCCACGGGGCGTGGCCCCCTGGCGGGTGACCTAGCACGGGTGCTGGTCACTCAGAAGAGGAAAATAAAAGAGCCAGACATCTGTTTCCTGAAGAAACTATTTGAAGCTCTGGGTCTTTCGGTAAAAACCAGAGAGAAATTCAGAGTCAGCAGAGCAGCGGCCGAGGGACCCCTGCTTCTAGTCCAGCCCCGCTGTCGAGCCTGGATGCCGCGTCCCGCCTCCTCCCGGAAGGCTTCCTGGATCTCTCAGCCCCGGCTGTGCCTCCAAGTCTAACCTCTGGTCTCTGACTTTCTCCCTCCGAACTGCAGCGTCCTCTAGTCCCCTGGGGTGCCTTCCAGGGTTTGGCTACTTTGGTCTCCACCTCCCCTCCTCCCCCCCACAGGGGACCATCCGTGCCTGCTGAGGATCCTGTGGTTGTTGAAAAACATCTCTCAGGAGAGCCAGTCCATCAAGACAAAAGGAGGTTAGCCCAAAGGCAGTGCTTCCTCACTCCGAGGAGTGGCAGCTGCAGAGACGAAGGAGTCTCTTACCCCCTCAGGGGGACCCGAAGACCCCAGCTGTTTGCTGCAGAAGCCGGGCCGCCCGCGGGACTCAACACCAACCCCTCCCGGCTAACGGAGCCCTGCGGTTGCACGGGTTCAGCTTGACAGAGCGGGCTGGTCCAGCCCAAGCGGGCAGACACCACAGCCCCTGCCCCGGAGCTTCCAGCCATTCCCCGGATCCCACAGGCCGGCCCGGTCCTCCCCACCCGCAGACCTGGGGAGGCCCCTACTCACCACCCTGGAGCATCAGCAGGAACAGAGGGGCCGCCCAGCCACACAGCATGCTGGCTCTCGGGATCCTGGAAGAGACGCACAGTGAGAGGGCGGGCCCAGGCCTGGGGACCCAGGGACCCCGAACAGCCTCCCTGTCTCTGGTCCTTTCCCTCCCTTGGAAGCCTTGCCTCGGATTCTTGCAGAAGCCAGAGTTTGAGGAGCCCGTGGACGCTCCCAGGGGAGGGGACACTGGTATTTGACAAGCACAGATCTTGAGTCCTGTTCTCCACGAAGCACCTGTGTGGATGCTAGTTGGCCGGACAGACGGGCTCCCTACTGAATAGCAGATCCAAGGGTTTGCCCACGAAGGAGAGCCCTCCTGGATTCCAAAGATAAGGTGAGCCCGGAATGAGACTTCCGCGTCGGTCACGGAGCCCAGGTTAGTGAGTACGCTAGGAAGCTTGCGGGGAACCCAGGCCGGACCCCCCCGGAGGACCCACACCCTGACTCCGGGACCCGGACGAGACGGAGGAGAGGCCTCTTTGGAGAACTGCACGGACCTGCCCGGGAGGAGCGACCCACCAGGCTGGCACTGCAGGCCTCTTGCGGGCACTTTGCCTGCTGCATCCCAGCTCTGTGTCTGCTTAAGCAGGTGCCAGCCAGAGGCCCCGGGGGTTCACCTGCTCAGGCCCGGGAGCCCCATCCACACTGGCCCCTGGGGTCAGGATTGTAGCTGGAACGGGAGCCTAGAGGGATGACCCATGCAGGGGCTGAGCTACACACGCGGCTTCTTCCAGACACGATCCCTGAGCCCACAATGGGAAGACCCCCCCCCCCCCCCCGCCATCCTGGGTTTCCCTCCACCCTACTCTGGCCCCACTAAGAGCTCCCTCTGAGCTCCCTAACGAGTCACCAAGCAGGCAGTGGTTAAGCGCACTGAGAGGTTGAGATCACCAGCTGCGTTGCTCTGGGCTGGTCACTTCCTCTCTCTGAGCCCTAGAGAGACGGTAAAGCCTGCTTCCCAGATTGTTGTGAGAGTTCAGAAAAGCATTTTGCAGACAGCCCTGGACGTGGCCCCTGACACATAAACACCCAACACACAGCTGTGACTCGTACAGACTTTAGAGCATTCGAAGTAGAGGGACCCCGGAATGTTCTAGCCAAGAGGTCCCTACATTTCTCACTTTCAAAATGTGGGCCATATTTGTAGGTCGTGTGTACTATCATTTATTTAACGTTTTCTATAAATGAGCTCCCTTAAAAAAATCTAACTCCAGCGGGGCGCCTGGGTGGCTCAGTCGGTTAAGCATCTGACTCTTGGTTTCAGCTCAGGTGGTGATCTCACGGTTCGTGAGTTTGAGCCCCGCATCGGGCTCTGCACTGGCAGCACAGGGCCAGCTTGGGATTCTCTCCCTCTCTCTCTCTCTGCCCTTCTCCTGCTCTCTTTGTCTCTTGAAACTAAATAATACATAAAATTGTCTTTAAAAATCTAACTCCAGACTCATCCTAAGCAATAATATCCAGAGCTCTTGTGTTTTTTCCTCACACACCTGAAAATAAATAGCATAGCTATGAAAATAAAATAATGTTGGCTGCTGAGCGCCAACAACCAACAGCTGAGCTGTTGTACGTACGTGAAGATAGAACCAGATAAAATAGTGTTGAAGACAAAAACTTTTCAGTTTTTACCAGCCTGCTGGAAGCTGGTAATCTTTTTTTTTTTTTTTAATTTTTTTTTTTTTTGTGAAAGAGAGAGACAGAGCACAAGCAGGGGGTGGGGCAGAGAGAGCGGGGGACGCATAACATGAAGCAGACTCCAGGCTCCGAGCTGTCAGCACAGAGCCTGACGCGGGGCTCGAACTCACGAGCCGCAAGATCATGACCCGAGCCGAAGCCGGGCGCTCAACCGACTGAGCCACCCGGGTGCCCCTGGAAGCTGGTAATCTTTATCGCCTCTTAAGGACAGCCTGCCTGAAACTTTCTCAAAACCTGAGAAATACAAATCCAGAGTCCCCATGGCACTATTTGAGGACCTGGATCCAGCCGTATCTGATGTCCACCTCTGGCCTTTTCATTTATACAAGCTGGAGAAAAAACACACCCTATTTGGCTCAACCATGTTGAATTATATTTCTCTTGCTTGCCCCCAAAGATATCTGGATACAGTGGAATAGAGCAAGGGGCCCAGAATCTGGAGCCAGCGTATCTCGGAACAAATAACAGCTTATCTCTGGTGTTTCTTCTCTCTGACCTCGGTTATCATCTCTAAAAGGGGGACAATCATGCCCACTGCACCTGGCAGTTCAGGTCAGTGGAAAACAGATGTGACGGTGTTCCGTGAAGTGTAAAATGCTATACAAAGGTGTTGGGTTCTTGCAATTACTGGCCAGCTTCTGTGAATTACTCAGCACCCCCTTAGCACTGAGGCCCCATCATGCCTCTCTGCCTTTGCATGAGGCGAATTCTTGTGCTGAGTCTTCTCCTTGAACACCTTTCCCCCTCCCGACCCTCTAAACTCAGTCTTCGTGGCCCCCTTCCTCTACCTTTGTATCCGTGAAGCCTCCTTGGAATGTTCCAGAACGCCTGCCACTTAACTGCCTTCAAGGTTTTCACGGGTGCTATTATCTACTTGCTAATGATCTTTACCTTGCCTTCCATTTCTGGCTCCAATCAACATGTCCCGAAAGGAAATGAATCCGTGCAATCAACAGGTAACTCGCATGAAACGGAGAGACCGTGTGCACCGCGGTGGTTAAAACACAGGCTCAGGGCCAGCCTGCCTCAGCTCAGACCCCAGCACTGCCGTTTATAGGCGGTGTGACCTCAGGGAAGGTTCCTGGGCCTCAGAGTCCTCATCAGTGAAATGGAGACAATCCTAACCGTACCCACCTCGGAGGGGCCCTGGGAGAAGTACGTTACTCAGTGTTTGTAAAGCCTCGGGAACAGTGCCCAACATACGTGTAGATGTTCTGTTGGTGTTTCTTAAACAAAATGGTTGCTCGGCTGTAAAACTAAACGCAAGGGAAACAAAAGAGAGCAACTGAATTTGGGTGAGATGCCATCTCCTGCCTGGCACGTGCAGGTGGGGCAATCCCGCCCGCGACCATCAAAAAGGAGGATTCAAGAGCATCAGAGGGGTGTCGAGGGCCACATAGCGCCAAACGGAGATTCCCACCACTTCCCGGATCAGAGGACTAAAAGAAGACTGAAAAAGGCCTAACTCTTTCATTCGGGGGTGCAGGGATATTTCACACCTAAAATCAGCCCCTCCATTTGGGAAAGAACAGCCCAGAATGGTAAAGGCCTCCTCCCCGGTCCCATCGCGCTCTCCCTGCGCCAGAATCTGCCCCTTGGTGGGTCTTCATGCTCAGGCTGAGTCGTGAGGACAACAGCACTTTCTCCCCAGGTGCACACCAAACCACCCGCGTGCTTTCTGAGCGAAGGGCAGAGGGTCCGCTAAGTGCCTTCCTGCGGTGGGACCCCCTGTGGGAGCGCCTACTGCTGGGGTCTCCTACAGAGGAGTGAAGGGCGCCCGGATCCCAACTGTGCGTCCTTGGGCAAGTTGCTGGCCCCTCTGATTCTCTGTGTTCTCGTCTGTAAAATGGGGATGGACCGGAGCCCCGGAGGGGTGTTTATCCACCAGGCTCGGAGTTCAGGGGTTGTAGTAGTTCAGACTAAAAGCTGAATTCCAGGAGATTCTAGGGAAGTAGAGAAGCTTGGAGGTTGCAAATCAGAAGCAGGAGAAGCAGGGGCCACGGGATCAGAAAGTGCTTAACCTCACAGTCAAGAAAGACATGCAAATGAAAACCACAACGGCGTGCCGTTTAATTTTACTAGTCGGTGGCAATTCAAAGGCTGACAACATCGCGTGGCGCTGAGGACACGGTGTCATGGAAACAAACACCTATTGACGGCCATTGGTGTCTGGGAAATAGTGTGGATACCCTTCCGCGAGAGAAGGGAAAGATAAGGTGTGGTGTGAGCGCTCCGTGTGAAAATGAATCGTAGCTCCGCACCAACAAAGCAAGCGACCCCCACAAGCAAAATGCATGATGAAGATAAAATAAAATAAGCAGAAATGCATGTAAGACCATCTATGGCACAAAACACTGCGTAAAACAGCGCTCTCTCTGTCGTTTAGGTGAACATACCTGTGTCCTGGCCGTATAAGGAAATTCAAGGGGACGATAAAAAAAAACATCAAACTCTGAATAGTGTAGAAAAGGAGGGGATGGGATGGGGGGGGGTGGTATCCAAATGTGTCAACAGTTTGGTGAAACCGAGCCAAGCTCCCCCATATGGGTGTTGACTCTGTTATCTGATACACCTTTTTGTACCACCGAACTGTTTCATAAAAGTTCACGTGTCAGTTAATCTCGTATTTGCAAAAATAAAACGTGAAGGGGGACTTCCATTTCTGGCTACGGTGGAGTAGCTGGTATCAGACAGAAGCCCTACAGTCGAGAACAGCTACTAAGCAAGAAAAAAACGTGAGAAGACACGAGAGAGAGCGACCAAGTTAGAGAGTAATTGAGAGGCCGGGGTTCCAGAGAGAGAGCAAAAAAAAAAATGCATTGGAATCCTGCACGCAATTTCCCCTCAAATCATTTGCCAAGTCATTGCAAATGAGCCAGCAGCAGAGAGAATCTGGCAAGAGGCTGAAAACCGAAGAAGAGATTTTGACAATTTCACAAGGCTGAGGGAAGTCTTGGAGTTCAGGGCCTGACAAGGAAGATGGGACCTGGTAAATACCCAGTTATTCGGGAAAGGGTATACCTTGGGAATAAGGAAAAGTCAGGACCCGTTGAGCTGTGACTGCATCCAAATGACCTGCCTGTCTGCTAGGAGAAAGTTAGAACCTATGTGGAAAAAGTTAGCTTCACTCAAAGCCTCTATATTTTTCATGCACAATGTCCAGCATTCAATTAAATTGACAAGGCAGACCAGGAAACAGTACCAAATGACCAAAAACCAAGAGGAAAATAGAAACGGACACATGGGCGATTCAGAAAGTGGCATTATCTAACACGATTTAAAAGAGCCCGGATGAGGATGTTCAAGAATTCCACCAGAAATCTAGAACCTATTTAAAAGTAGGAGCCCCAGCACTAAGAAAATTCAATTAATCGAAATTTATAAGAATTGAATGAATTTAGCAACAGATTAGTAACATTAGAAGAGAGGATTGGTGAGCTGGAATGGAAAATACTCAGATTGAAGCATGCAAAGAAAAAGAATGTTTAGGAATACAGAAAAGAGCAAAAGAGACATATCCATTGCGAAAAGGTCCCACGTACATGGATTTAGAACATCGAGGAGACAGAACAAGTCGGAAGCAATAATAGAGACGTTGCTTAAGAATTTTTCAAAAGTAGGAAAAGACATTAATCCAAAGATTTGAAAAGTCTTACAAACCTCAAGAAGGACAAATACAAAAACGATCAAACAAGCAAACAAAACCCACACTCTACACACATGATAGGAAAACTATTTAAACATTTAAAGAAAAATACATACTAAAAGCCAACTTAGAATTTTATATAAAAAAAAAATCCTTCGCAAAAATAAGGCAAGCTCAGTATGAAAAAAAAAAAGATCTACTAAAATCCCACAGTCAACATTATACTTAATGGTGAAAAACTGACAGCTTTTCCTGTAAGATCATAAACAAGACCAAGATGTCCACTCTCATGATGTCTATTAAACATTGTACGGGAAGTTCTAGCCAAGACAACCAGTCAAGAGAAAGAAATAAAAGTCATCCTGATTGGACAAGAAGACGTAAAGCATTTCTGTTTGCAGATGACATGATCTTGCATATACATTCTGGAGAATCCACACCAAAAAGCCAAAGTGAAACAAAACACACAAATAAACAAAAACTATTAGGCCCAATAAGTCAGTTTAGCAGGGTTGCAGGATACAAGAGCAACATGAAAAACCAATTGTATCTTTGTACAACAGGAATGAACAATCTGAATGTGTGATGAAGAACGTAATTTCAGGGCTCCTGGGTGGCTCAGTTGGTTAAGCGCTGGACTTTGGCTCAGGTCACGGTCTCGTGGTTCGCGAGTTCGAGCCCTGGGTCGGGCTCAGTACCACGTCGGAGCCTGGAGCCTGCTTTGGATTCTGTGTCTCCCTCTCTCTCTCTGCCCCTCCCCTGTTCTGTCTCTCTCTCTCTTTCAACACTAGATATGCATTTAAAAAAAAAGAAAGTAATTTATTTCACTTACAATAATATCAAAAAGAATGAAATAGAAATTTAACAAAAGTGCAAGACTTGCACACTGAAAACTACTAAACATTGTTGAAAGAATGATAGAAGACCCAAATAAATGGAAGGCTATCCCACGTTCATGCATTGGAAGATTCAGTATTGTTAAGATGACTTCTCCAAACGACAAACGGATTCAAAGTTATCCCTATAAAAAGCCCAGCTGGCTCTTTTGCAGAAGTTAAAAAGCTGATCTTAAAATTCATATGGAGATACGGAGGGCCAGCATAGACACAATAATCTTGAAACAGAAGAACAAAATTGAAGGACTCAGACTTCTCTATTTCAAAGCCTACTACAAGACTACACCAATCAACAGAGTATGATATTAACCTGTATATAGATCAATGGAATCGAATTCAAAGTCCAGGGAGAAACTTATACGTTCGTGTTCAAGTGATATTTGACAAGGGTACCAAGACAATTTGCTGGGGGGGGGGTGGGAATAGCCTTTGAAACCAACAGTGCTGGGACAATGGGACATCCACACGCAATAGCGTGAAATTGGACTCCCATCTCACACCATATACAAAAGCTAACTCAAAATGGTTTGAAGACCGCGCTGTAAGAGGGAGAACTATTAAACTTTAAAAATAGAACACGGGTGGAACTCTTGGTGACCTTGATCACATAGTAGTTTCTTAGCTATGACCCCGAAAGCACAAGGATCAAAGAAAAAATAGATACATTGGACTACTTCAAAAGTTAAAACTTTTATGCATCAAAAGACACTAGCAAGAAAGTGAAAAGGCAATACACAAAATGAGAAAAAAAAATTGGATTTTGTTTATGTTTATTTATTTTTTTTTTATAGTTTCTTTATTTTTGAGAGAGAGACACAGAGAGGGGGAGTAGGGGAGGGGCGGAGAGAGCGGGGAAAGCAAGAATCCCAGGCAGGCTCCCCACCGTCAGCACAGAGCCCGACGCGGGGCTTGAACTCACAAACCATGAGATCACAACCTGAGCCAAAACCAAGGGTTGGACGTTTAACTGACTGAGCCACCCAGGCGCCCCTGAGAAAAAATATTTTTAAATTATATATTTGTTAGGGCTCTAGTATCAGGATATTTAAAGGGTTCTTACAACTCAAGATCGAAAAGATAACGCAATTTTAAATTGTACAAAATATTTGAACGGACATTTCTCCAAAGAAGTTATACTCATGAGCAATGAACATATGAGAAGATGCTCATCATCATTAGTCATTAGGGAAACTCAAATAACACCCACTAGATGGCGATTTTAAAGACAGAAATATTAAAAGTGGGGGAAAAAGATGTAGCGTTTTGGAATCCTTATACATTGCTCATGGGATTGTAAAATGATACATTTGCTGGGACGCTCAGTCAGCTGGGTGTCTGACTTCAGTTCAGGTCCTGATCTCACAGTTCGTGAGTTCGAGCCCCACGTCGGGCTCTGTGCTGACAGCTCAGAGCCCGGAGCCTGCTTCCGATTCTGTGTCTCCCTCTCTCTCTGCCCCTCCCCTGCTTGCTCTCTCTCTCTCTCTCTCAAAAAATAAATAAATGTTAAAACGATTTTTTAAAAATGGTACATTTGCCATAGAAAGCAGTTTAAAAGTTTCTCAAAAAGTTCATATAGGGTTACCACATGGCAAAGCAAACTGACTTCTAGGTACACAGTAAAAGGAATTGAAAACATACGCCCATTAAAAAAAACCTCTGTACCTGAATATTCACAACAGCATTGTTCATAACAGTCCCAAACTTGAAGCAGCCCCAATGTCCTTCAGTTGAATGGACAAAGCATAGAATAACCATAGAACAGATTATTATTCAGCCATAAAGATGAATAAAGTAGTAACACATGCCTCAACACAGATGCATCTTGAAAATTGATACTGAGGTAAAGAAACCGGGCACAAAAAGCCACATATTGTACGACTCCATTTACATGACATTTCTAGCACAGGCAGCTTCATAGAGCCAGGAAAGAGATTAGTGGTTGCCAGGGGCTGGAGCTTTGGAAGGAGAGGGAATGGCGGATGATGGCTAATGGGTATGGCTTTTTTATTTTTCTTTGGGTGTTGAAAATATTGTGCAGTTAGCAGGGCTGATGGTCGCACAACTTTGTGAATGTACTAACAACCGCTTAATCGTACACTGTTAAAAAGTGAATAAATAAATCTGTGAATTGGCTCTTAATTGCGATTTTTAAAAAATGTGAATCTTTAAAAATAAAGAGATTTTTCGAAGCAAAACAAAGCAAAACACCTGAGAGAATTTGTCACTAATAGACGCTAACTTGTCACTGATAGGCTGATAATGTCTTAGGAAGGTTAAACTTATGCAGAATTGAAACACATTACCGTGATGCCCCAAAGGTAAGGAGTGAATAAAGTTAAAGGTTACTGTATTGTCTGGGAAGTGATAAAAGGACCAACACAAAGTAGACTCAAAAAAAAAAAATCAAATATGCATATTGTAATCTCTAAGATAAGCCCTAAAAAAATTATAAAAGAAAATAAAACAGAAAAGAAACATACAATACTAATGTTTTAAATTTTATTCTTCCAGGGGTGCCTGGGTGGCTCAGTCGGTTGAGCGTCCGACTTCGGCTCAGGTCACGATCTCGCGGTATGTGAGTTCGAGCCCCGCGTCGGGCTCTGTGCTGATGGCTCAGAGCCTGGAGCCTGCTTCCGATTCTGTGTCTCCCTCTCTCTCTGCCCTTCCCCCGTTCGTGCTCTGTGTCTCTCTGTCTCAAAAATAAATTAACGTTATAAAAAAAAATTTTTTTTTAAATAATAAAAAAAAATAAATTTTATTCTTCCAAAAAACGAAACAAAGAAGAAAAAAGGAGTTAAGAATAGACAAAAGGAAAACGAATAGCAAAAGATGGTGGATTTAATCCCAAACACGTCAGTACTTTCATCAAATGTAAGTGAACTAACCCTAGAATGAAAGACGTAACTTTGTATCAAAACTTGACATTAAGGGGCACCTTGCTGGCTCAGTCAGTTGAGCATCCGACTCTTGATTTTAGCTCAGGTCACGATCCCAGGGTCATGGGATTGAGCCCCACGTTGGGCTCCCCAGTGAGCTTGGAGCCTGCTCGAGATTCCCTCTCTCTCCTTCTGCCCCTCTCCCCTGCTTGTGCTCCTTCTCGCTCTCTCTCTCTAAAATAAAAAATAAATAATAAAAATAAAATTTAACACCTTGACATTAAAAGAAAGTAAAATTAGGGGCGCCTGGGTGGCTCAGCCAGTTAGGCGACCGACTTCGGCTCAGGTCATGATCTCGCAGTTTGTGAGTTCGAGCCCCGCGTCGGGCTCTGTGCTGACAGCTCGGAGCCTGGAGCCTGTGTTGGATTCTGTGTCTCCCTCTCTCTGCCCCTCCCCTGCTCATGCTGTCTCTCTCTGTCTCTCAAAAATAAATAAATGTTAAAAAAAAATTTTTAATAAAAAGAAAGAAAGTAAAATTATAGGTCAATCGTTCTCATAAATATACAGACAAAATATTAACAAATCAAAGGTGACGATATACACAAAATATGTATATGTGTATATGTGATACACATCATTATCACGTGAGGTTTATTTCAGGAATACAAGGTTAGGTTGACATTTGAAAGTCAGTAATCTATGTCATCACATTAGGAAAATAAGAAAGAAAATGTGTATCCTAATTTAACAGGTCCAGAAAACACATTTAAAAAGTTGTAACACCCATTCGTGATTTTTTAAAACACTCTCAAAAAACCAGGAATAGAAGGAATCTTCTTTGATCTGATAAGGAGCGCACAGACAGGCATGTGTGCATAATATACACAACCAACATCATGTGTCATGGTCAAATACTGAACATGATATACTTGAGGGCAGGAAAAAGACGCGTGTCTTATCCTGGAGGCCCCAGTCAATGCAGTAAGGCAAGAAAAATAAATAAATTTATAAAGATCAAAAAACTATAAAGAGTAAAATGATATAAGGACTGAACACCTAGAAATGTCCAGATACTTAACAAACTATTAGGATAATAATCATTGAACAAGGATACTGGATATGAGAACAATATAAAAAAAAAATCTACTGTATTTCTAAAGATCAACAAAATTGACAAACTTTTAGCTAGACTAACAAAAGTAAGAGAAGACTCAAGTAACTAAAATCAGAAAAGAAACAGAAGACATTGCAACTGATGCCACAAAAATAAAAAGGATTGTAAGAGAATACTACAAATAATTATACACCAACAAACTCAATAATGTAGAAGTGGATAAATTCTTAGAAACATACAACCTACCAACACTGAATTATGAAAAAATAGAAAATCTGAACAGACCTATAAATAGTGAGGAGGTTGATTCGGTCACCAAAACTGTCACAGCAAAGAAAAGCCCAGGACCAGATGACCTCACTGGTAAATTCTACCAAACATTTTAAGAAGAATTAATGCCAACCCTTCTCAAACTCTTGAAAAATTGAAGATAAGAGAACAATTCCAAACTCATTTCATGAGGGCAGCATTATACCGATATCAAAGCCAGACAAAGAAAACTCCAAACCAATATCCCTGATGAATACTGATGCAAAACTCCTTGATAACATACTAATAAATGGAATCCAACAACATATTAAAATGGTTATATGCCACAATCAAGTGGAATTTGTCCCTGGGATGCAAAGATGATTCAGTATACAAAAATACACCACATTAATAGAGCAAAAGGCAAATCACATGATCATTTCAACTGATGCAGAAAAGGCATTTGACAAAATTCAACATCTTTTCATGATAGAGACATTTAACAAACCAGAAACAGAAGGAAATTATCTCAACCCAAAAAAGGCCATATATGAAAGGCCACAGCTAACCTCTTACCCAGTGGTAGAAAACTGATAGATTTTCCTCTAAGGTCAGGAACAAAGCAAGAATGCCCACTCTCACCACTTCTATTTAATATAGAACCATAAGTCCTAGTCAAAGCAATTAGGGAAAAAAAAAAGGCAGTCAAATTGGAAGGAAGAAGTAAAATGATCTCTGTTCATAGCTGACATGACCTTATATAGAGAAAACTCTAAAGATTATACATACACACACACACACACACACACACACACACACATACACTAATTAACAAATTCATTAACAAATTCATTAATTAACAAATTAACAAATTCACAAATTCATTAACAAACGATATAAAATCAACACTCAAAAATCAGTTGCATTTCTATATGTTAACAATGAACAATTCAAAAGGAAATTAAAATAATATTTATAATAGCATCAAAAACAATAAAATATTTGGGAAGAAATTTAACCAAGAAGGTGAAAGACTTGTACTCTAAAAACCACAAAACATTGCTAAAAGAAATGAAAAGAAAGCACAAATAAATGGAAAGACATCCCATGTTCATGGATTGGAAGGCTTAATACTAAAAATGTCCACAGCAATCTACAGATTCAAGGCAGTTTCTGTCAAGATCCCAATGGCATGTTTTGCAGAAATAGGTAAAAAACCATCCTAAAATTCACATGGAATCTCGAAGGACTCTAAATAATCAAAGCAATCTTTGACAATGAAGAACAAAGCTACAGACCTCACACTTCCTGATTTCAAAACGTATTACCAAGCTACGGTAATCACTGTAGGTATAGACATAAAGGCAGACAGGCACATACTGCTGCATAGACCGACAAAGTAGGTATTGGCATAAAAGCAGGCATACAGATCAATGGAGCAAAATAGAGAACCCGGAAATAAACCTTTGCATACATGGCCAATGAAGAAAGGACTCTTTCTTTGAAGAACTCCTTCAGTGAAGAAGGACTCTTCAACAAATGGTGCTGGGAAACCTGAATATGAAGCATGGACTCTTCCCTCATACACAGAAATTAACTTAAAATGGATTAAAGACCTATATGTAAGCCTTGAAACTATAAAACTTCTAGAAGAAAACATAAGGGAAAACTTCAGAACATTGGGCTTGGCAATGATTTCTTGGCTATGACACTGACGAGAAAGACGCAGACAACAAAGCAAACGTAGACAAACAGGACCGCATTAAAAGCCTCTGCGTAGCACAGGAAATAATCAATAAGGTGAAAGGACAACCTAGAGAATGATACCAAATATTTTGCAAACCGTATACTGAATACATTCAGAATTATTAACTCCTACCATTCAGTAGCAAAACAAAACAAAACAGAACAAATGGCCTGACTGCAAAATGACTAAAGGTCTTGCATAGATATTTCTCCAAAGAAGATTGAAAAAAAATGGCCAACAGGTATATGAAAAGATGCTCGATATCACTCATCATCAGGGAAATGCAAATCAAAACCACAATGAGTTATTACTGCACACCTATTAAGTTGGATACAACGTTGGTGAGAATGTGGAAAAACCATAACCCTTATGCCCTCTTTGTGGGATTAGTCAATGGTGCGGGCGTGACCGAAGACAGTGTGGGGGCTCCTCAAAAAATCGAAAAGAGAACTACCGTGTGATCAATCCAGCACCCCACTTCTGGGTAGGTATCCAGAAGAATTGAAAACAGAGTCTCAAAGGTACTTGCATGCCAATGTTCCCTGCAGCATTAGTCACAACAGCCGAGACCTGAAAGGCACCTAAGTTTACCAACTGATGAATGAATAAAGAAAATGTGCTACCCACATACGATGGAATATCATTCAGCCTTAAAAAAGAAAGAAGGCTGCAACGTGGACGAATGTTGAGGACATTACGCTAAATGAAATAAGCCAACCACTAAAAGACGAACACTGCATGATTTTACTTATACGACAGATCTGAAGTCATCAGACTTGTAGAAACAGAAAGCAGAATGGTGGTTTTTCAGGGGAATGGGGGGGGTGGGGGTGGTGGGTAACGGGGAGTGGTTCAATGGGTATGAAGTTTCAGTTGTACGAGGTGAAAAAGTTTCAGAGATCGGTCATACAACAACACACATACGCTTAACAATACTGTCCTGATCTGTATGGTCCCTGCAAAACTTGTTAAGGGGATACAAAAATGTTACTAGTTTATGAAGTCCACAGCTGGGATGCTCTGTCTTGCACTTATGACCTGAGCAGATGGGGGGGGGGGGTCTGCAAACCCCCCTGCAAACCTTACAAGGTAAGAAACAAAACAAAGCTACAAGACAAAGGTAAGAAGTCCCCAGCTGGGGACTGGGTTTGGTAGCTATTTCTTTCTATATCTGAAGCTCCAGTTTGAAAAAGCGTGTTAACAAAGTTAAGAAAGTGCGAAGAAGATCTGGTGTATTTCTATATACCAAGAGCAAGCATGATTAAAATGATACCGTTTGCATCAGCATAAGAAATCAAATACTCTAATGAACCCCAGTGAAAGACGTACAGGACCTCTACACAGACGCCTACGAGATGTCAGTTACATACATTTTTAAAGATATCAATAAATGAAGGGAGATACATGTTCATGAATTAGAAATGAAACAGTTTAAAGATGTCCATTCTCCCCTCGTTGGACTAAAGTTTCAAATGAAATCTCAAGTTTCAAGAAAATCCCCAGCAAGATTTCCTTTGGTGGAAATTGACAAGCCAGTGCTCAAATTTATACAGAAATGCAAAGACCTGAGAAGAGTTTAGAGAATCAAAAATAATGTGGTATTGTTGCAAAGGAAAAAAAAACCTTGCCAATGGAAAGGAATAGAGTCCAGAAATAGACTGGTGTTTATAGTCATTTGGTTTTCAAGAAAGGCACTACCGAAAAGTCATGGGGAAAGCATGATTAAAACAAACAAACAAAAAAAGACAGTAGATCAATTGGATATTCATATGAGGAAAAAATGCACCTTGACCTTCCACTTTATATCATACACAAAAACAAATCCAGAAATTTTGTAGACCTATTGTCAGAGGTGAAACAATAAAACTTCCACAAGGAGGCAGAGGATAATATTTTCATAACCTTAGGGTCGATGACGCTTCCTAAACAGCACATAGAAAGCTCGAGCCATAAAGAAAAAGACTGATAAATTGAACCTCATTAAAATTAAGAATTTTTGTCCACCAAAAGATTTCATTAAGAGGATGGAAAAGGGAAATGGGAAGAGATTATACCTGTATCTATACAATATAGGTTTCTTTTATATAATTATATATATAATTCAGATTTTATATAGTTACATATAATATGTAATATATATAAATTATAAAATATGTTATATATCATTTTTATATATCTGTGATCTATATATAGCTTGTGTGTGTGTGTGTGTGTGTGTGTGTGTGTGTGTGTATACACACACATATAGATCTGTATCAAGAGTATGTAAAGAACTCCTACAAAACAATAAACAAGGGCACCTGGGTGGGTCAGTTGGTTAAGCGTCCGATCCTTGATTTCGGCTCAGATCACGATCTCACGATTTGTGAGATCGAGCCCCGCGTCCGTCTCTGCCCTGACAGTGCAAGAACCTGCTAGGGACTTTCTTCCCCCTCTCTCTGCCTCTCCCCGGCTTGCTCTCTCTCCCTCAAAATAAATGAATACATATTAAAAAAAAAATTATTTAAACACAACGATAAACAGCACAAAACTCCGTTTGGCAAGAAAGGAAAAGAGCTTAAAGAGACACTTCACCAAAGAAGACCTTCCAAATGGCCAAGAAGCATAGTAAAAGTTGCTTGAAATCATGACTCATCATGCAAATTTACATCTCTGTAACACCACTACACGTCAACCCGGAAAGGCTAAAATGAGAAAGGCAGACACCATGCCGTGTCTACGAAGGACGCAGGGTAACCCAAACTTCTCAACCTCCCCTCAGTCTTCTGGGGTGCGTGCCATTCGGCACGGCCACCCTGGGACGCTTCTGCTGAACAGAACCCCACTTCTAGACCGGGCATCGAAGAGAAACATGTACACGCGCAGACGTGGGCCGGAGGGTCCCCGCAGCGGCATTCGCAACCTCCCCAAACTGGAAAGAACCCGAGCTTTGGTTACCCCGTGTCTTTCCCTCACTGACGCTTCAGGAACGGGATTGTGGAGGGTCACAGGTCAGCTGTCATCTCCAGCGGGGGCTCGGGCGGGGATTGGGGCTGGAAAGTGAAAGGTAGGCGAGGAGTGTGGTAAAAGCAAAGCGGCCCGTTTCCCAGAGGGACCGAGGAGAAACGAGGTGGGTGAAAAGGGACTCCCCAGCCATGCCAGAAACAAAAGCCGACGGGTCGCCAGATGGGGAAGTGTCAAGACTGAGGGACTTCCCGAAAGGGAACATAGGCGAAAGGGCTCCCAGTTTACCCCTGGGCTTCAAGGACTTCTGCCCACCTGCCCTCCTGCCAGCCTCCTCCCTGATCTCTCCGGCACCCAGCTGTGGCCCTCCCAACCACGTCCCCGTTGCAACTGGGTCATTCGGTGGCTCCCCATTGCCCTTCAGAGAAGACCCCGGATTTCTTAGCGCAGCATTCAACACATTTCGGGATCTGCCCCCCCGCCCCAACATTCGTTCCCTCTGGCCCCCAGCACCCACCCTGAGCTGCAGGTACCCCAGGCTCCCGACAGCTTCACCAACAGTCCCCATGCATCTGGCTTCCACACCTCTGCACGTGTTCTTTCAGCCGCCGGAACGTTCTACCCTCCGGGGCGGACTGACAGCCTCCTACTCAGTCTTCAAAATCCAATTCACTTGTCACCTCCTCTGGCAGTCTCCCACCCCTCCAAAGAGTATGAGTCACTCCTTCCTCTGGGGTCTCTCCCTCCGCCAGGGCACCCTGCTCGGGGTGCTTTCACGGACGTTCGCAGCAACAGGCAGGCAAGGACCGTGTGCCTCTTGGCTACCGCTGAACCACGCCAGGGGTGAACCGGTGCCCGACACGCAGCGGAGGCTCAAAACACTTGTGACACGGGCGGCCACGTGAAAGGGTAACGGGTTCTGAGGCCCACCCTCGGAGCTAAAACCTGCATAGACCGTGCACTCCGAAATGAATTGCTATTCTTTTCGACTCCACTCTCTTAAATTTGGTGCCTGGAACATCTTTACGTAGTCGATAAGGGTAAAATCTCCAGTGCTCCCACTCTCCTCCTCCACCCCAGGGCCTTGGCACATGCCTCTGTCCAGAACACTTTTCCTCGTGCTTCTCTGCTTCCTCATCCTCCGGTTTCAACTTCAGTGTCGCCTCCTCAAGGAGGCGATCGCCGCTGGCTGGTCTGGATCTCCCCTGCAGTGCTCTGGGCCCCACATCCTTCTGTTTCCTTCTTCACGGTTGTAATATTAGGGTCAGGTCAGTAAACGCTTCTGTTTTTGTGTTTATGACCTGTCTCTGTCCCGGAGCATAAGCCCCGCCCCCACCCCCACCCCCACCCCCACCCCCACCCCGGGAGGCTGGGAAATCATCTGTTTTGTTCACCAAAGAAAGTATCCTTAGTGCGCAGAACGGGGCCGGGAACTCAGTGGGTGCTTGACGAGTAGCTGAGGAGTTGGGAAACGAACGAAAGAGGGTAAGAGTTGCCGTGTCCAGTTACACGAGGAGCGAGGAGTGGGGCCGCAGGCAGCCCCCGAGACATCTGTTTCCCCATCAGCTTCATCACGGTCCCCAGGAACTTCCCTCCACCCTGAGCAACACCCTCAGCTCCCGGGGTCTGAGCAGTCACGACTGCTGTCATCGGATTAGTAACAAGGAACCTTCAGAGAGGGATGGCGGGGCGCCCAGGGTCATACAGAAAGTTCTTAGCCAAGCAGAGCGCTCAGGTTGGGGGAGAATCAGCCTGGTGGCCCTGGGGGACCCTGAGGCATATCCATTCCTTTCTCTGGGACTCAGTTTTCCTCATCCATAGAATGGGGCAGCGCCCTGGCCTGGCCGAGGTGGTGTGGGGCAGGCACACTGTAGGCGAGTGGGTAACGTCAGTTGTTTTTTCACAATTTTTTTTTTGTGTGCCAGTGGCAAGGGGCGGGTTGTGGGTGTCTGAGGACAGATGTCCCAGGACCCTGGGGTCATAGCTTAGGCAGTAGGAGCCGAACATGAGGGGAAGGTCCCATCCCAACCTGTCAGTCTTCCTCTGTCTCCCAGCCAGGCCGGGATCCCGGTCCACGAAGCCTCTTTTAGCCTGAACGAGCTCTGCCTACTGCACAGCCTGGGCAACCGTTCACTCCAGCCGCCTTCCCGCCAGACCAGGAGAAAGAAGAGAGGTTTGCAGCTGCGGGGTGAGGGGTGGGGGCAGGGCTGGCAGCCTGCCTTCTGTCTGGCCCCCTGCTTGGCAGGCCCCCCCCCCCCCCCCGCCGCCAGTCTGCCCTGGCCAAAGTAGGCTGAGTGTCACGGATTCGTACAGGAGAAGCTTGGCAGGCCCTAGTCCCAACGTACACCATCAAGCCCCCTTGCAGATGAGGAAATAGAGGCCCAGAGAGGCCCAGTGCCTTGCCTATGGTCACACAGCGAGGAAGGACTGGGGCCTGAGCAGGGAGCCAGGCTGGGGTATTTGCCCCACCTCTCTGGGGACACTTCGGGTGGCCGGACCCTTCCTGGGGGCTGTGGGGACCAGCAGGCGAGGCCCCTTGCTGCAGGTGTCCTGGCCATCGGGGGGGCATCAGCAGGGCCCCTGCCTGCACCCTGGGGAATATTCTCAGGTTGTTTCAGAAGTTCCAAGTTTACTCAGATCCTGCATATGAGCTGTCATCAAAAGTCCCTTTGGCCAGGCGCCCAGGCAAGGAGTGGGGGCGGTGGCACCTGTGAGCCAGGGGTGGGGGTGGGGCTCCTCTCCGCTCCCACCCCCAGCCCCGCCTCCGCATTTCGGGGTGCCCTAGAGGGCAAGGGAGAAGGGGGTGAGGAGGGGGCCTCTCCTCGAAGTGTCTGTTCCCCCCTCTCTCCCCAGTTTCCTTCCCTCTGCTTGCGAATGACTCCCTGGGTGACCCTGAAAACCCTACCCCTCTCTGAGCCTCAGTTTCCCCAGCTGTGCAAGGGAGCGTAAAATCACCATGCGAGCTATCGTTTATTGAGGGCTTAGTGTATGCCGGTAGGGACGCCGTGCGTTCTAGCGAATAACAAGGCAATTATTACCAGCCATCCCTAAGGTAAAGCGTAATTGCTACTATTTCTTGTGAACCACTGCTCATGGCGCTGGCCCTGTCTCCGCCACTGAATCCCCAGGACCTAGGACAGTGCCTGACGCCCCAGTGGGTGCTCAAAAACTACGCATAGAATAAAACCTCACGACAAACCGGAAATGGATGTTAGAGACGGGGAAACGGAGGTTCAAGGGAGGTGAAGTGGTTTACTCAAGGTCACCCCAGAACTAGGGGGCGGAGCTGGGTCTCCACCCAGTCCTGGCCGCCTCCAAGGCCCGGGATCGCCCGTGGAGGTGTGTTGGCAAGCGGGCCACGGGTCCCACAGCCCCCCACCTGACCGCAGGGGGGACCTCCCAGCTATCACTCCTGCCCGCAAGGGATTCTGAAGGCACTGGCTCTCCTCCCTGCGTGGAGGATGCCTTCTTCCCTTCATTCATTTATTTATCAGGCACCAGGGAGGGAAATGGTGCCTCCCCAAGCTTCTGGTGCCTTCCCTCTTTCCATCTCCTCTTCAACGGGCCTCCTCCACCTGCCCGCCCCCACTGCCCTCAAGCCTTTTGTGGTCCCCAGCCCCCACCCCCACCCTTCACTGGACAGGTGGGAGCCTAGGGCTCAGGCTTTGTCTTGTTCACCCCACGCCTCCGGGCCCTCGATTTTGTTCTCCTAACACTCGGGCTCCTGGTTTCCTCCACTGCGGGGTGGTAAGGATCCAGACACCCTCCCAGGTGTGAGGTGGGCAGGACCAGGGCTCCCTCGAGTCCACCATGGGGAGCAGGTCGTCAGGCCTGTCCCTCCCCTTCTCAGAAGGGTTCTCGAGACTATGAGTCTTGTTTTTATGCCATCCTGTCTGGCAGTGTGGCCCTGCGGTCAAGCGGACCGGCGGCCCAAACCCAGCTCTGCGTCTCACGGCCACGTGGTCCTGGGGTCCTCGATCTCCTCATCTGTGAAATGGGCTGAATGGGCTCCCGGCCTCACCTGATGTTGTAAGGATAACGGGAGCCCCTCAAGTGCCAGCAGCGGGCTGAGCCCCGGCGCTCGGAGGACCAGAACCACGGGGGCTGAGGGAAGCCGATCGCGGGTTCTCGAATGTGCCCCCCGCACCTTCCACCGCTCTTGGACCCTGGCCCTCCTCTGCCACGGGCCCCCCTTCCTGGTGGAACAAGCTGTCTTCCTGGGCGGATCTCCCACCGGCAACTTTCATATTTTTATGCCCCCCAATCTTCACAACTAGCCCCACGGGGATGGAGCTGCCTTCATCCCCATTTTAGAGATGAGAAAACTGAGGCTCCATGAGGTTGGAAGAAGCACAGAGACTTGCTCAAGTTCACCCAGCTAGGGAGTCGCATGGCCGGCTTTTGAACCCGCCAGGTTTTCCCCACTCGGCCATGTGCTTCTAAACCCATGCTCTCCCCCCCCCCCCCCCCGGGGGAATACAAATGTCCTGAGGGGAGCAGCCTGTGACTTTTGAATGCCCCCGGCCCCGAGGCCGCTCCTCCCACTGCGCAGGCTGGCCGTTCCTTCTCGAAGTCCAGGGTTCCCACCAGAGGCCTCTCCCCACCCAGCTGCTCTGCCGGGAAGGTGTCTGCCTCCTCCTTCTTTCCTCTCCTGTCCACATGTCAAACTTCAACCCCTGCCTCCAGACTCAGCCTCCCCGCGCCTCCCGGCTTCCCTCTCTTCCACGCACAGAGGGCCCTTGGCTTCTCACCATCGGCCCATCTCCTGTGCTTTGGTGAGAAGGAGACAGCGTGGAGGACGGGGCCAGCCTCCGAGTCACCTGCCCGCCCTGCTCCGCGCTGTTGAGTCTCCTTGGGAAAATCGCTCTGGCCCTGGAGCCCCTGTTCTCTGTCTGTGAAATGGGCACAGAAATCCGTGTGGAGGGGTTACAGGACACAAAGACGCTGAAACCCAGAATCTGCCCCCAAAACCAATGCCCCTCCCCAGAGGGGGCCCCCTAGAAATGCCACACCATCACGCCGTCACCCCCGTGCCCACCCCTGCCCTCCTCGGCTGCCGGGAACCGCGGTGACTGTGGCATCCCGTTTGGCCTGGGACCGGCTTTCCTCCCGCAGCCCCGGCCTTTTGGAGCTCATGGGGCCATCTCAGCCGTGTCCCAGCCTCCAGACCTCCAGGCCTCCCGCAGACGCACAAAAAGGCACTTTGGGCGTCCTGGGCTGGGCTGAACAGGAGACTCCAGCCCCAGCTCTGCCAGCCTCACTGTCCCCAGCTGTGAGGAGGGGGCAAAACCCCTCTGTGTCCTCCCACCTCGGGCAGAGAAGGCGCCAGACCCCCCGCAGAGAACAGTGGCTGGAGCTGAGTTACCTGCTGTCCCAGCTTCTCCCTCAGGAATCCATTCTGTGTGCTCGGGGGGGAATCCAGTGGCCTTCCAGGGGTGGGGGCGCGGGACGGGAGTCAGAGGGAGCAGGCGGGTGTAGGGGGTGGGGATCCACAGCCTGTCCTGAGTCACCAGCCAGACAAGCCTACGACCTGTCACCGGGACGGATGGCCCCGGGCCCTAGGCAGGCAGGCCACACAGAGAGAGCCAGCCGGGGTCACAGGCGGTGGTCGCTCACATCCCAGGGAGGTCACACACAGACAGAGGACAGAGATCGACTGCACCAGGGAGAGACCCACAGCAGACCAGGGCTGGTCAGACAGGCAGACGGACAGACAGGGGAAGGGAAGTCGAGCAGACAGGCAGGTGGCCAGCCGGGCAGACGCAAAGAGAGACAGGCAGGCAGGCAGGCAGGCGACCGTGTGGCTGTCAGTCACACTCACGGAGGAGCAAACAGTCGGCCCCGGAGCCCATGGGTCACTTGGCAGAGCCCCATGGGTCTGTCAGAGCGCGGCTGCTGCCCTGCCGCGTGCACAGGGTGGGGAGGCAGGGGAGGATGTGGCGAGCAGCAGCTCTCCCCGCAGGCCCTGCCCACAGAGCAGCTGGCCCCTCCCTGAGGGAGTGAGAAAGAGGTGGGAGGGGGCCGGGCCCCTGGCAGAGCCCTCGCTCACCAAAGGTCACCTGCTAGGAAGACATTTGGGGCCACCAGGGTGATGTCTGCCTCTTGCGGATGGGTGGTGTTACCCCCCCCCCCCACCCCGAGGTCTCACGGTCATGACCTATGAGGCAGGCAGGGCCCGTGAGCCACTGCTTCTCACAGATGTGGCGACCGAGGCTCAGAGGGGTGTGGAGGTAGGTTAGTGGACCCAGGGGGCCCCGGTGGTCCCGAGAGCCCAACTCTCAGTTCAGAGAGAAAGTTGAGGGCCCAGGGCCGGAGACCCCCCACCCCCCGCCCCCCCCGCCCCGAGGTCCCATGCTTCACTCACGCACACCACCTGCCTGGCCCAGGAGGGGGCTGCGTTTGGACCCCCCACCCTCACCCCAGCCAGACCCCTCTGACTTCGCTTCCTTTGAATCCAGCTTTCCACTGCAGGGTTGCAGGGAGCAGCCCCCTGTCCCCAAGCCCTTCAGAAGACAGTCCCTCGGGCGTGTCACAGCACCTCTCTGAATGCCTCTGAATGTCAAGCGGGGATGCCTAGCCGAGGGGAGACGGCAGCCATGGGTAACACATGAGAACTCAGGCAAAAAATAGAGAAAAGCAATTCTCAAGAGAGTTTTCTTTCACCTTGCGGACAAGCCGGGGGCCCGTGAAAGGGTCAGACGTCTCTCTCTGGCAGAAGTTTAAGAAATCAGAGACAAAATCCAGCAGGCTCCTGCCCAGCAGCCTCACAGGGAGAGCCAGAGAACTTACCACAACCCCTACCGTTACTCTCTTGCATTTTTTAGGCCCCTCCACGATCTCATTTTATGCCCCAGACCCTGCCAGGCAGAGCAGAGTGCTTCCCTTTTAGAGATGGAGCAAACAAGGCTCAGAGAAGTGAAATGTCACACAAGCTACGGAGTGTCATAGCTGGGGTTTGGACCTGGGGGGTATCTGATTCCTAAGCCCGCACCAGGCTGTGACGACGAGTCTGAACCGGGACCAGATGCTATCAGGGTGCATGGGGGCTCCTTTGTGCTGTGTTGATGACACAGGTTGGCTTGGAAACACATGCCATCTGCCCCCCCCAGCTGACTCATTTTTGGGAAACGATTTGCAGCTAACCCACATGACCGCTCCAAAGAAAAAGAGAAAGCATCTTACTATTTATTTCTTCTATTTTTTTTTTTCTTTTTCTAGCTGTTTTTGAGGAACTTGGTACAAATTCCCCTGTGGTTGATCTGAAGGATGTTTGCCCTATAGAAATTCTCTTCCTCACTGCTGAAATATCTTGTGTTCTCTGGAGAACCCACGTTAGGAGGAAGCCAGATTTTCTTTTTCTCTCTCCTGATCTTCAGGGTGAGTTTGACGATGCCATGCATCAGTAATCTGAGTGGTGGAAAGATCAAGAAAAGGAATAGTGCCACGGACCTAATATTTGCTGAGAGTTTACTCTGTGCCAGGTTGTTTTGGGTTGTTTTTTTTTTAAATAAGGTTGTTGTTGTTGTTTTTTTTGTTTTTTTTAAAGTAATCTCTACACCTAGCGTGGGACTTGAACCCTCTACCCCAAGATCAAGAGCCACACGCTTCACTGACTGAGCCAGGCGGGCACCCCTGTGCCAGGGTTTTTAAGGACTTTAAAGATGTATCATCTCACTTAAAACTTATCGTCATGGTCCCTATTTTACAGGGAAGGAAAATGAGACTCGGAGAGGGTAAATGACTTGTCCAAGGTCACACAGCTGGTGAGTGGCAGAGTTGGGATGAGTGAGTGGCAGACTTCAGGCTCCTATGTTCTAGATCATTCACAGCACTGTTTCTGAACGTGCATTAACCTAAGGATATTTGATCTCTCCGGCCTGCCTCCCTTCTACCTGCCTGCCTGTCTGCCTCCCTAACCTTCTCTCCACCCACCCATTCACCCACCTACCTACTCATCCATCCTTCTATCCACCTGCCCACCCAGCCATCCATTCTCCCATCCCTGCCTTCTGGCCACCAATACTGAGCAAGCCCTTGGCTTTGAACTGGGGGTGCCCCGCAGAAATATTCACAAGCGACAATCCTCATGTGGCCTGTATTCTAACGGGGAGAGACAGACAAAACGAAGTGATGGGCAAATGAAATGCAAATTGTACTAAGCGTCACAGAAAACTGATGAGAGATCAAGGCATCAACTCAGCCATAGGGGAAATATTTTAGGCAGAAGACACTGGAGGTGCAAAGGTCCTGAGACAGGAAGGAATGTGGCCTGCTCCAGGAACACTGAGGTCAGCGGGGTGGAACAGAGCAAGGAAGCAAAGGCATACAAGGAGGCGGGCCACAGAAGTCACACACCCTGCACACCGCCTAGGACCGTGCAGGACAGCAAGGAAGGTAGATTGGGTTCCAGGGGAAACTGGAAGCCATCCGAGATTTTCATCAGAGGAGTGGCTTCGTTCAATGAACCTTTTCAAACGATTGCTCTGGCCATGACTTAGGGAGGGGGTGGGGTGCAGCAGGGGCCATTTTAACCCCTCATGTTTAAAGAGCAGATACTTTTTTTGGGAGGTGGAAATTGAACAGATACCATGTCCTCTGGGGTGACGTGAGTCCCCTCAGAAACAGATGTGTGTTGAAGGAAGGTTCCCAGGGCGGAGGGAGGGCTTAGGGCCTGTCTCACAAGCGTGGCCCCCAAGGTCCGGAAGGAGAGTGTAATCGGATGTCTCAACATCACCCAACCCCCTCTCCCACCCTGGTATTCAGAGCTGGTCAATGGAGAGGAAGTGGTTAAATTTACATTTCAGCCAGAGGCCTACTGGGGAAAAATAATTGAGACAACCCCCTTCAACTCATTTCCTCTTTTTTATTTTTATTTCAACAGCTTTATTAAGATACAACTTACCTAGCATCAATTCCAGCCATGGGACGTGCATAATTCGGTGATTTTTTAGGTAAGTGGTGCAACCATCCCCACGACCCAAGTTTAGGACGTTCCCAAAAAAGATCCCTTGTACCCGCTGGCAAGCAATCCCATTCGCCCTCCCGGCCCAACCCATCTCCTTTCTCTCTTTGCTGATTTCCTTTCCCCTTGCTGGGTGTTTCGTATATAAACTGAATCGCGCGTGTGTTCATTCATTTGTGTTGCTGAGTAATATTCCATTGCAATGATATTATTGTAACGTAATATAATGTAATAATAATGCAATGATGTACCCAATGGATCTGCCACCTCTGGTACATCCATTCATCAGCTGGTGGACATTGGGAACATGCTCACTTTGTCTTTATCCTAAATAATACTGCTGTGAACATCTCCATGCAAATCTTGGCACAGACATGCATTTTCAAACCTTTTGGGTGCACGACTGCCAGGATTGGATTGCTGGGTCTTAGGGTCATTCTACGTGTCATTCCCTGAAGAGCTAACGGTCTGTTTTCCAAAGCAGCTGACCATTTTATATTGTCACCAGCAATGTACGAGAATTTGTTTGTCCACATGCTTGGCGACACTCTTATTTTCCTTTTTTTTTTTTTTTTACTGTGGACATCCGAGTGGGTATGAGGTAGTGTCTCACTGTGGTTTGGCTTTGCATTTCCTTAACATCTAATGATGGTGAACATCTTTATATGGGCTGGGCACTCATTTGTTTATCTCCTTTGGAGAAATGTCTATTCAAGTCCTTTGCCCATTTTTTTTTCCATTGGGTTGTGCTATGGACACAACGCTGTGTCACACAACCGGCCCTCCAATCATATGTTGAAATTCTAACCCCCAGTGTGATGGTAACAGGACATGGGGCCTCTGAGAGATGATTAGGTCATTAGACCAGAGCCCTCATAAATGGTGCCTTTATGAGTATCCTTATAAAAGAGACCCCAGAGAGATAACTCACCTTTCCTACCCTGCGAGAACACAGTGGTCTCTGACCCAGGAAGCGGGTCTCACTGGACATCGAGTCTGCTGGAAACTTGATCTTGGACTTTCCAGTCTCCAGAACTGGGTGAAATAAATGTTTGTTGTTTATAAGCCACTTAATCAACTATATTTTGTCATAGCACTCTGAATGGACCAAGACAGGTTGTCATTTTGTTGTTGAGTTGTAAGAGCTCTTTATATATTCTAGATACTATCAGATATATAATTTGCAAATATTTTCTCTCATTCTGTAGTTCCCCTTTTCACTTTCTTGATAATGTCCTTTGATGCACAAAGGTTTTTAATTTTTATGAAGTACAATTTTTCTCTTTTTTCTTTTGCTGCTCCTGCTTTGGTGTCATTGTCTAGGATCCATCACCAAATCTAAGATCATGAAGATTTACCCCTATGTCTTCCTCTAAGAGTTTTATTGTGATAGTTCTTATATTTAGGTCTCTGATCCGTTTATATAAATTGTTGTATATGATGTGTGATAAGGGTCCAACTTAATTATTTTGTGCGTAGATATCCTGCTGTCCCAGGGTCATTTGCTGAAGACACTGTTCCTTCCCACTGAGTCGTCTTAGCATCTTTGTCGAAAATCATTGGCCATCGATGCATAGATTTATTTCTGGACTCTCAAGTCAATTCCATTGGTCTCTATTTCTACCCTGAGCCAGTATCGCTCTGCCTTGATTACCGTAGATTTGTAGTAAGTTTTGAAATTGGGAGTTCGAATCCTCCCACTTTCTTGTTCTTTTTAAAGACTGTTTTGGGTGTTCTGGGCCCCTCGCAATTCCATATGAATTTTAGGATCAACTTTTCCATTTCTGAGCAAACAAAAGGCTATTGGGATTTTGATAGGGATCGCGTTGAATCCATAGGTCGCTTTGAGGAATACCTGCCACCTTAACAATACTAATTCCTCCTTTAACCTGAACACAGGATATTCTTTCATTTATTTAGGTCTTTAATCTCTTTTAGTAATGCTTCGTAGTTTCCACTATGCACATCTTTTACCTCCTTGGTTAAATCTATTCCCAAGGAGCCTATTCTTTTTAACGTTATTGCATCTGGAATTATTTTCTTAATTTCCTTTTCATCTTGTTAGTTCTAGTGTAGAGAAGCTAATTTTTGTATGTGGATCTTGCACCCTGCCCTTTTGCTTAGTTTATGAGCCTTCATAATTTCTTTGTGAATTTTTTAGTATTTTCTATTTTTTTTTTTAATTTTTTTTAACGTTTATTTATTTTTGAGACAGAGAGAGACAGAGCATGAACGGAGGAGGGTCAGAGAGAGAGGGAGACACAGAATCTGAAACAGGCTCCAGGCTCTGAGCAGTCAGCACAGAGCCCGACGCGGGGCTCGAACCCACATACTGCGAGATCGTGACCTGAGCCGAAGTCGGACGCTTAACCGACTGAGCCACCCAGGCGCCCCTAGTATTTTCTATTTTAAGTTTATTGTTACTATTGATTTTGAGAGAGAGAGAGAGCACACAAGTGGGGGAGTGGCAGAGAGAGAGAGAGAGGGAGGGAGAATTCCAAGCAGGATCCGCACTGTCAGCGCAGAGCCTAATGTAAGGCTCAAACTCACGAACCGTGAGATCATGACCTGAGCTGAGATCAAGAGTTGGACGCTTAACCGACTGCTTCACCCAGGCACCCCCTTCAGTATTTTCTAGATATGGTATTATGTCATCCATAAATAGAGGTAGTTTTACCTCTTCCTTGCCAATTTCCTTTTCTGGCTGACTTGCTCTAAAACTTTCAGTACGATGTTGAACAGCGGTGGTACAAGCGGGCATCCTTGCTCCTGGTGTTGGAAGGAAAGCCTTCAGCTTCTCATCCATCGAGTGTGATGCTAGCTGTGGGTTTTTATATATATATAACAATATCACCACAATCATGTTGAGGGATGTCTCTTCTGTTCCTAGTTGGCGGAGTATTTTTAGCACAAAACAAAATGTTCGATTTTGCCAAATGCTTTTTTTGCACCCATTGAGATGATCATGCGGGTTTCTTTTCTCCCCCCTTAATTTTATTAGTGTGGTGTGGTACGTTGATTCATTTTCTCGTGTTGAATCTCACTTGCACACCTGGGATAACTCCTGTTTGGTCATGGTATATAATCCTTTTAACACGCGCTAGGATTCGGCTTGCTAATGTCTTGTTGAGAATTTTGCATCGTTATTCATAAAAGATATTTGTCCATAGCGTCCTTCCTCCCTCCCTCCTTCCCTCCCTTCCTTCCTTTCCTATTTAAATTAATTTTATTAATTTCACTTTTGGGTATGGTCCATAGTGTTCTTTTCTTCTGATGTCTGGCTCTGGTATTACAGAATGATTGAGGAAATGTTCCTTCCTCTTCTATTTCGGGGAAGAGTTTGAGAAAGATCGGAGTTCATTCTTCTTTATTATTTTTTTTTTAATTTTTTTTAAGTTTATTTATTTATTTTGAGAGACACAGACAGAGCACACGAGTGGGAGAGGGGCAGAGAAAGAGGGGCACAGAGGATCCAAAGCTGGCTCCTTGCTGACAGCAGAGAGCCTGATGCGGGGCTCGAGCCCACAGACCGTGAGATCACGGCCCAAGCCAAAATCAGAAGCTTCACCGACTGAGCCACCCAGGTGCCCCTCTTCCTCTGTAAATGTTGGGGAGAACTTACCAGTGAAGGCATGCAACTCTAGATTTTTGTTGTTCTTAGGAGGTTTTTGATTACTGATTCAATTCTCTACTTCTTACATGCCTGTTTAGACTTTCTATTTCTTCGTGAGTCATTTTTGGTAATTCGTGTCTTTCTAGGTATTTGTCCATTTCATCTAGGTTATCTAATTTGCTGCCTACAATTGTTCGTAGTATTCTCTTATAATCCTTTTTTTTTTTTTCTGTAAGTTTGGTAGTAATGTCCCCATTATTTCCATTTCCAATTTTACTTGCATTTTTCATTTCTTCTTCTTCTCTCTCTCTCTCTTGCTCTCACCCTTGCTCTCTCTCTTTTGGTTTTGCTTAATTCAGTTAAAGGAGTACCAACTTTTTTTTTTCAATAAATAATTCTTAGTTGTGTTGGTCCTCTCTATCGTGTTTCTATTTTTTATTTCATTTGTCTCATCTTTATTATCTCCTTCCTTCTGCTAGCACTGGGTTTAATTTGCTCTCCTTTTTCTAGTTCCTTAAGGTGCACAGTTAACGTTACTAATTTGGAATCTTTCTTATTTTTTAATGAAGGCATTTGTAGCTCCAAATTTCCCTCTTAGCTCTGTTTTCACTGCATCCCGTACATTTTGGTATGTTGCGTTTTCATTTTCACTCATCCTTAAGCATTTTCTAATGTCTCTTATTTCTTATTGTATTCCTTAGTTGTTTAAGAGCGTGTTGTTTAATTTCCACTTATTTGTGAGTTCACCGGTTTTCCTTCTGTTACTGATATCAAGCTCCGTTCCACTGTGGTCAGAGAAGATATTTGTGTGATTGTAATCTTTTAAAATGTATTGAGATTTGTTTTGTGGCCTAACGTATAATCTGTATAGAGAATGTTTCGTGTGCACTTGGAGATCACTGCTGGGCTTGGATGCTGTGTTCTATACGTGTCTGTCTGGTCTCTTTGGTTTATAGTATTGTTCTAACCCTCTATTTCCTTAGGAGCCTTCTGTCTAGGTGTTCTATCTAGTATTGAAAGTGGGCCCTGAGGGGGTGCCTGGGTGGCTCAGTCGGTTAAGCGTCCGACTTCGGCTCAGGTCACGCTCTCGCGGTTCGTGAGTTCGAGCCCCGCGTCGGGCTCTGTGCTGACAGCTCAGAGCCTGGAGCCTGTTTCGGATTCTGTGTCTCCCTCTCTCTCTCTGACCCTCCCCCGTTCATGCTCTGTCTCTCTCTGTCTCAAAAATAAATAAACGTTAAAAAATATATATATTAAAAAAAAAAAGTGGGCCCTGAGGTCTTCAGCTATTACTCTAAACTGTCTATTTTCTTCTTCGGTTCTGTGAGCATTTGCTTTATTATTTTGGGACTCTGTTAGTTGGTGCATACCTACTCGCAGTTGTTATACCTTTTTGATAAATTGACACTTTTAGCAACATATAATGTCCTTCTGGGTCTCCCATAAAAATTTGACTTACAGCTCATTTTACTGATATTATTAGAGCCTCTCCGGCTCTCTTCTGGTTACCATTTGCACGGAATATACTCTTCTATCCTTCCGCATTCGTCCTCTTTGTGTCTTTGGACATGAAGTGAGTCTCCTTAGACAACATAAAGCTGGACCATGGCTTCTTTCTGTCTCTCAGTGTGTTCTCTGTTCTCTCAGAGACAAAAAGACGAGTTACAAACCAAAAATATAGTAATACTGGCTCTTACATTACCTGTGTATTTACCTTTACTGGCATTCTTTACTCATTCATATGGCTTCGAGTTACTTTCTAGCTAGCATCCTTTTATTTTGGCCTGAAATACTCCCTTGGGCATTTCTCATAGGGTAGATCTCCTGGTGATAAACTCCCTCAACTCTTGCTTATCTTGGATTTTTTTTTTTTAAGGCAGATTCTGTGCATGTGTTCGTGGGCGGGGGTTGTGGTGAGGTTCTGCATGTCTTTTCTTTTCTTTTTTTTTTTTTTAATGTTTGTTTATTTTTGAGAGAGTGCAAGCAGGGGAGGGGCAGAGAGAGGGGGGCAGAGGATCCAGAGCAGGTCCTGCCCTGACAGCAGAGAGCTGGATGTGGGGCACGAACTCACGAACCAGCCGTGAGATCATGCCATGAGCCAAAGTCGGACGCTTGACTGAGACGCCCGGGTGCCCCCTTCTTTATTTTTTGACCCAAGATGAGCACTCCCCTGGTTGCTGTGTGGTTTGGGTCAGATTCCAGAGTGTCAAAAAAGTTAATTCTGACTGTTTCTGCCAGCTTAATGGTTGCTTCAGTGGAAAGACTAATCCTTGGAGCTCCCTACATTTTATAAATTTTCCTGAAGTTCAGTTTACCAATTTGTGTGAGTGTGTGAATTACACTTTTGCTGCCATGTCTAAGGTAACAAAGGTAACAGATGTCTTCTTTTTTAAAATTATTATTCTTTTTTTTTTTATTTTAAGTAGGCCGCCTACCCGACATGAGGCTTGAACTCACAACCCTGAGATCAAGAGTTGTGTGTCCTACCAGCTGAGCCAGCCAGACACCCCAACAAAGACCTCCTTCATGTTGTCTTCTCTAAGTCTTACTGTTTAAGTTCTCATGTTCAGAACTATGATTCATTTTGAGTTACTTTGTGTGTGTGGTGTGAGATAATGATCTAAATGTACCTTTTTTGCTTGTGGCTACCCAAGTGTCCCGGCATGATGTGCTGAAAAGATTATCCTCTCCCCCCTGAATTACCTTGGCGCCTATTTTGGAAATTAATTCACTCTTACATGTATGGGTTTATTTCTGGACTCTCTGCTCGGTCTCATCAGGACCACATTGTCTTGATGAGAGCCTCGTAGTTAAGTTTGGAAATTGGGAAGTGAAAATCATCCATCTCTGTCCTGCTTTTCCAGAATGGCTTCGGCTACTCTAGGTCCTTTGCATTTCCCTAAAAGTTGTTAGGATCAGCTTGTTAATTCCTGCAAAATTCCCTGCTGAGAATTTGACAAGGAACGTGACGACTGTAGGTCAACTTGGGGAGATATTGTGTCTTCCAGTCCAGGCAGGGGGACTAGCTCTCCATTTATTTAGGTCTTTAAAAGTTTTCTCTCAGATCCCTCCTTCCTCACCCATTCCCTTTTGTGGCCCAACATTGTGGGGCTCCTCTGATGGTTCAAATGGTCTACTGAGGGTCACAGTAGACCCAACGAAGGGCAGGAGGCGTTTCACTGGGAGCTCAGCTCACAAGAAGGCAACACCCAAGAGGGTCATTACGGGAGGGCTGGGCTATACACACATGTGGCTGAGATTGGAAACCCCCTTTTCACCCAGTTATCTTGACACAGTGGGTTCATTGGAAGAGCAGTGGCTGAATATGAAGGCAAAATGAATAAATAGTACCCTCAGTTATCAGCAATGCAGAAGGGATAGGATTATCCTCCTTTAGAGACTCACCTTGTTTGTATCAGGCTCTGGACCCATAGCTGTGTCATTCAAGAAGATGATAAGAATCTTTTCGGATTTTGTAAATCCATGCCTCAAATTAAGCTCTCTGGTGGGCTGATCAGACCCCCCAGCCATTGATGACATTGACTCCTATTTGAGGATGAGGGCTGTCTTGGTGGGGTTCCCCAGAAACTGTTTCTAATTAGGGCTTTCAGTGCAGGTAGTGGATTTGGGAGGCGGTCCCAACAACCACTTGTAGGGGAGTCGGGAAGTGAGGCAGGGCAGGGAAGAAGGACAAATAGAACGTTCCTCCCAAGTGTCCCAGATGTGGAACAAGGAAGCCGGGCTATTTCTTCACAAAGACCCAAGACCCCATCTGCCAGGAGTAGAGGGTTGCTTCCTGAGGCAGAGTTCTGGCACTTCCAGATGGCTAGCCATGTGCACCTGCAGCCAAAAATAAACCCTGAGGCAGAGAGTTGATGGTTTTTGCAGTAGGAATGCCTCAGTGTGTAGAGCTGAGAGGGTAAGGGTGAGGCTCCGACACCTACTACAATGCAAATGGCAGCAAATCATCCATTGGCCATCCAATGGCTCCAGTCTCCCACGATGCCCTTCTTTCTCCTATGAGAACCAAGGTGTAATTCTGGACAGCGACGTGCCCAGCTAACAGACTACTCCCCAGTGTCTGTTGCAGCTAGCGATGGGAGTGTTCAGATGGAGCTTCTGAGAGCCCCCTTCTTGACCCCTTCTCTCTTTCACTTCCTCCTTTCTCCTGCTTAAAGGGTAGATGTGATGGCTGGTGCTCAAGCAGCCATTTTGGAACCAAAGGAAAAGACCAAGAGAATCACAGAGAACTTGGCCCTAATATCACAGGCCGTGCACCAATGTCAGTAGCTACTTGCCTCCAGGCTTCACATTCCACAGGAGAATAAACCCTTAAGGGTTTCAGCCACCAGAGTTGGCCTTGTGACAGCCTCTGAAGGCAACTTCCAACCACACGAGGAGCTTGAATGACTCTCAAAAAGACAAAGGAGCTTATTTGTATGCCCAAACTGGTGAAGCAAGTTATTCCAGGTACGATTAAAACTACTGACAAAGTCTAAATGAACCAGGAAAAGAGGGTTGAATTCATAATTTATAAAGCATCTACAAAACGGAATACTCTGCAGATATTAAAAATGGATGATTTGTCTATAAACATTGATGATAATAGAAATGGATATCCCAGGGGCACCTGGATGGCTCAGTCGGTTAAGCGTCTGACTTTAGCTCAGGTCATGATCTCACGGCTTACGAGTTCGAGCCCCGCGTCAGGCTCTGCGCTGACAGCTCGGAGCCTGGAGCCTGCTTTGGATTCTGGGTCTCCCTCTCTCTCTGCCCCTCCCCACTCACACTCTGTTTCTGTCTCTCTCAAAAATAAATAAACATTAAAAAAAACTTTTTTTTAAAGAATAGAATAGAATAGAATAGGGGTGCCTGGGTGGTTCAGCCAGCTAAGCGTCTGACTTCAGCTCAGGTCATGATCTCATCGCTTCTGAGTTCGAGCCCCGCATCGGGCTCTGTGCTGTCAGTGCGGAGCTGGCTTTGGTTCCTATCTCCCTCTCTCTCTGCCCCTCCCCAGCTCGTGCTTTCTCTCTGCCTCAAAAATAAATAGCCACATCAAAGAAAATTTTTTCAAAAAGAATAAAATAAAATAAAGTAAGTAAAGCACATTTTCTTGCTACCTGGAGCGTGGGTGTGGTGGTGGGCATCTTGGACAATGTAGACGAAGGCAAAAATCCTAGGGAGGGCAGAGCAGCCGGCATGGGTCCCTGGGTGACCTTGTGGACGCCTACCTCCACACTGTGACAAGGGGGAGGAATGTCTCTTACTTAGGCCACTGTCAGTTTGGGGCTCTGTATATGCAACTGAGCTTACCTTTGAGCTCGTGCTCACAGATACAGATTTAGACACGCACGTGGATGTAGGCACAGAGGTGGGTGGAGCCGTAGCTATAACCCCGACTGATGGCTAGACGGCTGTCGGGGTCTGTACAGACTGAAGAAGAAGAAGAAGGACAAGGCTGATACTGGGTAGGCAACTAAACATCGCTGTCATATCCCGGAAAATAAAGTAAATCACATGCGATCCCTCGGTGCCCGTGAGTGACACAATTATTTCAGCTGCAGTCCTAGAAAACCAAATCGAGTACGCTTAGCGAAAATGGGACTGTGCTGCAGAGAAGGAGGAGGTGCCCCAGGATACCGCCGGGGCTCAACAGAACTGCCAACTCACCGGCAGTCAGAGCGGGGGGGGGAACAATGGTTCCCATGGCCTCCCGCCAGAAAAGTCCCAGGGAATTCTTTGATTGGCTTGGATTGCCTCACAAGCCAATCTGCGCACCAGTCTGGGGTCAATGGTGGCTCAGCGTGAGTAACCTGGTAATCCCTGGACCAGGGCCTGTGGCCAGAGGGAGGGGGACTCTGGGTAAATGCCAGCCCATCTCTGCGGCTGTCACAAAAAGAAGGCGGTGAGGCAGTGCGGGGTCGTTCTGTGCAACATTCCGTGCAAAGACAAGAGCCACTACATAGACTGATATTGTCCTGACGGACAGAACTGTGTCTCCCTCCCCCCCACCCCCAAACGCATATGTTGAAGTCCTAACTCCCAATGTGATGCTCTCTGGACACAGGGCCTTCCGGAGGTCAGAGTTAAAGAAGATCGTAAACGTAGAGCTCTGGGCCGACAGGCCTGCGGTCTTTGAAGAACGAGAAGAGACACCAGGGTTCTCTCTCTCCACCGTGTGAGGACGCACCAGGAAGGAAGAGGGCCCTCCCCAGAAAATGACCATGGTGACACTGTGATCTTAGACTTCCAGCCTCCAGAACTGGGAGGACATCGGTTTCTGTTGTTTCGTACTTTGTAACTTGTTTACAGTTTTAAGGGGCTTACCATGTAGCAGGCCCTGCGTAAAGCTATCCTAACCACGTATTAATATCCACATTTTAGACAGGGGGAAACAGAGGTACCAGAGATTAAGCAATTTGCCCGTGACCATAGATCATAGGGAGTGGAGTCAGGATTGGAACGTGGACAGTCTATCTCCAAGTGGTAACAAGGCTATTTGTAGGTCATGGGGGTTTTTATTGCTAATTTTCTTGTACTTTTCTGTATTGATTTTTTAAAGTGATGTATTACTTCTAGAACAATAATAAAGCTATTCGATTTTGGAAATTAAAGGAAGGAAGGTCACAGTGTACCTGCATGCTGGGGAAAGGACACAGCAAGAAGGGAAGGCATTAAAAAATCTATGGAGGGGCGCCTGGGTGGCTCAGTCGGTTAAGCGGCCGACTTCGGCTCAGGTCATGATTTCGCGGTCCGTGAGTTCGAGCCCCGCGTCGGACTCTGTGCTGACGGCTCAGAGCCTGGAGCCTGTTTCAGATTCTGTGTCTCCCTCTCTCTGACCCTCCCCCGTTCGTGCTCTGTCTCTCTCCGCCTCAAAAATAAATAAACGTTAAAAAAAAAATTAAAAAAAAAAATCTATGGAGATGTAAGGGGTCCTTCCAAAACCACTGACCAAGGATGAGTGCCGTGCCCTTTACTTTAGGTCCAGCGGTCAATTTCACAGGTATGAGGATTAGAATCACTGAAGCAACATGTGCTTGGGGGCTTTTCCCCAACTCAAGAGTGTCTCATGGCCCAGAGAAACTTGAAGCCCCCTGGGACTCCATTAATAGAGGTATGGAGCACAGAGTAAGGGAGGTTATCCTCACCACAATGGCCAGACCAGCAGCCTATGTCCAGTTCTGAGCCCTCATTTTAAGAACATTGGTAAATTGGAGTATATTTAGGAGAAGGAACCAAGAAGCTGGGGGGTGGGGGGTGGGGGAAGGGGTGTGGAGAGGGTCTGAAAACCATGAGCGAGTAGAGGTATGGAGCTTGAAGAAGAGACGATCCAGGGTGGGAGACATGAGAGCTGACCTTCAGGCTCAGACCAGTGCAGTCAGAGTTGCCTCATTGAGGGACAGTGAGCTTCCTGTCTCTGGTGGTATGCAAACCAAGGCTTGGCCACCTGTTGATGTGGGTATATGGTTGGATTGATTGAGTGTGTGGTTGGACCACAGGGCCATAAAGGCTCCTTTCACGTTTAGTGTCTACGTGACTCTGATTTCTGGAAAGATGTGGGAGGGTTTACCCTGGAAGGCAAGTGCTATGCACCAAATCGTGTTCGTGTCTCCCCGGAAAATTCCCGCGTTGCAACTCTAACCCGGCTGTCACTGTCTTTGGAGATGGGGCCACCCAGGAAGTCGTGAAGAATCGGATTAGCGTCCTCGTTAGAAGAGCCACCAGTGAGCTTGTGCCCTCTCTCCACATGCACGGAGGAAATACCACGCGAAGACACAGCAAGCAAGTGGCTGTCTGTCTGCACACGAGGGAGCGGGGTCTCACCAGGAGCTGAATCAGCCAGCACTCTCTCTTGGCCTTTCCTGCCTGCGGCACCGTGAGAAAGACGTGTCTGTCGTTAAAGCCACCCTGTCCGTGGTGTTTTGTTACAGCAGCCCGAGCTGACTAAGACAGAGAGTTACCGCAGCGGTTGCACACATCAGATGCCTCTGCTTAGCCTCCCCCAGGGGATCCTGGGGCTGAAGCCCCAGCCTCAGGGTGCCAGCCTCCAAGGTCTGGGGGGTGGGCTGATCAGGGGAGAGGAGGAGTTGCCCATCTCCCCCCGCCCCCACCCCCACACACAGCCAACTTGACGTTTGATTTTTTTTCAGTAGGTAGAACAGATCTTCTCTTTACTGTTGAGAGTCTCAAGTCCAGTGGGGAAGGGACACACAGGACTGAAAACAAGGCACTTGGGATAATGGCATGTGGCAAGTGTAAGCGTGACCTTTAGGAGTTGTTGTGGTCAGTAATGGGCAGCATTGCCTTGTTTTTGGCTTTTCAGCATTGGAAATGCTAGCATTGTATCCTGGTAATTGTATCCTGATTTTTTTTTTTTCTGAGATGCCACCCCTCCTCCTTGCTTAGTTTCTCTCCCCAGGAGGGCACGTGACCCTGCCCTAAGTCGATTCACTCTATTCTTCAGGCCATGTTCATTGATCCCATTAGAGTAGGTGACCCAGTCAGAACCAATGAGACCCCATGAAACTTTTGATTGGAATGATTGGGGCAAAGACTGGGCTCGGAGCAGAGAGGATATGCTATCTGAAGCGACTTTACATATCTTGTGGCCACAGTGGGAGAACTTGCCTCAGAACAGAATGGAGTCAACATACAAGAAGTGACTCATGACAGGAATTGAATCATCGGGCATTAGGACCCCTTGATCCAGCTGTGCCTGAAAGCCAGACTTTTTAGTGAAATGAGACAATAAGTTCCCTTTTGGTTTCAGCCAGCTTGGGTCAGTTGTCTTTCACTTGAAACTGAAAAGTTCTTGACAGATATAGCACTGTGTGCCTACCAGTGTTACACGATGATCTGTACAAAGTGCCACGGGAAAAGAGGGGAGGCAACTAATTATATGCCTGGGGTGGTGTGGAGGGAGCGTCCAGGGAAGGCTTTGCAGAGGAGGGGTCACTTAAACTGGAGTTGGAAGGAAGAAGAGCAAGCAGTTCATCTTGTCCGAAAGACAGAAGTGACCGTTCCAAAGCTTGTCAAAAACATGGGTGGGGAGGCCAAGAAATACACTTATAAATAATCTAAGGGATAATGAGAAAAACCACAGTGGGAAAGTCAGAAAACATTTTGAACTGAACGACATAGAAAATGCCTATCAAAACTTAACGGGTGCAGCTAAAGTCATACTTAGAGGGAAATTTGTAGCCTTAGAATTTGTAAATTGGAAAAGAAGACACCCTAAGAATAAATGTTCTGAGCATCCCTCTCAAGAAGTTAGCAGCAAGATAAACAGAAGAAAGTAAAAGAAGGGAAATCATCGTGATAGAAAACAGACCGAAAGAGGAAGGAAGCAGAGCCTGGGGAGGATCAACAAAGCCCCAAGTCTGCCGCTGGTGAGCCAGAGACTCAGGGGCGTGACCGCATGGCCTATTTGGGGAACAATACCCCCCCCCCCCCGCCGGTGCCAGAATGGGTGGACTGGGCAGAGGAGGCCGCCAGCAAGAGGGAAATGGTGAGGCTGGAGACTGGAGAGGTCAGTGGTGCCCAGAGCCCAGAGGAGCAGGACCAGGACCCCACCCCGTGGGCCATGGAAGCCATGGAAGGTTCTCAGCAGGTTACTGGGCTGGGGATGTATCTGGCCCTTGGGGACCCTCTGCAGATGAGAGTGGTGGCTCAGATGCTGGGGCTGATTGAAAAGGAGAAGAAAAGCCACAAGGATGTCATGTTCAGGTTTCCAGGAACCAGCCTCCGTCACGGGGAACTGTCACCACCGCTGTCTGCTCCCACGGCCACCTTGCACGTGGCACAGGCTCACTTCCCTTTCAGGCAGGGGCTGCCAAGCCCCGAGGGTGGTCTCTGAGAAGGCCCTGGAAGGTAGGGAGAGTCTGGTTTTTCAACCTCAGCACCTCTGACATCCGGGCTGGACAATTCTTTGCGTCGGGGGCTGTCCTGTGCATGGTGTATCCTGGGCCCTAGGCACTGAGGGCCAACAGCACGTCTTCCCAGTTGTGACAGCCGACGGTGTCTCCAGACGTTGCCAAGCATCCCCCGGAGGGGCCACTGATTTGCTGTCGCGGTGGAGGGGCGGGCTAGACCCCCTGCCAGTGACATCTTCCCCCCACCTGCCAAACGGGGCTGAGGAGACCCACCGCACAAGATAATAACGGGCATGCGGTGGGGTCACCGAGCCTGGCAGAGGAGGGGCTCAACACACAGCAGGGCTCACGATTACGCGCCTGGGTGACAACTATTTCGCCTGCCTCTGCAGTGGGGCCGGAGGGGCTGGACCGCCAGTGCGGCCGTGTCCCCAGCACAGCCACCGAGCTGGCTCAGCCGTGCCTGCCGCTGTCTCTCAGGACCCTACACCCGGCCTCAGGAAGCCTCCAGTTCTACCTTGAAAGATGCCCGGAATCCACAGCGACGGCCACCAGCATCTCTCAGCGACAGCAGGCCGCTAATTCCCCACCTCCATTTCTGGGCCTCCAAAAGCCACTGTTCTCCTCACTGCAGCGATGGTTTTCAAGCTTTTTTCAAATGTTTTATTTTATTTTTGAGAGCGTGCAAGTGGGGGAGGGGAAAAGAGAGAGGGAGACACAGAATCCAAAGCAGGTTCCAGGCTCCGAGCTGTCAGCGCAGAGCCCCATGCGGGGCCTGAACCCACGAACCCTGAGATCGTGATCCGAGCCGAAGTCGGTCGCTCACCAGACTGAGCCACCCAGGGGCCCCTGCAGTGATCATTTTAAAGCAAAACCTCCAAAGTCTCCCTGCCATTCTCGAAGAAACGGGAGTCCTCACTGTGACAGGACTGTCACCCATCATCTCATTTCTGCCTCCCCAGACCCCTGCGAGCTGGGCAGGCAAAGACTGGCCCATCCAGCCTGGGAGGGTGGCGTCAGGTGACCAAGGAGAGACCAGGTTCTCTGGTGAATGGGTGGGAGAGACGGCTGAGGGGAAGGGACAGCAACGCCCTGCCCACTCCCGCTCCAATCACCGTCGAGCAGGAGCCTCTCAGTTCCCCGTAACCCACCTGTGAATCTCGGTGCCCAGCAGAGACAGGGTCCTCGTTTCTCCAGCGCCGGGGCGGGGGGCTTGTCGGGGGACACAAACGTGCATACCCAGGTGTGTGCAACGCAGAAATAAAAACAGCAGCAGGTGGCCTGCTGGAAGGCTGCTGTGTGCCAGGTGCTGGTATCTGATTTAGTCCCCAGAACAGCTCTAGGAGGCAGGTGCTGTGCTTACCCCCACCGCACAAAGAAACGGAGGCACGGAGAATGTAAGCTGCCCGTCCAGGGCTGTGCAGATAGGAAGGAATGAAACCGGAATTCCAACCCCGGGCAGCGTGGCACCAGAGCCTGGGCTGTCACCCACCGCCCCGCGATCTCGATCACGAATGCCCGCGCGGGACCCTGTAGGAACACAGCTCACACACGCACAGGTGCACGTGAAACCACGCCCTCGCTGGCGCACTCACGTGCCGCTCACGCTCAGAGGCGGAAGTTCCCACCGGCGAGAGGTCCACCGCGCATGGTCACGCAGGCCTGGGAGGCCCCGCCCTGCTTGCTCGCGCATGCTCTTTGAACACATCCGCGCAGGCCTGCGTAGAAAGCGTGCAACACCGTCGTCCCCCCCCAAGGGCAGACGTGTGCAAGCGCACGCTCGTTGTCCTGTCAGCGCAGGCGTATATACGTGCACGTGGGCGCGCTGCTCATGAGTAAGTATTCGCGGAGCACCTGCTAGGCGCCAGACGCCGTGCCAGGGAGACGGCGGTGAGGAGCACAGTGGCCGCCTTCCCAGGGCGCGTCCTTCAGCGGGGGCACATGCCTGCGTAGGTCCGCGCCTGCGATGGTCCCAGCCGGTCGATCGACCCTGGCTCTCACGTATTTACCGCGTGTCAGATGCAGAGCTGAGCGTTGGGAGGCCGCGGGAGCACCGCCGTCCCGTGTGCACACGCGTGTAGTCCAAGCCCCTTTTTGGCAGGAGCCGCAGGGCACAACCTGGGTCTTGGCAAGAGGCGAATGCGGTGCAGGGGACAGAAATCAGTGTTACTTTCAGCAGCCTCTGTGGTCTGAGGGTCCCGGAGCCTCCTTCAACCCGTCTGAAGCCAGACCGTGATCGGAGTGACAAATGCCATGTGCATTTGCAGACACGGGCACACGCCCACGTATGCTGGTATATGGGCACATGTGTGTGCCAGCCCCCCCCCCCGCCCCATCAAGAGCCTCCTCCCCAAAGTTCCCAACCGCCTCCTCACCGCCCCCCCCCCCCCATCTTACACCTAAGGGAGCCACAGCCCAGAGCCACTTGGGTCCTCCAAGAGGCTGCACACACAGGGAAGAAGGGCACCGATGACTCCATTTCCAGGCAGCTGTGGTGAGTTTCTGCAAAGACTCCCTTCCTCAAAGAGGCTCCTCTTTACTGAAAGTTCAGGCTGCTGTGGTTTCCCCGCACTGACACAGAGGAAAGGTCAAACTCGCAAAAATGTTTACCAAAAAACTGTCCATCAGTCGATCAGCAAGCATGTACTGACAGCTGCCGTTTGCACCCTGGGCCGCGTGCAGCGCCGGGGGGGGGGGAAAGAGGGAGAGGAGTAAGCACGGTTTGTCCTACCGAAAGATCAAGGACCACGCGGGAGCTGTGGTTGGTCCAGAAGAGAGGGAGCTCCATGCACAAAGCCGGGTGGTGGTGGATGGGGGGGGGGCGGGCTGGGGAGGGGAAGCATGTTCTGGGCAGACCAAAACAGGTGTTCCTTTGCCCCCCCCCCCCCAAATCACAGCTGGCAGTGGACTGCTAAGCCAACCATCAAGAAACAAAAAACAAAAACTTTACATGTGGCATTTGCTGCTGTCTGTGGTGTGAACAACACCCCCGCCCCGGCCAGTTTCAACCCAAGCCGCCAAACGCAGGGTTGACAGGGATCAGGGATGCGCACAACGGACCCGCGGGGAGGGAGCTGGTGCGAGCCCGCCTCGGCACCCCGCGGAGCCACGGCCTTCTCTTTCCAGCGACAGGTGGAGGACGGAGCCAGAAGTCCCGGTTACAAAGGCCAAGGTCGAAAACAAAACCACTGCTCGTTCCTCAGTGCGTGTCCTGGTTTGCCCTTTCATTAACTCGGCACCCACCCTGCGCCGGATGCCGGCCCCCCACCCCCGGGGGTGCCACAGCCCATCCTACCTGTGCTGATGGGGAAGCACAGGTGCTGAGGAGCCCGGAAGACTTCTCGGAGGAGGCGGCATCTAAGCTGAAACATAACGCAGTGAGATCGTGAGCGAGGGGTAAGAAAGGGCTCTTTCTGAGCAGAGGAAATAGCCTGAATGAGGGCTTTAGCGATGTCATGCACTTCTTGGTTAACCCAGCCAAAGCATCCTGTTGAACAGACTCCTTAAATGAGCCGGCATAAGTGCCATACGGGTCCTCGCTCATGTCGTCCTCAGATGACCCTGCGAGGTACTTACTATTTTTAACCTCCTTGTACCTATGGGACAACGGAGACCAAGAGGAGGTGAGCCAACAGATCCGCGATCACTGGTTCCCTCTGCCTCTGCACACACCTCCTCTGAGCATCTGAAGTGGGTGCAGCTTGGGGAAATTTTCGGGGGTACCCAGACACGGCAACCACCTGTAAGTTCAGTTTTGGGTTTAATTAAATGTCAGCGTGTGGGAAGTGATCTGTTCAGCTCAAGCGTAGTCCTCGCCCCCCCTTTACACACAAACAAGGCAAGAGTGCCGTCCACGGTCGAAGTGTTTCCCGGAGACGTCAGTCAGCCAGTCCGCACACGCTGGTCAGCATCGGCACGTCTTGGCCTGGCCTGGGGCCGAGACGTTTAGAGTGAGCCCTTGTTCACTCTCGGTCTTGTCTTGTTTTTCCACTGAGCGTTTTGTCTGGGCCGGGCCCGGGGCTGGGGGCTGGGAGTCACAAGAGGAAATAGGTTCTAGTCCCTGTTCTCCACGTGTCTGGTAGGAGAGACGCCCCAGCAGTGACTTCCTGTATGTTTGAAATATTCCGTTATCAAATACAGAAAATAAAATTGACAATTACAATAAGTGATCGTAAAGGGGTTATGTGCTGAAGAGAGATCGATTCTGCCCTGTGTTTAGGAACGGGCTCAGAGGGAAATGTCCACTGAAACGGGGCATTAGAAGGTGATATTTCATCCATTACTGGGTGGTTGGGGGCGGGGGGCAAGTTGGGAGTGATGATATCTAGGGATGGCCAGGTCGCGGGGTCTAGGGGTGACAGGTCATGGGTCTAGGGGTGCCCAGGCCATGGTGTCTGTGGCTGGCTGAGTCACAGTATCTAGGGATGGCCAAGTCATGGGTCTAGGGGTGACAGGTCATGGTATCTACGGGTGACAGATCATTGGTCTGGGAGTGACAGGTCATGGGCCTAGGGGTGCCCAGGCCATGGTGTTTGTGGGTGGCCAGGTCACATTGAGTGGTGGTGCCCAGATCCCAGTGTCTAGGGGGCCCCGGGTATGATTTCGACACTAATTTCCACATGTGTGGGTCTCTACACCACCAAGCCGTTAACTCCATTCTAACACTACCTGCCTGGAGATGCACCAGATCCCACAGGTTGAGGGCTCAGTCCTACCAGACGGCCCTGCCCCACGCGCTTCAGACACCCATGTCAAGTCCGGCTGTCACCTGCGCTTCTGGCAGACCAGCAACCGATCAGAGGTTCCACTTCTGCTCCCCGGGCTCCACTCGTTTGCTAGAGCCGCTCAATGTCACTTACTAGGTTTCCGGTCTATGACGAAGGGATAGAACTCAGGAACAGCCAGATTTAGGGTTCTCGGGCAAGATACGGGGAGAGCCCAGAACTTCCAGGCTTCGCTGGAGCTCGCCATTCTCCCAGCCCCTCTGTGTTCACCAACCCAGACGTCCCCCTGAACTTAATCCCTTTTGGGGTTTTATGGAGGCTTCGTTACCTAGTTGTGATTGGCCATTGGTGTCTGCAGCCCTCCTCCCTTCCCCAGAGGTCAAGGAGGTAGGACCAACGCTTTCAACCGAAGGACACAGTTGGTTCCCCTGGCAACCAGCCCCATCCTAAGGTGGCCTAGGGACTTCCCAAAGGTCACCTCATTAACATAACAAAAGACACATTATTGCTCTAATCACTTAGGAAATTCCAAGGGTTTTAGGGGCTCTGAGCCAGAAAGGGGACAAAACCAAAGACACATTTCTTATGTAAATCACAATATCACACCAGCTTGCAGATTCTAGGGTGCCCAGGTCATGTCTCGAGGCGATAGGTCAAGGTGTCTCAGGGTGACCAGGTCATGTCGTCCGGGGGCGACAGGTCACACTGTACCCAGGGCCAACAGGTCATGCTACTTAGGGGCGACAGGTCACGATGTCTAGGGTGTAATGTAGGCTGAAGGGACAAGAAGAGAACGAGCCAGGAGCCAGGTGGCAAAGGGGTTTGGACTCTGAGCTGTAGACCAGTGTCTACATGAACAGCGCCACAGGCCATTTCTTCCAAGCTTCCCTTTTCTCCTCCACCATCATGTCCTTAAACTTGCTCTCATAGGGCCTTGCTTGTTTTCTTTAAGTCATTTTATTTTAAAAAGAAACGTTGCCCTCCTCACACATGGAAAACAAGAATCCTGTGTCACAAATAGAAGGGAACTGTAAAAACAAAAACAGTGAAACCAAAACTGAGTTATTAAATTCTGGCGACACGCTGCGACCGTGGAAGGCTAGTCAGATGAGGACAGAATTGAAAAAGGATTCGTTTCCTGGGCTCACAGCCCTTTTACGCCACACCCATGTGCCACCTAAAAGCATCTCAGGGCTTTGTGTCCCCCACCTGGGTTACCCTGGGGTGAGTGACCCATACTCCTGCCCTACTGGGAGCCAGGAGGTACTGGGAGCAGGGAAGGGAGGTGACTAGCCCGAGTCTTGGGAAAGAGGGAGTAAATGGGCCGCCTGGGGCAAAGCCTGCTGTGGCCTTAGCAACTGGGACCCAGAAGGAGGGGGTTTGGGGAGGGTGATGGAGCGCCCGCGTGGGATACGCTGATTCTGAGATGTGGGGACATCCATGTGGGGATCCATTCCTTTGTTCAAAAAGTATTTACTGAGCACCTACTGTGTACCGCACACTGTTTTAAGGCCCTGGGGATAATGCGGTGAACCAACCAAACAAAAATCTCTGTCCCCGTGGGGTCTACGTTCTTGTGGGGGAGATGTGGGAGCCCTGATAAGAAATAAGGGAGTTAAAAATACCTCATAATAGGGGCGCCTGGGTGGCTCAGTCCGTTGAGCGTCTGACTCTTGATTTTGGCTCAGGCCATGATCTCACGGTTTGTGAGTTCGAGCCCCACACCGGGCTCTGTGCTGATGGTGCAGAGCCTGCTTGGGATTCTGTCTTCCCTTCTCTCTGCCCCTCTGCAGCTTGTTCTCTCTCTCTCTCTCTCTCTCTCTCTCTCTCAAAATAAATAAACTTAAAAAATTGTTTTTAAATATGTCATAATATATGTCACATTAGATAGTGATGCGTACTGGGTAAAACACGTGTGTCTGGGTGGGAGAGGTGAGAATTGAGATGGATGTATGGGTCTGGAGTTCAGGCAAGAGACCTGGGCTGGGGAGACCTATTTAGAAGACATCATTCATTCATTCATTCATTCATTCAACAAATGTTTGTGGAGCGCAATCTATGTATCAGCCATAGATACATAATGCTGGTACACACAGCCTTCAAAACTCCAGTCCAGTTATAGTTAACTCGATGGTGATGGGGTGCAGGGGAGGTCGCCCCCAAATGCCCCAAATAATCAAAATATTGATTATTTTGAATTAAAGTTACTTAAGACAGCGTGTGCAAAAAGGACACTGTGACCCTCCTCTGTCCCCCTGAAAGCAGGGAATAAATCTCCTGGGGGAAAGGTCCCCTCCGTGTACCAGGTGGTAAAGAGATGCCCTTCTCACCAGAGAGGGGACGTTCGGGCCGAAAAGGCTGTAGAAACAAACCTTGTTACTTTTACGACTTTGTCGCCTCAACCCAAATTTTGCTTACAACTCCTTACTAGTTGAAGCTCCCAAGCGTAATTTTCCTTTGTCCTGTCCGTTCCTCACAGATTTGCGTCTGTCTACAGGATATCAGAGCTGCATGCTTTTTCGTCGTTTCTTGGGTCTCAGTTTTATCATTGGATCTCCCTGTGCACCTCATTACACTTGGGTTTTGTTTTTTTTTTCTGCCATTAGTCTGTCTCGTATCAATTTAATTCTTAGACCAGCCCGAAGAACCCTTGAAGCGGACAAGAAAAGTTTTCCTCCTCAACAATGGAAACAGATGAGATTGCCCATGGAGCGTGTGGGTAGGTGGGTGTGGTGGGGGGTGCTGGGGACCCCCAATGTTTACGGTGGGGCAGAAGGGAAGACCCAAGGAAAGGAGCCTGAGCAGGAGCCAGCGGCCGTTACCAGAAGAACCAACAAGGGCAGAAAGGTATGGACTGAAACAGACCTGAACTTGGTGGCTGGTCTCTGTGAAGGCAGTTTTGCAGCTTCTGCACAGAGAGGGCTGGGGAGTGGGTGTGCAGGGAGGAAGTGGAAACAGAGAGGAGACAGCTTTCAAGAACGTGGCCGGGGAGGGAAGGAGACAGAGAGAAAGAAGGAGAAGTAGGAGGGGTGGAGGGAAACTTTGACGGCTTGCAGAATGAGGGGACTTGACCAGAGACCCGCAGGGATGGGCAGAAGGCGGCAGAGGGAAGGAGCTGAGAACACAGGGGACGGTGGTGTCTGGGGTCCCCAGAGAGTGGTGGGCTCAACCTTGGAGCCAAGGGCCAACCCTATTTCAGGAACGTTTACGTAACTCGAGGGACTCAGGGCAAAATGCAAGTGAAGGTCTTCTTCTTCAAAAAGTACTAAGAATTCAAAATGGTGACTCTTGGTACCCAGATGGGTAGTGGAAAAGAGGCTTGACTTCTTGGCTTGGCTGAGTTGACAGAATCCACTGGATGTGCAAACTGGGTGCCGATCATGAGAGAGAGAATGGAGATGTGGGGATAGGGCTTGAGGAAAAGGCCGGGAAATATCCGTGTATTCGTTCCCTATTGTTGCTGTAACAAGTTGCTGCAAATCTAGTGGCTTGAAACGAACATCCATTATCTTACAAGTCCTGGAGGTCAGGAGACTAAGATCGGTCTCGCTGAGCTGAAAATCAAGACGTCAGCCGTCCTGCATTCCTGCTGGAGAAATCTAGGGAAGAATCTGCCCTTGTCTCTTCCAGCTTTTAGCGGTCACCTGCATTCCTGGCTCACGGCCCCTTCTTCCGTCTTCGACGCCGGCTGCATGGAATCTTCACCTTTCTCTGGGACACTAACTCTCCTACATCCCCTTTTCACGATTATAGGGACCCTTGTGATTCTAAGAGCCTTGGGCCCCTCCAGATAATCTAGGATCATCTTTCCATTGCAAAGTCAGTTGATCAGCTGACCGGATTCCACCTTCAACCTTGACCCCGCCTTGCGCTGTAACATAACAGATTCACGGTTTCCAGGGACTAGGATGTCCATATCTTTGGAGGTTCATTATTCTATCTGCTACAATCTTTAAGGCTGCTTTATGGCTGCAAAAGAAACTCCACAGTGACTTAAACAAAATCAGGTTTATGGTTTATTTAAGAATCCAGAGGTTGGGGCGCCTGGGTGGCTCAGTCGGTTAAGCGTCCGACTTCGGCTCAGGTCATGATCTCATGGTCCGTGAGTTCGAGCCCCACGTCGGGCTCTGTGCTGACAGCTCAGAGCCTGGAGCCTGTTTCCAATTCTGTGTCTCCCTCTCTCTCTGACCCTCCCCCGTTCATGCTCTGTCTCTCTCTGTCTCAAAAATAAATAAACGTTAAAAAAAAATTAAAAAAAAAAAAAAAAGAATCCAGAGGTTGATTTGATCACTTGATGATGTAATCAAGGATTCATGGTCTTTTCTTCTCCTGTGTGGCCATATTCAAGACACTAGCTTTCATCTCCGGTCTTGTTCCCTCATGATCACGAGATGGTTGCCAAACCACCAGACATCACATCCCAAGCAGCATGGATGATGGCAAAGGGACCTTCTCTTACTGCCACTCTGTTTGGTTAAAAAAGGAGAACTGCCAGCTTGCCCTGCGGTTCCGTGGCAAAAAGGAAGGACCACATATGTTGACCAACTCGAGCTGAATTTACCAGCTGGAAATCAGGAAATGCCAGTTCCTGGTTGGGGTGGGGTGTCAGTGTATAGGAGTGAGGAGTCCAGATGGCCAGAATCACAGTCTACAGCTGGGGTCAAAGATTAGTTTGTGGCCAGGGAGAGGGGTCAGCATGTGGCTGGGGTCAGTGTGCAACCAGGATCATGATGAATAGGTCCCTAGCATGGGTCAGGAATCATTCTATGGCTTGAGTCAGAAGTCATTCTGTGGTTGGAGTCAGGTTTCAAACTGGAGCTAGGATCAGAAGTTTGGGGGTGCGCCTGGGTGGCTCAGTCGGTTGGGCGTCCGACTCACGGTCCGTGAGTTCGAGCCCCGCGTCGGGCTCTGTGCTGACAGCTCGGAGCCTGGAGCCTGCTTCCCATCCTGTGTCTCCCTCTCTCTCTTCCCCTCCCCTGCTTGTGCGCTCGCGCTGTCTCTCATTCTTTCTCTCAAAAATAAGTAAATAAACTTAAAAAAAAAAAAAAGAGAAGTTTGGTTTAGCATTGCGCTCTCTCTCCCTGCATCTCTCCCGTCTCATTCTCTGGATTATTTACACTGATGTGAGTGTATGTAGTCGGGTCCAGGAGACGAGGTGAGCTCAGGGCCCTACTCGGCCATCTTCCCAGGCTCTCTCGTCTCCTTCTCCTTCTCTGACAAGATCTGCTGGAAGCTTGGTGACTTGGGTCTGTGGGGAAGAGAGAAGCAGAGTCTGGGCAAGACCCTTAAAGACAGGTGGGGGGAGGGTGTGGGGTATGGAGGAGGAAAAGACTGCAGTAAAACAGCGATGGCGGGAGGGCGAAAATACATACAATGTGAATGGATAGATGGGGAGAGATCCGTGAGCCAAACACACACCTACCCATCCCGCATATGAACAGCATCCAGAAGCGATGTGCGGACAGCTACAAACACGAATTGGTGAGGTGTTGCCATTGGGACCATTCCTGTCCTTCTGGTGTGCTAGTCTGAACTTTTGGCAATAAATTAGCATTAAATTCAGAGTGCCGTTGTTTCTTTGAATCATATTTCGTGCCTTCATTTCCACAAAACCCATGGACCCGTTCGGTCTAACAAGAGTGCTAGCAAGCCCGTGGACAGCGTTGCCCGTGTGCAGGCGCCATTCTGAGCCTTCCACCTATCGACATACACGCCAATATCGGGTTAATTTTTAACAACTGGTCCATGAGGGCGGTGCTATTATCGTTCCCATTTTACAGATGAGGAAGCAAACACAGAGAAGATATGTGACTGGCCCCGAGCCACACAACCGGTCCTTGGAGCACTCTGAGGTCCTAATGTGTGGCAGGCCCTTTTGCCGGGTGCAGAAGGGGACAGGGGACAAAGGCAGGTGCGCGGAGATCGCCCACGCCTACTTTTCTGGGCGTGGCATCGCCTCGGAGCCGCCGAGGCAGAGGCAGGCGCTGGGGCCAGAGCCGGTCACTAGGGGGCAGCAGGGACCAAGGAGCGAGCCTGCAGCCCATCGGCTGCTGCCGGTTCCCCCCACTGGGCTGGTCAAAAGACACGTGGGAACGGGTGGGATTCTAAGGAAGAGCTGGCGCTGTCCAGCTGCCATCAGGTAACTTAGGCAGATGCATCACAAGGGCAGCTGGGCATCCATCACCACCTCTGCTGCTCACCCTACCACTGTGGGCCGTGGGCTGCAGGCTACTTCTTTCCGTCTTTGACGGGGTGGACATCGAGGCCCAGAGTGGTCAAGTACTTTGCCCGCAGTCACACAGCCCCAAACTGGCAAAGGCAGGTTTAAACGAGGCAAGATGAGTGCAGAGCCCTTGTTCCCCGGAGGCTGTGTTCTCCCCTGGAAAAGGGATATGCGAGGACGGGCAAACGGTGGCCACGAGCGACCAGGAATCAGGGCTCCTCACGGGCAAGTCCTGCCCACGTCACAGCCTGGGGATCCTAGCTGTGGGGATCCGCTGAGATCATGCCTCTCTCTTGCAGTGGGGGCTCAAAAACTTCTTGCTGTTTTTTTCTTTTTCTGATTAATAACTTTCGTGGGAAAATAATGTCAGAAAGGTTATTCAACAGGATATGCACGGAGATACACCTTCAAAAACAAACATTCATTTTTGTGACCTCCCACATGGTTCCAGGAGCAGGGGCGGGGGATGGGATTTCCGGTGGTTTTCACTTTTCTCTTTATACCTTTATGTTTTCTCTGAATCAGAGAATCCTGGCATGTGCCAATTTAGTAATCAGAAACAAACAAATAAGCAGGGTTTTTGTGTAAAAAAAAAAAAAAAGAATAAAAATAAAGTAAAACAAAATAATTTTAAAATAAAATAAGATAAAATAAAGCATAGGCACACCCCTTCCCCCCCCAACCCCCGCCGCCGGGGGAAATCTTGGTAAAATCGAGGCTGGGGGTGTGCAGGGCCGGAGTGTGAGGGGGGGAACCCTGGAATCAATGCATCGGCAAGCCCAACCCCTTCACTCTCTGCACCTCTAGTCCTGTCCCGCAGGGGGGCGCTGGGAAACTCCAGCCTTCAGCATCTCCCTCCGCCCACACCCCTGCCGCCTGCTTCTAGTTCTGGGCTCCCCCCATCTGCCAGACCCTCACCCCTCTGGGGCTCTTGGGGCAAACATTTGGTGCAGCCAATCCCTGTTCTTCCCCTCATCTTTCCGGATCGTTGCCTCTCCCCTCCACACCAGGGCAATGGATGTCTAAAACAGCAGGGTCCATTCATTTGCCTTGCCACAAAATCCCTTTCTACAATTATCTTTTTTGAGCCGACATTTTCTCTTTCTCTTTTCTTCTGATTTCCTTCCTGCAGATCTCACCTGAAACTTTGGTCCATGCTCATAATTTGAATTTTTGTGTTTCCTTTAACAACTGACTCCCAGGGAGTAGTTACTAAACATTTGAGTGAGGGAGTGTTCTGCCAGGTGGGGAACTCCTGGCCAGCGAAGGAGTAGGCATGAGCCAGAGAGCTTGGGGACTGAGAGAGGGCACAGGCAGGGGAGCTCCCATGTCAGGAGCCATCAGAGACCCACCAGGGAAGCTTGGAAGGAGCCCAGGGGATGATGAAGATGAAAAGGGACTCGATCTCCAGGACAACCCCAGGAGGGAGGTGTTATTATCTTTCCTGTTTTACAAATGAGAAAGCTCAGGCATAAAGGGGGTGCAGCAGAGAAGGGGGCTGGGGCTCCCTGCCCCGAATACCCTTGGGGTTTCTTGCCTAATGTGGAGACCTGGGAGGCCAAGAACCAGATTTTAAGGGGATTTTTAAAAGTCCTTTGTTGAAGAAATGTCCAGAAAGGCCCTGGCAGCCAGCCATTCCCTGGGGGAAGTCACTTCAGTCCTGAGTGAGAATATCAGCAATGAGGATTTTTAAGCCGCCCCCCCCCCCCCAACTCCCCTTGGCTGTAGTCAGGAGGGCTGTAGTCCCCTGCTTATGGGTAGCTTAGTTTGGGGACTGGCTGGTTTCTTTCGGACAATGTATCTCAGTGCATGGGCTAATGTGCAGTCGAGCCAAGATAAAAATTCCTCACTCCAGCCCCCATCCTGCCTGATCTTATCTCCCACCACTGTCCCTGGCTCACTGCGCTCTAGCTGATCTTTTCTGAACTATGAACAGGTCGAGTTCATTATGCCGCAGGACCTTTGCACTTGCTGTACCGTCTTGCCTGATACATGCTCAGTAAATATCGGTGGGGTGTGCAGCTTCCCTGCCCTCTGCTTCCTCCTTCCTGGTGTTAAGCTGGAGAAGAAGGTTGGGGAAGCAAGAACAGTGGCCTTGTCCCAGCTTCCCTGAACCAAGGAGGGTGGGTTTAAATCCACGTAAGAAATGCGAGGTGTCTGATTCTCTACTCCCGCTTCCCAAAGCCCAGACGACTCTCTGTTACGAGAGGAGCCTCAGCTGACCACCTGGGTCCCTTTTCTCTTAAGATCCTGGCGGGGCAACGAAGAGACCGGCGTCAGGTCTGTGTCAGACTTCCATCCCGACCACCCCTCCACCATTCGCACATCTTTTCTGTTTGCTGCTTGCTTTTAACAGTTGGTTTTCTGAGACGACGCTCAGGCAAAATGGACTGGAGCTGGTATTTGAGTGGCTGGCATGCCGTGCATGGGATGGCATACCATGGCGGCTGGGAGCTCTGCAGCCTGACCTGGGTTCAAGTCCTGCTCCGGGATGTCCTTGCTGTGTGGTCCTAAGTGAAACCTCAGCCTCTCTGGGCCTGCTTCCTCATCTATAAAATGGGGGTAATAACTGAACCTGCCCGCCAGAGACGTGACGTCGTGGACGTAGAGCACTTAGCACATTGCTTGGCCTTAAAGAGAGATTTTTATTAAGAATTATATATATAATTTTTATAAAGAGCTCTTGAGGGCAAAAAGTCCAGAGGGCTAGTTCAGGCTCCGTCATTACTGTGTGACCTTGGGCAAGTCCCTTTTCCTCTCTAGCACAAAGTTCCCCCATCTGTAAATCATGGGGTGGTGGGGGGTGGGGGGGGGATGACTTAGGCCTCTAAAGGGGTAGATTTGGGCTCAGCACAGAGGAAGGATTTCTAACAAACATCAGGCTGCATGTGAGGTAGTGAGCTCCCCATCACTCCTAGCGCATGGTACAGAAGGCCAGAACAGAAGGGAACCTCATGCGGCCCAGCCGCTTCTTTTGCCAAGGGTGGCCGTCCGGGTAGCTACTCAGGGAGCAGACTGATCACAGACACAGAGCTTACGTCCCCGGCCTGCGTCTTCATGCCACCTGCCCGGGTTCAGCTACGGGCCTGCCACTGACTAGCCGGGCCGCCTTGGCAAAGTGCAGCAACTTCCGGTAATCCTTCGTACCTCTCCGTCTGGGAGAGCGTCCAGAGGAAGCTGGTGGCCCAACACCCGGCTCCCTCACCCCTGCAGGGATAGCTTTGGACAGGCGCTGTGCATGGTTACCCGAGGCTCCCAGCGGGTGGAAGGTCAGTTGCCCGGGCTGGCCCCGTTGGATAACACACCGTTTACTGCCTCCTGACCTTCCCCGCCTCACGTCCCCACTCCCGAGCAAGGTTTCCTGGAATCACCACCTACAGCAGCTAACTGCCCTTGAGTCCTTGGCTTGGGGAGCAGGGGCGGGGGGGAACCCAAACAAACAGAGACAGAAAGTTAACCTCTTGGACCTCATTTCCTCTGGATGGAAAGATCCAATGAGTTAACAGAGATAAAGAGCTCACCACCTCGGGGAGCAGGGGCGGGGGGGGGGGGGGGGAACCCAAACAAACAGAGACAGAAAGTTAACCTCTTGGACCTCATTTCCTCTGGATGGAAAGATCCAATGAGTTAACAGAGATAAAGAGCTCACCACCACCTCGGCCCGGATGTTTGTTTAATACACGGAGAGGGCAGGGAACGGAGATAAAGAGGCTTTATTTACACAAAACACCACGCCCTGCCCTCCGATTCCACGCTTCTCAGCGAAGACAAATCCCAGGCGATAAAATAATCTTCGAGATGCAAACAAGCATTACACAACCAGAGGGGCAGGTCGCCGTGCCGGCTGAGGGTGTGGTGTGGGCCAGCAGAGCCCTAGCTCGGCCAATCCCTCCCTCCCTCCGGCTGCTGCGGCTGCCAGCAAAGCGCCCGCGGGGGCACAGACTGGCCCCGAGGTAGCTGGCTGTGTTCATTCTGGGGCTCCTGTGCTTAACAGGAGCCCCTGGTCTCAGCGGTTGTGTGGGAACCAGACAGCAGCCAGTCATGGCTTGGTGATCCCAGTCTTTCGGGTCCTTTTGTGTCTGTTACCGCACTTGACTTCGCGCCCCGCCACGGCCCAGGTCCCGCCCCCAGGGTCGACTTAAGGAAGGTCTGTTGAATGAATGGGCACCTCCAGGCAAATGACCACCTTTCCAGGACCAGGATGTCCCATCCATTTCCCAAGGTCTCCCAAGTCATTCCCCGGTGGGCTCGGCCTCCAATCCCGTGAGACAGCGGCAGCCGATCCCAGAACCCGGCAAGACATGAGTAACAGAGTGACGAGCGGACAAAGCGCACCCAGGGTGAGCGTGGCAGGGACAGCGCGTGGACCCATGAAGTGGCCAGTGGCTCGTGCATAAGCCGAGGCACCCAAGGAGCTCCCGATCCCCACAGGGGCCTCTCCCCCGTGCCCTCCACTCCCTTGGGTTGTGGCGAGCCCAGGCCAAGGCTGGGAGCTGGCGGAGGGGCGGGGTGGAGTCCAGTCTCTGTAGCCCCAGGTCAGACCACCTCCCAGCTTCATAGCAGGGTTCTCCAAGTCTTTCGCAAATCTGCCGGCCTAGCCGCCTTCCAGGAGGAGGCACTTCCCAGGCCGGGCTGAGGCCCAGCCCTCACTCGTAGACGGCAGTGACAAGAGGGCACACGCCTAGGAAGCCATCGTGCACGTGGGCTCTGGGGAGAGCATGGCCACCTTTTTGGGGGTCTGGCTTGAGCTGTGAGCATGGCTCGGGGCAGGCTGGAAGCACAGGGAGGACGGGCCCTCCTCTGAGACAGCCAAGGGTGCCGGGGAGGCTGGAGCGAGGCTGGCCTCCAGGGGCACCCCACCTGGCAGGGGGTCCGGGGCCCTCAGAGGGCTCACCAGCGGGGAGGACCTGTCTCCACAGCAGCAGCCGCAGCAGGGGCTGGCCACGGGATGGGCCTCGCCACCCTCCTCCTGGCCGTGACACTGCTTCAGGTGGCCACACAGGTGGCAGGTGAGGGCTGAGTAGACAATGCCGCTGGCCAGGTCGTCCCGGAGGGGGTCTGCGGCCTGCTCCGGGGCCGGCGGGGTCTTGTGGCTGTCCTGTGCCTTCCCCGCTGGCTCTGGGGAGCTGCCCGGGAGGGGGGAGTCCTGCGGGCAATGAGGTGGCTCCGCGTCCAGTCCGAAGGTGAACAGGGGGACGGGGACTGGGGCGGGGGCCCCAGGGCAGCCAGGAGTGAGGCTCTGGAAGGGCTTGTAACCCCCGTCCCCACTGCCGGCCTCACCCCCGGACGTCTCTGGGCAGACGGCACCGCTAGTGAGCAGACTCGAGAAGGCCTTGTACCCGGCCTCCTCCGAGGGGCCGAAGCCCCCCACCCCGCCGTCCTGGGTGCTGCCCTGCCTCACGGCGCACACAAACTCTCGGTAGCCGCTGCCGGGGGCCGGGGCCGGGGCCCCCCTGTGCTGCAGGACTCGCTGACGCAGAATCTGCTCCCAGGTCTCTGGCTCGGGCTGGAGCGCGGAAGGCGCCTCCGAAGGCTGGGGGGCAGCGGGGATGCCGGGGTCCGCCTCCCCCAGGCGTCCCGCCAGCTCTGGGCCCGAGTCACACTCGCCCGGACCTGAGGACTGGCCCTGGAAGGTCCCGAAGCTGCGGTAGGCGGGGTTGTCTGTGACGACCGGGGGCGTCTCTGGGAAAGTCGGGCTGGCTGGGCTCTGGGGCAGAGTGGCCAGAGGATCGGACCGGGGGTCGAAAGGCTGCTCCTTGCCCTGGGGCGATGCCTCCTGGGACCCCGGACCCGGAAACTCAGCCCAGGGCATCTGAGCACCTGCACTTCCCGAAGGAGGAGGAAACCACGATTCCAGAGAGCCCTGTGGGCCAAAGCCCCCTTTCTCAACCCCGAGAAGGTCCAGGAAGAGGCTTTCTGTCAGCCGGGCCGCGATGCCCTCCCTGCCCTCCTGGAAGCTGTCCTCGAGGTTCACAGGCGATGGGCAGAAGCTCCCTTTATCTTCCTCCTCCTCCTCCTCCTCGCTCTCCACCGGGGCCTCCAGGAGCTCCACACATCGCACCACGCTGATGCTCTCGGGCCAGAGGATCGTCTTGCTGACCTCCACGGGGCACCATGCTGATTTTCCAGAACCCTGCAAAGGCCCATTTCTGGCAATCTTGGAGGGATCCTCTTTCCTTTCCATGCCGTGCTCCAGTAAACAGGGCAGGAGCTTCCTAAGACAAGTCTTCCAGTGTCTGCAACAGCAAAGAAAAGTTTGGTTGGGATTCGCTTTCTCTGCTGGAAAAACTCCTATTCGTCCTTCAAAGCCCAGCTTAAAATCAGCCTGGACTGACGTCTATCTAATGCAGACAGGCCTCCTGACTTTAATTTTTTTTTTTTTAACATTTATTTATTTTTGAGACAGAGAGAGACAGAGCATGAACAGGGGAGGGTCAGACGGAGAGGGAGACACAGAATCCGAAACAGGCTCCAGGCTCTAAGCTGTCAGTGCAGAGCCCGACGCAGGGCTCGAACTCACGGACCGTGAGATCATGACCTGAGCTGAAGTCGGACGCTTAACCGACTGAGCCACCCAGGCGCCCCTGGCCTCCTGACTTTATAGTCAATAATCTGTCAGTCTGACTTCCCTACTAGCCCAGGAACTCCCTGAAGGCAGGGCCCGTGTCTCACTTTGAGATTTCTGGAGGCCACACATACAACCTGGCACCCGATGCAAACTCAGTCTACTGAATAAGGAAAAGTCTCCGTCAGGGACGATGACATTTAAAAATACTTATCAGGTTGACAATAAACTTCATATATTGAAAAAAAAAATACTTATCAGGGGCACCTGGGTGGCTCAGTCGGTTAAGCGTCCGACTCTTGGTGTCAGCTTGGGTCACGATCTCACAGTTTGTACGTTCGAGCCCCACGTAGGAGCCTGCGTGGGATTCTCTCTCTGCCCCTCCCCCACTTGTGTGTGCGCACGCGTTCTCTCTCTCAAAAATAAAAATAAAAATAAACTGAAAAAAATACCGATCAATTTAAAATATTTATCAATACCACAGCACAAGTAATGACCGGGGCTGTGGGGTCCTAGGCTGGGGCAGTGTCCTGGGGCCCCCGTGCTGTGCCAGGTACCAACTCTTTAGTTACTGGATTGTGGGTCATCCAGGGACGAGCTAGGGGAGGCAGGGGCGATGGTCAGACACTCAGGGGTTCCAGAGTTGGCGATTCGCCAACCAGCACGCGATGCTGTTGACATTGTAACAACCGGCACAGCCATCCGGCTTGTAACCTCTACGAGCCTGGCTCAGGCCAGACTGCGCACTTCCGAGGGGGTTCGGCCTGGGCCTGACCCCTGGGGAAATTCAGGGGGCTTAGCCAACACGCCCACCTACCCAGACCTCCCCTCTCCTCCTGCCACCCTCCAAGCCCAGTGTCCCAGGGCAAGTCCTGAATGCTCAGGAGGAAAAACAGGCGGGTGCGGGGGTGGGGGTGTGGTCCTACCGCCCCGCTTCCAACATCCTCCAAATCCACATAGGCTGTGATCTGAGTTCATATACATACGGGCACTTGGCTGGTTCCTGGCCTCGGGACCGCTTCCCCCACAGCGACACCTAAAATACAGAGACAGCCAATGAAATGGAGTGGAGAGGCCTTGCGGCCCAGCCTGGCATACGGCACGGCTCAGGGAGTGTTTGCTGCAAAAGGAGTGTTTGACGTGACATCACATAGGCCGGGGGTCCAATCGAGGTCACTTCAGCTCTCTGAGCCTCAGCGTCCCGCGGGATCGACGAGACTGCCCAGATATCAAGTCGCCGGGGGCGGACGGTAAAAATGGCCACACTGCTCTGAAGCTCCTCCCACCCTCTGAATCTGGCCTGGGCGTGTGACTCGCTTTGACCGACAGGATGCCGCGGAGTGACATCGGGCCGGCCAGCTCGAGGACGTCGCCACTGCTCCAGCTGACAGTCAGCCAACTTCCAGACCTGTGACTGAGGCCACTGGGAAGGGGCCCATCCCAGAGCCTTCCACCCTCACCACTGCATGGAGCCCAAACTGCCCACCTGCAGAAGCAAGTGCTAATTTAGAGTGTTTCAGCTCTCTAAATTTGGGGCTGATTTGTTACACAGCAAAGCTCACTGATACATGAACAGCACTTATGACGTGCAGGACCCTGCAATATATACTTTATATGTGTCGCCTCCATGAATTCCAGTATCAGGTAAGCACTACAATAACCCACATGAAGAAACTGGCTCAGAGAGGTTAAGCAACATGCCCGAGTCCACACCGCAGGTAAATGGCGAAGCCAGGGTTCCAAGCCAGACCACTGGACTCCAGAGCCTGCCAGCGGGTCCCTGGAGAACGGAGGACACTTGGATGTTCTGTTCTAGACAGGGCTTGTGTCCCCCCTCCCTCCCTCCTACAGAGCCCTGAGATCACCCAGGAAACCCCACGTGGCCATGGCATTGGAGAAGCTCATCCCCCCTTAGTTCAGGGGTATCCATCTGGCTGGTCTCAGAGCATCCCCACTCCCTTACTGGTGAATGCTTTAGGAAAGGGCGTGTGGTACAGTTCAGACCGACGAGAATCGAGGAGAGATTTGCTCATGCTTTGGGGGCAGTTTTCTGCTCGTAAGAGGAAGACACAGGAAGCCTGTCCCCAACCCCCTCACCTTTTGGCTTCTTGCCCTGGTACAGAGACCTTTCCAGGAGATGACACGGAGGTGACCTCATGGGTCACCTCCTCCCGGGGGAGATAAGACGCCAAGCAACCAACCCAGAGGAACCCGGCCCGTCGGAAAGAGTAGCCACGGAAGCTAGGGGGCAGGGAGCAAAGGCCTCTGGGCTCCTAGTGACCACACGAAGCTGCTGCTGAAATCCGGAAACCTTCCTGATTTGTCACGTGCAGTTCCAAAAGCCAACAGCCTCCCAGGAATTGAATCCTGCTTCCTGATGCGTGCGGCCTACAAAACGCTAACCAACCCACTCTCCTACCTGTGGGTCCTGGATGACTATCGCCACTAGGTGGCTGTGGGCGGGGTTGGGAATCTGGTCCCACCATTCTTTCTTAATCCTGAAAAAGAAAAGGGAGAGTTATTGAGGGACGCCTGCGTGGCTCAGCCGGTTAAGCGGCCGAATCTTGATTTCGGCCCAGGTCACGATCTCACAGTTTGTGGGTTCGAGCCCCGCGTCAGACTCTGAGCTGACAGCCCAGAGCCTGCTTGGGATTCTCCGTCTCCCTCTCTCTCTCTCTCTGCCTCTCCCGTTCGTGCTCTCTCAAAATGAAAAAAAATAAACATAGAGTTATTGGGTGCGTGAACAGGTTGACGTTCTTTCCGTGAAGGGGTCAGGGACCACGTTGAGAGGGTTCGTGGATGCCTTGCCCTAACCTCATTCTACAGATGAAGACACCAAGGCCCAGAAGTGAAGTGACAGCTGGACCGTGGGCAGAACAGCCAGGTTCTGTTAGCCAGGATGGAGCTCCTGATGTGGCCACCTCTGCCCTCCGTGGGAATAAGCCCCAGGGAGTTAGGAGACACCCAGGCAGCAGAGAGAGAATTCTGGGTTTCCCCATCAGCAATTCTGCCCTCCCCGGGGCAGCCGAGACCAAGATGCTGGGGTGAGGCCTGGGATGGCCAGAGCAGTTGAGGGAACCCAGAGAGAAACGGAGTCCTTCTCTCCGTCTGGTCTGTCCGGAGCCACACAGCGTCAGTGCTGGGAGGGAAGGTTCTCACATCACCTCTGACTGGCTTCCCGCTTCACTCAGTCTGGCAACACATATTTATTGAGCATTTGCTATGCACCATTCACTGGTCCAGGCGTCGGGAACGCAACAGTGAACAAGACAGACAAAATTCTCCGCCCTGGCAGAACTGACCTTCTAGAAGAGAGCGACCTCAGCCATGGCAACTTCAGTGTCATGAATAAAAACACACAAGAAAGGGAATAGAGAGGAATGGAGGGTGTGCTCGCGGAAGGCCTCTTGGAGGAGGGGACTTCTGAGTGGCCACGGAGGCGGGGGCAGGAGCCACGGTGACACCCGGGGAAAGGGCCTCCCTGGCAGGGAGGGACCGCCGATAGGGAAACTGAGGCTCACAGAAGGGGAAAAGACCAGCCCAGGGTCACGCAGAGCCATCCGGAATAAGACACGAAGGGAACCTGTATTTGCTGCACGCCTACTGTGTGGCCGGCAAAATGCAGGACCCGGCTCGCTCAGCGCCCAGTCGTCGCTAAGCCTCACGCGGTGAGCCAAGGCTCGCTGGTCCCATTTCAGAGATGGGAAGATGGCCGCTGCGAGACACCACGAACCCAAGTGCCTGAGCTCTCACTGGAAACAAGGCTCCTTCTATCCCCCCCGCCTACTGTGGCCCGGGACTGTCTCAGGACTCTCAGCACTCATGAAATAAGCTCCTTCCACCTGCAACAGAGACCCAAGGCTGAGAGGTTGGGCCTCTTATTGGCCACAAAGCTCCCGAGCTCCAAGGCCAGGATCCAAACGCAGGTCTCCGGGGCAACTGTCTAGAATTCCTCTGTCTCCTGCCACGTGCTCTGAGTGTCTGGACCTCATCCTGGGGACCCAGGGTGACCCATCTTCCTTCTGCTGGAGGAAAGTCCCTCCCCAGCTCATTCTCCCTCCAGAATATCCCTCAGCTCGAATATCGCCTCCTCAGAGGGGCCCGCCTGGCCTCCCGACCCAGCAGCCCGCACATTTCTTCCCTTCACCCCGGCAGATTCCCTTCAGCGCACGGATCACTATGGCAACCAGCTGTGGTTATTGGTTGACCGATGGCTTCGGTCTCCCCACAAAGAGCACAGGCAGGGTCGTGGTCGGCCCTGCTCTCAGCTGTTGCCCCTGGGCCTCGCGCATAGTAGCTGCTCAATAAATACGTATCGTGAGAGCGGACGGACCCGAGGGGGGTTCCCACCCTCCGCACACCCCAGCGGGGCCGGCTCGCGGGCCATCCCGTGGCGAAGCCCCGGACTCACTTGATGACGCTGAGGTAGCAGGACAGGCAGACGGCCAGGATGACAAGGCAGGAGATGCTGACGCCAAGTGGGAGGTGCTGCTCCCAGGGCTCGTAGTCTGCAAGTGGGAGGGAAGCCGTGAGCCTGCGCCGTGCTGGGTGCCGCCCGCTGGTTCCCAGGCCGCCGAGGCCTCCGGAAAGGGTCCGCTCAGACCCTGCGTGGGCCGGCCTCCACCCAGCGCTCCCGCCTCACCCACTGCTACTGAGCCCTGGCCACACGGCCTCCTCACTCTCCCCTGCTCCTCCCAAGCTCCGTGGCACCCCAGGATCTTGAACTCGCTGCTGCCCCTGTCCTGAAGCCCAGAGGTCAAGAGCGGGGGGCCTGCGGAGCCCGACTACCTGAGTTCAAAGCCTGACTCTGTCATATCCTTGCTGGTGACCCAGGACAAGGCCCTCAGCCTCTCTGTGTGCCTCGGCTTCCTCATCTGTACACTGGGGTTAACACAGCACTGAGGTCGCAGGGCAGTTGTGGGGATCACACGACGCGGTCAGAGCAGCGCCCGCATGTCCCATAAGCCTTTGCCGTTGTTGTCTGTGCACAGCTGGCCCCTTCTCATTCACTTCACCGTCACCTGCTCCAAAAAGTTCCGGCACGCCCTCTCCCCTGCTGCCCCTCCTGTCTCTCCGTGCCTGCACCCTGATTTTCTCCCCGGACTTAATGTCATATGGGTCAAGGGCTATCTGATTTATTTTCCTGTTTACTTGTTTGTTCTCTGTCTCGCCTCCAGAAGGTCCGTCCCACAAGATCAGGAATTTCTGTCTGTTTCGTTCATGGCTGATGCCCCAGAGTCTAACACAGGGCCAGGTGTGCCGTATGGGCTCAATACATATTTGTGGAAATAACGAATGAGTGTCCAGCCCATCGTACATGCTCCATAGAAGCCATTTCTCTCCCTTTCCTTCCCTTCCCCAGGGCAGTGGTATAATCAAGTGAACTTTGCCCAGCACTATACCACGTGGGACACTCAGTGGGAGAAGATCCTACCTATGGAGTGGAAGGCAGATGGGTCAGGAGACGTCTGCAAGGCAAGACGAACAACACAAGAGGGCTAAGGTCAGGGGCGGGGGCGGGGCGGGGCGGGGCGGGTGGGGTACCCACCCGCGGCCACTTTGCCCGGCACTTTGAAGACCCTTCTCCCACTGGGTGCCCACAACAGCCCTGCTCCTTCTCCATGGTACAGACTGGTGCCTGAGGCGGCCCCCTTACTCAACAGGGAGCAGTGTGCCCACCCTGAGGTTTGGGTCAATCGTGATTATCTTATTCTCCTTTCCAGGCATGAGTTTCCAGCCTCTCTTGCAGCTGGGAGAGGCCCCACGACAGTCCTGGCCAATGAGATGCAAGGGAAGTCCGCTAGGGAAGCTTCTGGAAAGATTTTTGCTTCCTGATGAAAGAGATGTCCGAGGAGCACTTGTTTGTGGAGCCTTTCATTTCTTTTAGGCTTTGGGGCATGAGGGCGTGTGCAGCAGCCAGCTTGGGGCACGGGGTAACAAGTCTAAGGATAAAATGCTACCACGCTAAGGAGGGCTGGGGGAAAGAAAACAAGCCTCTGGGGCCACATCACTGAGCTGGGGTATAAACCAGGGAAGGTCCACTTGTCAGACTTCATTTTATGTGAGATAAATCAATGTTTCCATTGCAAAAAGCCATGAGTAACAGTGTTGCAAAGACCGCTTGTGGGGGCCGGTGGGGGTAATGCAGCTACCGTATGAGGGACTACATCTCCCAGAGTCGCTTGCAGCTCTGTGTGGCCATGTGACTAGTTCCACCAATAAAACTGGAGAGGAAGTGGTGTGTGTGTGTGTGTGTGTGTGTGTGTGTGTGTGTGTCACTTCTGGGCTCAGGTTTTTAAGAAGCGCTTTCTTACGCCATAAACAAAAATAAATTCAAAATGGATGACCTAAATGTGAGACCTAAATTGCGACAGGAAATCATAACACAGGCAGCAATCTCTTTGGCCTCGGCCGTGGCAACTTACTAGACTTGTTGACAGAGGCCAGGGAAACAAAAACAAAAATCAGCTACTGGGACCTCATCCAGATAAAGAGCTTCTGCACAGTGAAGGAAACAATCAACAAAACTAAAAGGCAGTCTACGGCATGGGAGAAGATATTTGCTAACGACATATCTGATAAAGGGTTCTCCTCCAAAATCTATAAAGAACTTATCAAATTCAACATCCAGAAACCAAATAATCCAGTGAAGAAATGAGAAGACATGAATAGGCGTTTCTCCAAAGAAGACATCCAGATGGCCGGCAGACACATGACAAGCTGCTCACCATCACTCATCATCGGGGAAACACAAATCAAAACCATAATGAGATACCACCTCACACCTGTCAGAATGGCTCACATTAACGACTCAAGAAACGGTAGATGTTGGCGAGGATGCGGAGAAAGAGGATCTCTTTTGCACTGTTGGTTGGAATGCAAGCGGGTGCGGCCGCTCTGGAAAACAGTGTGGAGATTCCTCATAAAGTTAAAAAGAGAACTACCGTTAAGACCCAGCAATTGCACTGCTAAGTATTTACCGAAAGGAGACAAAATTATAGATTTGAAAGGGTAAATGCACCCCAACGTTTATAGCAGCATTATCAACAATAGCCAAAGCATGGAAAGAGCTCAAATGTCCACCGATGGATGAATGGATAAAGACGCAGTGCGCGCGCGCGCACACACACACACACACACACACAGAGGAATATTACTCAGCCATCAAAAAGAATGAAATCTTGCCATTTACAATAATGTGGATGGAGCTAGAATGTATTATGCTAGTGAAATAAGTCAGAGAAAGGCAGATACCATGTGATTTCACTCATATGTGGAACTTAAGAAGCGAAACAGATGAACATAGGGCAAGGGAGAAAAAAAAGAGGGACACACACCATACGAGACGCTTAATGACAGAGAACAAACTGAGGGTTGACGGAGGTGGGGGGGGGGATGGGCTAGATGGGGGATGGGTATTAAGGAGGGCAACTGTTGGGATGAGCACTGGGTGTTGTACGTAAGGGATGAGTCCCTGAATTCTACTCCGACCCATACCGCGCTGTATGTTAACCAACTAGGGTTTAAATAAAAATTTGAAAAGAACAAAAAATAAATTCACTTGTTCAATTCTCTTAAAAAAAAAAAAAAAAGGATCTTCGTCCTAGAGAATGATGGAAACCACAGGAAGAGAACCATCCACAAACCAGCGATGTTCACGCCGGACCGTTACGTGAGTGAGTCATACGTTTCGGCGGTGTTGAGCCGCACGCCTCGTGGGCTTATCTGTGACCGCAGCCTCGCCCTGGCCACCCTGAGCAGTACACCAGGTCGGTCGGGAATTCCGTTACCTGCGGTCAGAGGCACTCTATGGGACCCATAGGGTGGGCAGGCGGTGGGGGGGGGCGGGGTCTGGCCAATAGGACAAATGGGAGTGGCCCCGGCTCCAACTGCCCATGGCTCCCAGGAGATACTCACAGTTAAGCCACTTGGTGCTGGGGCTCCACTCGCTCCAGGTGCTGTTGTAGCTCTGAGCCCAGGCCCTCACGCGTGCGCTGTAGGAAGCCCCAGACTTCAGGGTGCTGGCTGCCACGCGGAGGGTGGGCCCCATGTAGGTCACGTTATAGATTCTGGACTGGGAGAGGAAAGGGACACGTTAACGCGCCAGCTCGGGGCAAAGGAGGTACCGGCTCCCACCCTGGCTGCTGTCCTTGGCTGACCCCCCGCAGTGTCGAAGGGCCACCAGCCTCGGTGTTTGGTTGTTCCTCCAATTCAGGCCTGTGGCTGCCACCTCCACAACCGTGACCACAGTCAGGTGGGAGGGGTCAGGGAATGCCCTCCCCCCACCCCCGGCCCCGGCGCCCTGACGATCAGCCATGCAGCATGACTGGGGCCAGCCAATTAAGCTTTGAGTTGTAATTTCCTCCTCTGTAAAACGAGGGTAGGAGTCCCTGCTGCCACTTTTTAGCTGTGTGACCCTAGGTGAGTCGCATAACCTCTCTGGACCTTGACATCCTTCTTCTGCAAAATGGTAATAAGTAATAAATAACGATTTATCTTTTATTAATAATCATTATTAACAATGATTTATTTTATTATGATTTATTTATTCCTGGCACACAGGAAGCATGAGAGCGACCTTTCTACAGCACAGGTAAGGTCCCCGGTGTCTCTCTCTCTCTCTCCTTTGTGGGCTCTCTGGAGCCGTCATAGTCAAGCCCAAACTCTGGCCTAGAATCTCAGCCCTGCTCCAACTGCTGGGAAGGGACTTCTAAGGCCTGTTATCAAGTGAAAAAGGTAAATGAAAAGTAGTATGTGCTGACTACTGCTTTTTATGTTTAAAAAAAAGGGGGGGGGGGCGCCTGGGTGGCTGAGTCAGTTAAGCATCCAACTTTTGATTTTGGCTCTGGTCATGCTCTCACGGTTCATGAGTTTGAGCCCCACAAGGGGCTCTGCGCTGAGGGTGTGGAGATTGGGATTTTCTCTCTCTCCCTCTCTCTGTGCACTGTCTCTCTCAAAATAAATAAGTAAATAAACTTTAAAAAAAAAAAAAAGACAGACTCTGGGATGGCCCTGCGATCCCCCACCCTGTATCACGCCCCTGTGTAATCCCCTCTTCTTGAGTGTGGCCAGGGCTTGCGACCCACCATGGGATTATATTCTGTAAGGCTATATAATTCCAACTTGCTAGGAGACTCTCTCCTTTGCTGGCTTTGAGAAGACAACAGGGAAGGAACTGAGGGCAGCCTCCCACAAAGGGCCAGCGAGAACCCAAGGCCCTCAGTCCAGCAGCCCGTAAGAAACAATGCTGCCAACAACATAGTAGCTGGGGAGTGATCTTCCCCAGTCAAGCCTCAGATGAGACCGCAGCCCCAGCTGAGTCCTTGACTGTGCCCTTGGGAGAGCTGAAGCTGTAAGCCACACCCAGACTCCTGGTCCCCAGAAATGGTCAATAAAATGTGTGATGTTTAAAGTCGCTACACTGGGGCACCTGGATGCCTCAGCTGGTTAAGTGCCTGACTTTGGCTCAGCTCATGATCTCTTGGTTCGTGAGTTCAAAACCCGCATCGGGCTCTGTGCCTCCAGCTTGGAGCCTGGAGCCTGCTTCGAATTCTGTGTCTCCCTCTCTCTCTCTGCCCCTCCCCTGCTCATGCTCTGTCTCTGTCTCTCTCTCAAAAATAAATAATAACATTAAAAAAAAATAAAGCAGCTGCATTGGTGGTGATATTATTACATAACAAGAGAAAACTGACGCGGCGGTGAATGAACACACATGTTTCATGCTTGCTTGTACAGGCACACACTCTCTGGGAGGACACAACAGCCTTCATGACCTCTCCTGGCTCTAACCTGGCCTTCCTTCCCCTCCTGGCAGGAGACGGGAGCAGTCAATCTCTGGGGGTTGGGGTCACAAGAGAAACATATTACCGTTCTAAGTGCTTTCAAGCCATCTGGCTTTTTTACTACTCGTAAATATTACTTGTATTTAAAAACCTTTAAGACGCGAAATGAAATCTGTGTTCAGGATCGATCTGATGACATGGGAGTAGCCTGAATCCTCTGCCCGCGGCTCCTCTCCCTGCCAGGTCCGTCCCTTTGCAGCCCTGCTTCCACTCACGGGTTGGAGCAGAGGTCAAGGGGAGAGTTATGGGAGGAAGCAAGGGCAGAAGACAAGGACACTCACTCACAGCCCTATTTTCTCTCTAAATATGAGTAAGCAGGAAGCAACAGCTGGACCTAGGTTGCCAAAGGAATCGTATACCCCAGAAAGGAGTGGGGGGCGGGGGGGGGGGGTGAGAAATGTTTTACCAAGAAACAGAACAGAAATTGGGGATTCCCAGGAAACACTTGTGGTTTATTGTTGTTGTTGTTGTTGTTATTGTTTTGGCAAAAAGGGCCAAGTGTTTGGGAGGCCACCCCTGAGAGAAGGATCCAAGGAAGAGGAAACAGCACTGGCTCTGGAGTTCAAATCCTGGCTTCCCAGCCCGGCTCTGCCTTTTCCAGCCGGGGGGCCCTGGGCAAGCCATTCCACCTCTCAGGCCTCAGTTTCCTCATCACTAAAATGGAGAGACCAACACCCTCCCACCTGCAGGGCTGTGTTGTGCCTAGCACATTTCAGGCACGCAAGCAATGGTAACCATTCACGATCCTGAACAGACTGGTGGCCTCCTTTTCTGCTGCTTCACTGCACTCACTGCCACATCTCCGTAATCCCCAGACACGCCATGAATCTTCTTATCCCCCAAGCCTTTGCTCACGTGGTTCCCTCTGCCTGGCCTCCTACTCTTCCCTTCCTTCCCCGTCCAGAAAACTCTTCTACGGCCTCCAATGCCCGGGCCAAAACTCCACCTCCATTATGGACCCCTGTCCAGAGATCATCCAGGACAATAGGTAGCTCCACTCCCCAAATTCTACTTCTAAGGTATCTTCTAGAACTGATCCCATCTATGTCATCCATGGGGAACACAGTTGCTCATATTCTTTTCACTCTGTGTGGTGACAGATGGTAACCAGACTTACTGTGGGTGATCATTTTGCAATGTGTACAAAACGTCAAATCACTATGTTGGGGTGCACCTGAAACTATTACAATATCGTATGTCAATTATACCTCGGAAAACAGCAAAACAAAAAAATCGGTCCCACCCTATCGGAGCTGTAGCTGGCGTCTGCAATATGGTAGCAAACGGGGCCGGCCGCCCATCTTTGCCGTTGGGGACACGTCCTCAAAGCTCAGGGCAGGTAAGCCTCTGACTCCACCTCCAGGGCTCATCCTCATTGGCCAGGACCAGTTGTGCCCACCCCGTTGTCTAGCCTGTGATTGGTTAGAGATCAACTCCGGCCAATGAGGAGTGAGGGGACTTCTACAGGCTGGGTCCAGCCCTGGGAAAGGGAGAGATGGGCAGAGGGGTGTCTCCGTGGCGTCTGCCCCACCAACAAGGGAAGCTGAGTCAGGAATTCTGAGGCTCCGGGCGGCGCCCAGCACGTCCGTGACAACTGAGCCATAGCTCGGGTACACTGATTAATTCTACCTGCTGGTTGGGAGTCCAGGCCCAGGTCCCAAGGCTGGCTGTTACAGCCAGCCCTGTCCCCGCTTCCCCTTCCCTGGAGTTTGCTCCGGGGAGCCACCCCTCCCTCCTTCCCAGCCCTCGTGGCTTGGGGGGAACTGACCACACCTGCGCTCCAGAGGTGGGCGTGTGACTCACCTCTGGCCAATCAGAGCACAGTACGAGCACCCTCCTTCCTGCCCACAGCCTGGGCCAGGGTCAGAGATTTGCAAGTGATCCGAGCCAGGCAACCGAGCATCGGCCCCAGAACTTCTACCGGGACTAATTAAAAGTGGGACTCTCCCAGTGTGGCGCTGGCACGTAGCCCCGGAGGCGCTGGGGTGGGGTGGGGGGGGGGGGCATGCTGGCCACCACTTAAAAATGAACCTAACCCAGAATAAAGCCGGGCCGAGGGAGGGACAGATTCCCGGAACCTGGATGCAGCCACGATAAGCAAATGAAGAACACTTCACACCCCTCTCTCCCCTCCGGACTTCACCCCCCTGAAGCCCTGCACAGGCTCAGCACACGGGGAGGGGATTCACCTACGAAATGGGATCTGCCTATCTCTTTCGGCATCAGAGCAGCCTTGCCAGTGCGTTCTGAGCTTCCGCTGTCACACCCGGGCCCCTCCATCCCTGCTCCCACCCTGCGCCGTGGCCCAGAGCCAAGGGGGAAACCACACCTGAGAAACCGAGAGATGGAAGCCAATACCCGCCCCCTCCCTGGCTTAGGTGGGAAGGACAGGAAGCAGAGAAGCTGATGTGAGAGGGCGAGACGAGTGGGGCCTGCTCCCTGGCAGCGGAAGCCAGGCCAGCCTGGGTCCCAGGACACAGGACACGGGGCGTGGCTCCGAAGAGGCCCTCGGCGACGCTGACGTAGCGAGTTCTAGACCAAGGTGTGGGAGGCCAAGGCCGCCGGGGCTTTCCAAGGCCTGTGGCGCCCCGGCGAAAAGGAGAACAGTGCTTACGACACATTTAGAGCCAGGCCGGGGGAGCCTGTGTCACACGCTTGGCGCCCTCAAGGGCTGATGGGGCGGGGACGCTTATCCTCCCCATGTCACAGAGGGGGAAACCGGGGCCCCAGGAGGTTAAGCGACAGGGCTAGGGCCCCGCAGCCAGGGAGCGGAAACAGGTATCGGGAGCCCGCTCTGTGGGAGGCCGGGGCCCAGGGTGCTCAGATGTGCCTCCCGTGGGGATGCCTGAGGGGAAGACATGGGTGGCAGGAAATGATCTCCAGCCCCGCCTGAAACTAAACTCAGAGGCCAAGCCATCCCGTGTGCAGGCCCCTGCCGGTATTGACCCGGTGGTTTGCTGCCCATCAGCTCTCCCTTCTAAAAACCGTCAACGCGTCGTTTAAGAAGGAAACTCACGATCAGTGCTGTGATCGCAAACCAGGTGTCAGCCTCCATCGGCCGCCTCTAGAAGTAAGTGCTATGAGGACCCAGCGACGGCATGAAATGACGGCACACTGGGAACCAGGCACACGGCGGGGGCGGGGTGCACAGGGCCAGGGTGGAAGTCGGGCTCCAGGGGCCCCGGTCTCCACCCGCCCGAGTCCCAGGAGGTGGCAGAGAAACCCCGAGGCGCACACACTCACATCCGTGGGGTCGTCTTCGCTCGAGATGTTGACCGTGTAGGTGAGCTCGGCGTGCAGGTGGTTCTCACGGGGGTAAGGGTTGCTCCACCTTAGCAGCCACGTGTGGGAGACGTTGGGGTGAACCGTGAGGTTTCCGGGAGCCCTGGGTTTCACTGCGGAGAAGCAGTGGCTGGTGAGGCGCTTGTCCAGGTGCGGGGAGGAGAAGGGTCCGCAGGGCACGGGTCATTTAGATGCTCTCGGTCGAGCACACCTCCGTAGCACATTTACGGAATAGCGTGTGGATATCGTCTCAGCAGAGAATGGCCACCATCATACTGATTACGATGTCGCGAAAACTCCGCTTCCCACGAGTGGGGACTACCCGACTTTCTACAGTGAGTGCAGGAAGCATAAGGCAAAGGAACCCAAAATGTGGCTTTTTCACTTCGGTTCCTTCACACTTGGGGCCACATCTATGCGCTGTGTTATGACTCAGAGTTTTTGTTGATCTTGACCCGCGTGTTTTAAAACTCAGTCTCCTTTTAAGCAATCCTATCCAGGAGATTACAGGTATGTAAAGTCGGCCCACCCGTGCAGAAACGATTTTAATTCATGGGTTCGTTCTTGGGTCTATCTCAACAACCCCCCGACCGTGGGCGGTAACTGCTGAGCTCTGAGCTCGGCGATACTCTTGCAAGAATATTCCTCTGCAGCTTTGTGGCCGTGTGACCCGGGGCAGGTTACGCGCCTCCTCCGAATTATACCCGCTCGTAAGACGGGGATAGCTCTCTTCTGGAAAAGGAGGCCCAGAGAGGTGATGTGACTTGCCCAAGGTCACAGAGCAATAAATGATGTCCGAACCTCCCGTCACGGTACCGCAGCAGAATCGTGGTGAATTGCTGTGGGGACTCTGGCTACCAGGATGAAGTCAGACTTCTGAGGTCAGACTGTCCGAAGAAGCAGCAGCTGACCAGTCCACACAGCGGGGAAGGAAGGTTCCCAGCTCAGTCTGTGGTCTACAGCAATGCCTTCTATTAAGCACGCCTCATCTCAGCACCCCAGGCTGGGCACTTACATTCAGGCGGCCGAGACGCGTAGACTGAAGGGGACCTGACGTCCTAGGGAGCCCAGCCCCATTTCAAAGACGGGAAGCCGGAGCCCAGAAAGGGGCAAAAATCCCGTCACGTCTGGGGACGCGCAGAAGACTGCTTGCGCCTCCCTCCCCCGCGTGGAGCCTGCCGCCCCCCCCCACCCGCCCCGCCCCAGAGCCCAGCCGGGGTTGGGGGTCCGGGAAGCCCACCCCGTGCCCCTCACCGTGACTGCTGGGCTTGAAGGGGCCGCTCCACAGCAGCTGCGTCCCCGCCCACAGGTGCAGCTGATACACGTCCGCCTCGACGAAGTCGTCCATCAGCATGCTGCACGCACACGCCGCGCCTTCTCCGTTCTCAGGGACACACGTGCGGTTTCTGCAGACACGGGTGTCGCGTTAGGCTGGCTGTGACCCACGGGCATCCCGGGAACGTGCCTCAAGGGACACGCGCTTGGAGGGCCACGCTGTGTGTGTCTCAGCCATTCAAGTCTGCTCTCCTAGCACAAAAGCAGCCACGGGGAACGCAGGAGCGAATGGGCGTGGCTGTGTGCCGATAAAACTTTATTTACAAAAGCAGCTGGTGGGCCAGATGCGGACCTCGGGCCCTAGTCTGCAGAGCCCTGGTGTAGGCCAGCGTACCACATTTAGAAGCAGAGCCCGTCTGCCTCGGTAGGTAGGGGAAGGCCTCTGGCAACGTACCCTGCACTCTGGGGTGGGCACACCCCAACACGCCCCCGTGACTGCGTGCCTCGCGTACCCAGCCGCACCCTCAGCGCCGCCTGGAAGAGCACCCCATGTGCCACGGCTGTCCCGGTGACCCAGCCGGAACCACGTACCCCAGCCTCCACGGTCCCCCAAAGAACACCGTGGGCTCCACCGCTAACGTGCCCAAACAAGCGGTCTAGCCAGCGGTTCTCAAAGCGGGGTCCGGGGGGGGTCACGAGGTCAAACTCTTTTCATAATACCAAGAGGCCGTGCGCCATTTTCCACTGTTTCTTTCAAGCGTAAGGTGGAATTTTCCAGACGCTACACAGCGCGCGATCATTGCCCCGACGGCTTAGCGAATGTGGACCCGCGTGCTGTTGTGATCTAGTATCTCTGTTTTAATTACTAACAGGCTAAATAGCAATATTACGAGCCACCGAGACAAGAGCTTTGGTCTAACTTTGAAGCAGACGAACAAACCCCGGGACTCCAAAGTCTAGTCCAACATTCCACCACCCCCACACGCCACGCGCCTCAGTGACAGTGCACTTAGAGCACCGTGACATGCCCACTGAGCCCCAGGGCGCCTCCCTTTTTTTTTTTTTTTTTTTATAACGTTTATCCATGTTGGACAGAGAGACAGAGCGCGACAGAGGGAGACGTAGAGAGAGAGAGGGAGACGCAGAATCCGAAACGGGCTCCAGGCTCCGAGCCGTCAGCACAGAGCCCGACGCGGGGCTCGAACCCACGCACCGCGAGATCATGACCTGAGCTGACCGACCGCGCCACCCAGGCACCCCAGGGCGCCTCACTTCGAACGCCACGCTCAGTCAGCTGCGGGGAACCCCATTCAGCACCCCGCGCTCCAGGGCACCGCCGGGACCAAGTGAACTCCTGGGGTGAACGCTCTGGGCTCAGCCTCCCCCAGATCCCAGCTCCACTCGTGGCTTACTCGGACCCCATGAAGTTCAGCTGGTAGGACAGGCGGAGCTCAGCGCTGCAGTTCGTGGGCACATCCATGTTCCACTGGCAGACGGAGGTGCTGAGGTAGTCGGAGAAGCAGGTGGGCGCACGCAGGACCTTGACGCTCCCTGGGGAGACACAGGAGCGCCGTGTGCGGCCGGAGCCAGACAGCAAGGGGCACGTGCAGCAGCGGGACAAGCAGGAAAGCGGGACAAGCGGGACCGAGGGGCCAACGCCACGCAAGGGAACCACAGTCCCAGGCACGGTTGTGGGCCGGCGTCCGGGGAGCTGGGGGCAGGACGGGGCTCTGCGGCGTCCCGGCTGGCATGGGGGCGATTCCCGATGTCGAAGACTGCCCCCTGCGGCAGGCCTACCTTGCCTCATGGCACCTCCACTGCTTGCCCTTGGCCAGATTAAAGGACGTTTCTAATCTAAGGCATTTCTAGTCTTTTCCATCACCACGGGCGTCTGCTCCAGAGCCGTGTGAGCAGGAGGAGGGCTGCCGTCCATTTGCCCGCTCCCGGACCCCATCCGTTCTGCACCCCTCTCTGGCTCAGGCGGCTGAACGCCATGGTCTTGGCACTCAGGCGCCCCTGTCCTCTGGCTGCCAGTTCGGTTCAGCCAATGTCAAGGGCAGCATGAAAGCCTGGGGTATTTCTTCCCACTGGCCAGTGGCAGAGCTGGGGTGTGAGGCCGGCAGGGCACGTACTAGGTTTGCCAAATCGTTTGAGAGCCCGACAACAGACAGGCAGGTGCCTTCTCGCTCTGATGCCCAGCACCAGCCTCCACAGCGGATACGTTGGCACACGCTCGCCGGATAAAGGACTTAACGTGTCAGGCAGAGTCTTAGATACCTAACAAAGATCTCAAACTCACCTCGTGTCCAAAACTAACGTCCGATTCCCCACCCCCCGCAAATACATGCCCCCGACTCTGTTCTGTGCTGTGTTTTTCTATCACTTTCTAGCGCTCTTTACAATTGACTTATAATTAGGACCCTCTGTCATTGGCCGTCCCCTCCCACTACAATGTAAGCTCCTCAAGGCCCGGAATCTGTGTTCCTTTCGCTGATTATCCTAGGACCCTGGCATCTAAACAGCCAATGAACGTTTGCTGAATGAATGAGTGGATGAATGAATGAGAGGTGATGACTTACCAGAGCCTGCCGCCCACATCAGGATCAGACAGCTCACAGGGAACGTGAGCCCAGAGCAAAGCCGCCCCATTGGGAGATCCTAAGACACCTGCTGAGTGAAAGCGAGCCAGGTTAGTGCCAAGAATGAGCCCTCTGTGTTCACTAGAGCTCACCCTCTCTCTCTCTCTCTATCTACCTATCATCATCATGAAACGGTTGTGTTTCAGATGTACAAAGCCCACAATGCTCGCCCACAAGAGACACTTCGTGAAAAAAATCCCATGACCTGCTAAGTTTAAGCAGCCCCTTGGACTTACGGGAGACCATAATGCACATTTGTGTGTAAAGGCTCTGATAAGTCCTGCAGCAAAGAAACTTATTTTTCTTCATTTAACCCAACACTTGCCAAATTTATTTCCCTACTCAACCTTCATCTGTATGTGTGTGTAGGCTAAACCCCCAATTAAACCCCCAAGAGACTTACAATTCCTTGAAATGTACTTTGGAGATGTTAATCTGTTTAGCCTTACGGGGCAGGTTAAATGAACAGTAGACCCATGCAATGCAGTATTAGGTGGCCACTAAAAAGGATGCTGTTGAATGTGTTAGACTTACACCAATGGCCCCAATTCTTCCCAGTCCTCCTGGATCCATGTAACCTTGCGGTGCCCACCGCCTCCTTCCCCTCCCCCCCTCCCCCTCCCACTGCCCCGGGCAGGGCATTCTCCCCTGGCCTTCGATTTTGGGCTCAACCACGTGACTCGCTCTGGCCGGTAGAATATGAGCAAAAGGGATGCACCGAAGAAGCCTGCTTTTGCACGACCACTGTCTTAAGAACGCACGTGCCAGCCTGCTGGAGGATGTGGACACGTCGCATTCTGCATCGGGGAACAGGCAGCCACCCCCAGTCACGTGAGCGAGATCAGCAGATCGGCAGAACTGTGTAACCGACCCCAGGCCGACCACAGGGGTACAGGTGACAACCTCCAGCGAGGTTGGCCACGCCCAGGTAAGCCGGCTCTCCCGGACCTGAGCTAAGTAAGCCTCTCCTGCTACATGCTCCTGGGGTTTTGTGCTTTATTGCCATTCTCCGTCCAGTCGTTCCCCACCACCTGGACTCCTAACCCCATAGACGACCTCTGTGTTTTGTGTTTCGGATAAATGGGATCGTACACTGCCCCAACTGTGTTAGATGCGTCCCATGTAATACATGACTGGGGAATAGAAGTCAGCAGCACAGACACCCAGAAAGAAAACACAGTTCCAATCCCTCCAAATCACAAGGCCACGTACACGTTCGTATCAACTCTTCCAGATTTGTATCTGTACAAACAGGGAGATAAGTACGAATTTTGTTTCCCCAACTAGCAGCACCCTCTTCCTACTGAAACTTAAATTTTAAGCTTAATATATCATTAAATATCATTCCATACCACTAGAGATTCAAAGCATCCAATCAGTGGGATCTCCCTGTGTGTCACTGGATTTTAGCCTTTAGTGACTACTCTTACTGCTTTGTTGTTCTTTGTTTTGTTTTTTTAAGGTATGATATTGATCTTTTTTCCTATTACAAAAGCCACACGGGATCACCGTAGACAATTCGGAAAAGAGAGACAAGCAAACGTACAACAAGAATGCCTGTAGGGGGCGCCTGGGTGGCTCCGTCAGTGAAGCCCCTGGCTGGCTCTTCACTTCCGCTGGGGTCCAGGTCTCCAGGTCTGTGGGACCGAGCCCCAGGTCGGGCTCTGTGCCGACAGCGCGGGACCCGCTTGGGATTCTCCGTCTCCTCTCTCTGCCCCGCCCCTGCTCACAGGTGCACGCTCTCTCTCTCTCAAAACTAAAGAAACTTAAAACAAAAAGGAACGGCTGTAATTCCGTCACCTGGAAAAACGCCCCTGGAGACATCTGGCATCCAAATCTAGTCCTTTCCACGCGTACCTAGTTTGACAGATCGGGCCGGTACAACGTCTTCTGTTTTGGAGCTTGTGCTTACATCCTGCCCCCCTCCCTCCTCTCCCCGCAATGGCTGTGCAGCGTCTTCCTGAAGTTTGAACACCTGCTCTGTCCCTTACTCGTTATGAACGTTCAGCAAACCGCTTAGCCCCTCCGTGCCTCAGTTTCCCGCCCGGTGAAGTGGCGCTGGGAACGGCCCCCACCCGACCAGGGTGCTGTGGGCACTGAATGGGCTAACACGCGCAGGGTCCTCAAACAGTGACCTGAACACAGCCACGGCCCAAGGAGTCGCTTTCGTGAAGGGAAATGCTCCGCAGTGGGATCTCGCCGGGTCAAGGGGCGTGCGCTTCCCCCCACGGCACTCGCGGCACGTGGCGCCCTCTAAAGCGCGACGTATGGAGGAGGCAGGTTTCCCGGCGATGCTCACAGCATCCGCTCTCCCTGTCCCCGTGTGGGTCTCGACCTCGGCGTCGCATTCAGCCAAGCGGCGGCCAGGCTTCCTCCTGGGGCTTGGGAGCTATGTGCGGTTCAAGGCAGTCCCGCGGTCATCATCGCAGCGTGGGCCTCCTTACCTGCAACGTGCAGATGAGACGGAGCCTAACCTCGCAGCTGTACTGCAGAAACGAAGAGACGCGCGGACCTGAAGCCCTCCGCACGGTGTCTGTGCAGCATGGGGGGGGGAGGGAGGGCTTTATGTCCCTGCCGGAAGCTCCCCAGGGACTCTGTTCCCCTTGCAGGGCCTCCCCAGCGGGGCCCCGCCCCCCTCTCCACCTGGCCCAGCACCTGTGCACGGTGCTCCCGCCACCGGCCACATCCTCGCTCCTTGCTGCTCGTGAAACACACGAAACCCATTCCCGAGTGCACACCTACCCTCTCGCTGTCCTCTTCATTCACCTTCCCCCTCAGTCTGTCTCTGTTTTATTCATTTTATGTATTCGTTTGTTCACAATGAATAAATCACTCCTTAAGGCTCCAGTGTATATTTCGGAGAACGAGGTCATTCATTCTCCTGCAGCCACAATGCAACTGCCCAAATCAGGACATTAACACTGACGCATGACTGTCGGCGGGTCCGCAGACCCTATTTCCGTCTTGCTCGTTGCCTCCACAGAGCTCCTTCTTTTTAAAAATTTTTTTTTCTTAATGTTTTTATTTATTTTTGAGACAGAGAGAGACAGAGCATGAGCAGGGAAGGGGCAGAGAGAGAGGGAGACACAGAATCGGAAGCAGGCTCCGGGCTCCGAGCGGTCAGCACAGAGCCCGACGCGGGGCTCGAACTCGCGGACAGTGAGATCATGACCTGAGCCGAAGTCGGTCGCTCGACCGACTGAGCCACCCAGGTGCCCCTCCACAGAGCTCCTTCTAATGAGTCCAGGATCCGAGCAGGGAAAGTGCATGACGAGCCTGGAATCCTTGTGTCAGAGGGTAAGGACGCGCTCCAAGAATGATGGGCTCCCGTCAAAAAAAAAAAAAAAGACACAGGAGCCAGCTAAACCGCGTCCACCGGCCCACACGGGCACAAGTGAAGCACCCCAATAAAGGTACAGTAACCAACCGTAACCCCTGGAGTTCAATAGGGGTGCGGGAGTCTGTCCCGATTTAGATCTATACGCGGGGCAGAGAGAGCGGCTGTATTTCAGCAGGGGCAGCCTCTAAGCATCTGCCCACAAAATTCGTACTGTCTATTGACTAACGAATCAAAACACTTGTTAACTTTACCGCATCCTATGCTTCATAGACGTGTGTGCGTAAAATCGGAGATGATGTAGAACCCTGGGAGGCCCCACCTTCAACCAAGTGGTCAAAGGTGACATCTCCAGGAACGGGACAAAGCAGGGTCATGAGCTCTCTGAGACTATCCCCTGAGAACATAGCCTTCCTTCTCTGGCGATGCTGCCCCAAGGGCACAAATCACAGGGGAGTGTCAGACAAACCTAACGGAGAAGTCTATAAAAGAACTTGCCTGTGGTTTTCCAAAAAATGCTGGGGGCGGGGGGGCGGGGGGGGGGGGAGACAAAAGGCAAGGAAAGTCCAGAACAGCTGTTCTTTTTCAGTTGCCTGTCATCCTGAGAGCTGTCATTTGTCTTGTTCACTGCCAGGTTCCTGGTGCCTCTACGTTGGTGCCTGGCGTATAACAGCTGCTCAGTTAATGTTTGTGGAATAAAGTCATTTTGGACATGATGTGGGGCCTCTAACGGGCTCAGCGCGGGTCTGGAAACCCTCCCCAGGGGAACCTGGTATCTGTTCCAAGCCCCAACTCGCTTCCCTTCAAGAGTCACAGTGAAGACCAAGGAAGAAGGGGCGGGAGTGGAGCGGTGGACCCGTGACGCTGGGGTCCTCTACGAAGTCCTGGTGACGCTGCCTCTGACAAGTTCACACGGGGCCACAGCCTCCTATGGCAGAGACGGCAAAGGTGTCACTTTCGCCCCGATTTCGAATGAAGAGAAACAGAGAGGGCAAGACGTGCGTACAAGGTCACACAGCAGCCCAGCGTCCGTTTGCACGCCTCCACGGCAGGACGCTCAGCTCCAGGTCAAGGCTGAGCAGAACTGAGACTGGAAACAGTTTCCTTAGATCGAGCCAAAGATTTGTGTAAACACAACCCCTCTTGCGAAGTGCTCACATTGCGCCTGGCACTTAGCTGCGTGCGTTAGGAACATTACCTTATTGAATCTGCCCAAGAGCCCTGCTACATGGGCCGTCACTTCCGTTTTCGACCTGAGGGAACTGAGGCCAAAGAGGTCAAATAGCTTGTCCGTCAGGAACCACAGCTGGCAAGAGGGGAGCGCTAGGGTCAGAAGCCAGTCTACTGGCCTCTGAGCCCGAAGTTCATTCTGGCATTATCAGTGCCTTCACCTTCTCCAAGGACTGCAGAAAGGGCTCAACTGGGCGAATGAAATAAGCCAGGAAGAGCTGGCCCCCCTGCTTGCCAATTTCTTTCTTTCTTTTTAAAATGTTTTAATGTTTATTTGTTTTTGAAGGAAAGAGAGAGCGTGAGCAGGGGAGGGGCAAAGAGAGAGGGAGACACAGAATCTGAAGCAGGCTCCAGGCTCCGAGATGTCAGCACAGACCCGGACGCGGGGCTTGACCTCACAAGCCGCGAGATCACGACCTGAGATAAAGTTGGACGCTTAACCGACTGAGCCACCCAACGCCCCTGTCAATTTCTAACGTAAGCTGCCCAAGCAAAGAACCAGAAACAGCAGAAAAGACTCAGGGCTTTTGATGTCTGCAAATGCCCCACACGCCATAGGTGAAGCAGCACCTTTAAAAAAAAAAAAAAAAGACAAAAAAAAGCCAGTGAAAGTCATATTAACAGAGATATGAAAGCCAGGACAAAGGAGGGGACAGTGCCCAACCACACCTGTGTATCCCTTTGGAAGAAACCCTGCTGATCTGAAGCTTGTCTAGAGGATGATTGATAACTGACACAGAGAGGGCTTAAAAATCCCAGAGGGCCTAGGAAGTTTTTGCCTAAAGGTTCTGCCCCCCTACACCCTATAGGCTCATGATTCACTTAACAAACATACAATATTTCCCACGTGCCAAGTTTCCTTGTGAACACCGCACTTTGATTAATTCATTCAATACTCAACGCAGCCCTATGAAGTAGGTATTATTCTTTCCCCCATTTTTAGATGAGGCAACCAAAGCACAGAAGGAGTAAGTGACTTGTCTGAGGGTACAGAGCCGTGGAGGTCACGAGATCTGAACAGGGGCCATCAGGTTCGGGGGCCTCAGCTCCTAACCACTATCTCTGTCTGGAAGGCACAGTCCTTAATGTTCTGGAGATCACTGATCCGTCTGAATATGTGATGCAAACTCCAAACCCTCCTTCTCGAAAAGTGCACACGTTACATTTTGCATCCCATTTTAGGGGTTCACAGCTCCCCCACAGCCCAGGCTAAGGGCTCCAGGTCAAAGACCCCTCCTCTAGGCAATGAGTGGTTTTTAAGGGTCTTTGAATTAAATTTCTTTTAAGTTTATTTTGAGAGACAGAGACAGGGGGGAGGGGGCAGAGCATGAGTGGAGGAGGGGCAGAGAGAGAAGGAGACACAGAATCCGAAGCAGGCTCCAGGCTCTGAGCTGTCAGCACAGAGCCCGACGCGGGGCTCGAACTCACGGACCACGAGACCATGACCTGAGCCGAAGTCAGACGCGTAACTGACAGCCACCCAGCTGCCCCTTAAGGGTCTTTGAACAGGGTTGTGGCAAGATTTTCCAAAGGGCTAGTCTGGGGCTGAGAGAATGATGGGGCAGGGGCAGGGTGGGCGGCAAGGAATTAGCAGTTACTGCAAACATGAGTCACTTCGTTTCTTCGCCACACTGCAGGCAGAATCATTTTTTTTTTAAGTTTATTTATTTTTGAGAGAGAGAGAGAGAGAGAGAGAGAGTGGGAGAGAGGCAGAGAGAGAGAGAGGGAAACACAGAATCCAAAGCGGGCTTCAGGCTCCGAGCTGTCAACACAGAGCCCGATGCGGGGCTCAAACCCACAAACCATGAGATCATGACCCGAGCCAAAGTCAGACGCTTAACCTGCTGAGCCCCCCTCAGGCGCCCCGGCAGAGTCATTTTAACATCAGAAACCAGGCCATGAACTGTCTGCTCAAGCCCTTCGTTAGCCTCTGGCTCCCAAAGGGTGTCTTCGCCCAGGGACAAGGATGCCTGGAGTTCATGGCCCATCCAAGAGGAGCATCTCTGACTCAGCATTCAACCCAAGCCCGGGAGTGAAAACAGCCAATCCAAAAGGGTGCAGCCTGTGTGATTCCATTTATGTAACATTCTTGAAATGACAAAATTATGGAAATGGAGAACAGATGCACAGGCGGCGGGTAGGAAGGGAGGTCCGTGTGGCTATAAAAGGGCAACACGGGGCTCCTCGAGTCGCGGCTGCTGTGCTGGCGAAACAAACCTGCACACGGGGTGAAACTCCACAGAACCAAACACCCGCAAATGGGTACAAGGAAAACAGGGGTGCTCAGCGGATCCTATCAATGTCAATATCCCGGTTAGGCTATTGTGTTTTGTGAGAAGGCACTCTTGGGCAGCAACGGACTCTGTTATTTCTTACAACTGTGTGTGAGTCTACAATCGTCTTAAAATAAGAAGTGTAAGAAATGCAAAAACCCAAACCAACCAAACAAAACCTTAAGCCCCCTGACGATCTGGCCCGGTACACATCCACCGTTGCCTCCCACCCCGTCCCCGTCCCCCACGAGCCTTTGGTCCCACTGGCCTCCGAGCACCTTGACGCACTCCTAAGCCCTCCTCTCCCTCACAGCCTTTACACCCAGAAACCCTACCCACTGAGGGTGCCCCCCTGTTAACTGCTCATCGCAACACCCTGTTTATTTCTGTCCTACACTTATCAGCATCTCTGTTCGTATCACTGAGGTTACACATGTGAATGTTTATTTCAGAACGTAGCCGGCAAAGACTGAGAGATCTGACTGCAAAAATGTTTTCAACTTCCCCAGTTCAAAATGCACCACTAAAAAAAAAAAAAAAAAAAAAAAAGCAGGACGCCTCGGGGGCTCAGGGCGTTGACTCCTGATTTCAGCTCAGGTCATGATCCCAGGACTGTGGGATCGAGCCCTGTGTTGGGGCTCCGTGCTGAGCGTGGAGCCTGCTTAACATTCTCTCTCTCTCTGCCTCTACCTCTCTCCAGCCTCCCCTCTCTCAGATTTAAAAAAAAAAAAAAAGCAAGCAAAGACTAGACAAAGATAACAATCTACATTGTAGACAGCTAATGACCTTCCTATAAAGAGACCTTACAAATCAGTAAGACAAACATCCCTTTAAGAAAAACAGGCAAAGGTGGGGCGCCTGAGTGGCTCAGTCAGTTAAGTGTCTGACTTCAGCTCAGGTCATGATCTCACGGTTCCTGGGTTTGAGCCCCGCACCGGGCTCTGTCTGTACTGACAGCTCAGAGCCTGGAGCCTGCTTCGGATTCTGTGTCTCCCTCTCTCTCTGCCCCTCCCCTGCTCACGGTCTGTCTCTCCCTGTCTCTCAAAAATGAATAAATGTAAAATATTAAAAAAAAAGAAGAAAAAAAACAGGCAAAGGGCATAAATTATTCACCCAAGAACTATTCCACGTTGGCAAAACATGAAACAGCCCCTCTCATTCTGCTGCTAGTTTGCAATGTTCTGAGTGTAGAGGATCACCCATACCATTTAAATTATTTGTCTATATATGTATTGTTTTTCCCCCCTGCCCCACACACCCCATCAGAAGGCAAGCCCCATGAGGACAGAGCTTTATGGTCATTGTTTTGTCCCCAGGACCTGAATAGTGCCTGACACATACATAGTGTATGCTCAATAAACATCTATTAAATGAGTGGCTAAAAATCAAGAATAACAGATTCTGTAATCTATTTTCAAACACGGGGTGCCGAGCTGTTGCTTATGACGATTGCCGTGCATACACCTCTATAAGGCAGGCTGCCATTGAAACCCCCATTTTACACAGGAGGAGACAGAGGCACAGAGAAGTTACACAGCTAGGATTTGAACCCAGGCAGCCTCACTCCAGAAGCCACGTGCCTGACCACTTGTTTTTGCCGCCTCGTGAAATGCCATCCCTGGCCCCCTGGGAATGCGGTGTTATGGCCAAAACTGAGGCCTAGAGACGGGCAAGTGACAAAACCAAGGTCAGGGAGGTAGGAAGCAGCACTTAGTGAAAGCCTGAGCCAGGAAGAGGTCAGAAGTGCTCTGAGTGGGAAAACCCTCCTGCTGGCAGTGAAATACACTTAACTCACTCTTTCTGTTGGGGAGGAGGGGAGTGGAGAGTCTTGAAATGTCAAGGCCGGTGGCAGTCAGGCAGTGACCGGGCAGGCTCTTCCTGAGCCCAAAAGGGTTGCAAGGCCGCCCACACGGGCTCCTCTTTCCTCTCTTGACCGCAAACCGGCTCGAAGTGGGGCTGGACGGGCAGACAGGATGCAGCCAGTCCCATGAGGAGCGAGCGCATGTGAAGAGGAAGCCGATGACAGCAGGGGCTGACGGTGGCCTCCCTGGGGGGAGCCACCAGCCCCTGAAACTCCACAGTCTTAAGCCAGCCTGGAGCTTCCTCTGGCCTCCGGGACAGCTAGGCCAGTCTGGCGGGGAGCCAGGGGCACACTTCTCCTCCCAGCGGTCGCCTTCCCAGAAGCACTGCCCGGCAGAGGTTCCCGGAACCGGCAGCCGCGTCAGCAGCCCCGCCTGGCCGGCAAGGCGGGCCAGGCCAGGGCCCCAAGACCGAAAGCGGAGTGAGGAGTGACGGCAGGCTGCCTCTACTACTGCTGGAGGCAAGAACCGGCCACCTTGGCCAACAGAGCCCAGCGGGCTCCCCGTGCACCTACTGTGTGCTCCCAGCCTTTGCCCGCGTGTATTCTCGCGGCGGGTGTTACTAAGCACCTACTACGTGCCGGCGACCGCAGACGTGGGAGAAGCCACTCATGCATTCGCTCATTCACTTCCTCCCTCTGACAAGTACTTGAGAAGATAAGTCACTGGAGGTTTTTGAGCAGAGACGTGACATTATGAGACGTTTTAAGCCATCTCTCCGCTTATGTGGTCTACAGGGCCCACGGGGTGAAGGGCAGAAGCAGGTACCGGTGAGGAGCCTCCTGCGCTGGTCCAGGCAGCAGGTGCCGGGAAGGGGTCTGTAAGAGCAGGCTGGATTCCAGATCTGTCGAGGGCACAGCCAGCAGCATTTGCTGACCGCACAGACTTTGCCAAGAGAAGAGAGCCATCAAAAAGGCTAGATCTGGTCTTGTCAGGATGCCACGCAGTGTGGGAGGGACCCATGCGGGAAGCAGGCCTGCAGAGAGGCTGTGGGAACAGCATTAGGAAAGGATGACGAGGCTGTCGGCAGGCAGCCGTCAGGGAGGATCCACGCTGGTCCTCGAGGGTCAAGTGTCCCTAGAGGGACTCCCCAGGGGAGGGCAGGGGTGCCGTGTGCAGAGGGAGGAAGACCTTCCCACGCACGGGAGGCGCCGTGGACTCCGTGAGGGCAGGCCACGTCGCGTCCTCTGTAAGCAGAAGGCCAAGCCCGGCGGCCGGTGCAGGGTACCTCCTCAACAAGCAACCCTGCGTCTTCCACCTTGTTCTTATTTCTACACTTACACGGTGCTCCCCCAGTGCCAGCCGCTGTTCTAGATGCTCTAAGTCCTCACTGTGAGGGGGCGACAATAATTAAGCCCATTTTTGATCCTGAGGAGTCTCGGGAGAAGGCAAGAGACGGGGGAAGTGACGAGTGAAGGATGAGTGAATAGCCAGGGAGGATGGAGGGCATGGCCCATCCCCCACCCCGCAAGATAGGCCGTGGGCTGCAGGGACGGACAGAAGGAGAGGTCAGTGGGGCCAGAAGACAACACTGCCAACCAGGCACAGTGCGTGGTTCAGACCCCGTCCATCCCCAGTGCAACGGGGAGCCACTGAAGGCTGTCAGGCAGGGCAGGAGCAGGTGCACCTGCCAGAAAGTCCACTGCACCTTAGGTGTGGAGAAGGGCTGTAGGTTCGAGGCCGAGGTGGCCAGGCTGAGGGGCGTGCTGGGTGCTGCTGGAGACGAGGGGCAGACTCAGCCCTGCACGGGAGGTAAGGGTGGTGAACTTGCCGATGGCTGGCAGTGGGTGCCAGGAAGATCACGCGCCCCCCATGCCGGGGACACGGGGAGTCGAAGCAGGTGGTGGGGAGTGGGCATCCAGTCCGGGAGGCAATATATTCTTTTTTTTTTTTAATTTTTTTTAATGTTTATTTTTGAGACAGAGAAAGGCAGAGCATGAACGGGGGAGGGGCAGAGAGAGAGGGAGACACAGAATCCGAAGCAGGCTCCAGGCTCCGAGCTGTCAGCACAGAGCCCGATGCGGGGCTCGAACTCACAAGGAGTGAGATCATGACCTGAGCTGAAGTCAGACGCTACACGGACCGAGCCCCCCAGGCGCCCCACGGAGGCAATACATTCTACTGGCCTGGAGCTCAGAAGGTAGGCTTGGGCTGGAGACAGGCCTGAAGGTCATTAGCTGTGTCGGAACCCACGGGGTTGCGCAGAGTTAGGGAGGGCCTTGTCTGAGGGGGACAGGAGAGGGTTGGAGACCGTGGACCTCCTTCACAGGACATGGCGGGGCCAGACCCGCTGGAGGGGGCACCATCTTGGGGACAGGCTGGCCACTTTATGGCAGTGGGGACACTCGTGCTGGCTGTCCCAAGCTGCCAGTGGGAACCCAGGGGAGGCTGGACCTCAGAAGGTCCTGGAGGCCCCAGGGAGGAGGCTGAGCCTACGGGCCCCGTGTCCAGACGCCGCAGAGTCAGGAACGGCAGCTGACCCCCGTCACTTGCAAGGCCATTTCTGTGTTTAGCACTTATCCCTTGAGGCTCACCACATGCACACACGTCCTGTACCTCGGTCCCAGCTCCCACGAGACCCGAGGCTGTGTCCACCCTGTTCACGGCTGGCACCCCAGAGCCATATGCCGCTCGGCACACAGCAGAGGGGCCACGGGTATGTGCTCAGTGCAGGAGGGCCTGGACGGCCATCCCTCACGAAAGCAGGGACACAGCTCCACAGCTGGAATTTTCCACCTCTCACAGCTAGATAAACACTGACCAATTCTGGCTCCGAATTTCCTTAAATACCTTAATGCAGGCACCGATCTTGGCCACCCCCGGGGGAAGTGACTGCAGAATGCTGGTAATTGGGGCATTACCATGATTATGACATCTGGCCCCAAGATGCTGATTAGATTTTGCTGGTCTTAGGGACAGTCACGGCTCCCAGTGGGCCTGCTTCCCGAGGTCCGCAGAAGTCACCATGATTGCCCCTGTGTGTCCCCAGTTCCCCCAGCCATTAGAGACCATGCCCTGGGCCCTTCTGCCCAGGGGTTCCACCCCACCCCCCAAACTGACCGGCCACAGCCTTGGTCAGAGCAGACTGTCGTGCACTTACAAGTTAACCAACTCATTTAACCCTAACAGCAACCCGAGGAACAGGGCAGGTGCGGTTAGTACCCTCCCCACGGCAGACACGGGGGAAACTGACACCCAGAGGCCCAGGAACCTGCCTAAGAACCGCAGAGAGAGAGGGAAGCCGAGGCTCAGAGGCGTTCAGGGATCATCCAAGGTGACCAGGCAGGAAGTGAGTGAGCTGGAACTTGGCTTCTGTCCGTTTGCCCAGCCCTCCTCTGTGAACTTGTCTCAACAGTGACCAGGACTTTGCCCCCTGGGCAAACCCACAGCCGGTAGGTAGCATGTCAGCACAGGCAAGATCTCCCTGTTCACTTTCTGCCTGCAGACAGGTGCTGGGGGCAGAGGTCTCTCCCTGGAGCGCATCCTGCTGTCCACCCTGCCCTGCGCCAATGTTATCCCTGGCACGGTGAGGGACACACGGACGCGTGGGGCCGCCCACGTGGGCAGCGACCTCAGAGCATCTGACACACAGAAGCCTAACTCTGGGCCTAAGTGTGCAGGCCCTGCCCTGCCCGGCTGACAGGCCTAGGCAAGCCAGGGGCCCTCTCAGAGCATCAGTCTCCTCGTCTGTGATGTGAGGACAGAACCACTTGCCTCGCCGGTCGCACAAGGGGACGCAGAGACCACAGCGGGGTGGAAGAGGCACTAGGGACAGCGTTGATGGAGCAGGTGGCAAAAGCCCATCTTCAAGCACCAAGGAAACGCTCCGAGACCCTGAGTAGCGACAGCGGCCATGACAACCGTGGTCAGGTCTCACGGGCGCGAACTGAATGGAGGAAGCCGGGTTCCAAAGGGCAAAACTGATTCCATTTACATCAAGTTCCAGAGGAGACACCCCTTGATCCTGGGGGTCAGAAGTCAGGGAAGTGTCTTTGGCGGGGCAGGCAGGAGGGGACCTTCTGGGGGGCTGGTCAAGCTGGGTTACACACACTGCTTTGGGAAAATGCACGAAGCTGTGCACCGGCCTGCACGTAAGCTCACTAAGGAGGAAAAGGGAGAGAGATGGGTGAACGGGTGTGCGATCCGGGCTGAGGGGGCATGGCCACAAACGTCTCAGCCCACCCGTGCTCAGGCCCACGAGGGTCCCCAAAGACCCCGCAGTCCACTCCCCAGCCTTTACAGGGGCCCCCGACTTCAGCCTACCTGCTTCTTCACTCACTGTCTCGGCGGGGGGGTCGCACAGCTCACTGCCACCTGCCCCAGATGACCCAGGTGTCTACGGGATCACAGACCCGACACCTCAATGGCAGAGAAGGGACAAGCCGCAGCGGGCGGGCACAGGCCCAGCCCTAAAGGGCAGCCATCACTCTGTGTCAGCCGCTTTTTGCCACATCAGCGAAGGCCTGGGCATTGCTAGGTCTCCTGATTTTTCAAAAGAAGCTAGAAATCCAGATTTCTATGCATATTTTCCTGATTTTTAAACGTCGGAAAAGAGTTCCATTTTCAAAAACCACACCACACATCTGTGGTCTCCCTTTGGCTTCTGATGACCAGCTGGTGTCATCTGGGGTGGGTGGATGTCCTGAGACACCACCCCCCCCCAGCCTCCTGGTGCACCGGCCCCACCCCCACCCCTAAAGGTGTTAAGGCTGATACCTTTCCCTCCCTTCTGTCCCTAGTTCCTCTTATTCATTATGGGATGTGGTTGTTATGGTGACAAGGAAGGGGTGGGGCTGGAGACCCAGCTTTGCCTGCTCTTTGGTGTCAAGGATCTTCCAAATTCTGCAAGCCCCCTGCCTTCCTCCTTCGTCGGGGAGGACGAGGAGCCCAAGAGCGGTCCTTACCAACCTTGCGCCCTCCCAGCGCTGCCCTCCACCCGTCCCCAAATGTGCCCCAGACTCCCCTCTCAGTGCCCACCTCCTAAGCCACCCCCTTGGGACACTGCTACTCAAACCCCGCTCCTTCCTCAGCCCTTCCCTGCCTGTCCCTCTGTCCCATGAGCAGTGAGCTGCACCTTCTTCCAGACCAGAAGCCCCTCCAGGCCAGAGACTGTGTCTTACTCGTGTATCTGTGAACAGCCCAGGAAGCCAACCAGGGGCGGCCACCGTGAAGTCGGCCTTCACCCTCAGGGCTCCGGCACAGTCCTCCCTCCCCCTCCCTCCTTCTCCGTCCCTCCCTCTTCTCACCGTCTGGAAAGCCAGCCCATATTCACACCCAGTGACTAACTTGTAGGGATGTAGGCAGCTCCTTTTCTATTCTCCACTCTCATTATTTTTCCAGAAACCCGAGAGGAGAGGCCAAGTGAGTCATGTCCCCATTTTACAGATGAGGAAATTTAAGGCCCAAACAGGCAAAAGGACTTGCCCCAAATTATGCAGCAAGTGGGTTACAGAGCTGAGTCTGAGAGGTATATGTGTGTATATATACACACACATATATATATAATTATTTTTAATTTATGTGGCTACAAGACTGTAGTCAAAGAAAATTCCTAGAAAAGTCCTTCAACTTTAGTGTTGAAGAAAAGAAGACAGAGAATTGGTCAAGAGACCAATGCGCATAAAGATAAGAGGTACGGGAATGAAGGAACACTGAATAAAATAAATTCAAGACAGCAAAGTATTAAAAGAGAGAAAGGTGGCTCTTTTATACTGATAAAAGGAGCAATTCACCAGAAGGAATAAATATCATGAACCCTTCTTCGATTCATGTTTTGTTTTTATATGCACCTAACAGCACAGCTTTGAAAATAAAGCAAAAAAAAAAAAACAAACAAGAAAAGGTCAAGGTGAAATGAATAGATCCTTTATCAGAGCGGGAGATAAGTCAGATAGAGAAAAACACATAAAAATATAGAAAACATGAATGATGTAATTAGCAAAATTGATCTAAGAGCTCTATTTCTGAAACGTTACACCCACCTTGGGGGAGCCTGGGTGGCTCAGTCGGTTGAGCCTCAGGCTCTGGATTTCAGCTCAGGTCATGATCTCACGGTTTGTGAGTTCAAGCCCCACATCGGCCTCTCTGTTGTCACTGCGGAGACTGCTTCAGATCTTTGGTCCCTCTCTCTCTCTCTCTCTCTCTCTCTCTGCCCCTCCCCCACTTGCACTCTCTCTCTTTCAAAAATAAACAAACATTAAAAACAAAACAAAAACCTCCACACCCACCAGAAAATATACATCCTTTCAAACACAAGTGGAAGATACAAAAGAAACTAACCAGAGAATCTTACAAAGATCTTCACAAATTCTCCATCACTGATATCATACAGGCCATAAATACTGACCACAATGCAACAAATTGAGACTCCAAGCATACAAGGATAACTTCAAAAAAAAAAAAAAAATCCATTCATCTTTAAAAACGTTTGAAGTGCGTAACACTTTTAATCAAAAGGGAAACTAAATTATTTTTGCATTGTGTCACAAGACCTGTGGAATGAAGCCAAAGGAGTACTCAAAGAAAAAAAAATTACAGCCTCTTAGCCTGAAGTAGATTTACTAGAAAACAAGAAAGCCTAAAAACAACTGCCAGCCTCAAATAAGGAGTCTCATGACAGAATATACTTTGACAGACAGCAGCTCGTGCAGAAGAGAGATCTGGAGGTTTTAGCTGGCAAGCCCAATGTACGCCCCAAGCGGGATGTGGTCACTATAAAGTATGATTGCAGGTTGTATCAACAAAGATATGGGTCCAAATCCAAGGAGGTGACAGTCTTCCTCCTCTGTGACTGGGCAGACACTGGGGGAAGCAATGGGTTTTATGTGAGACTTTGACGAATCTGTTCATGTCTAAAGCCAAGCTGAATTCTCTACAATTCCTTGAGTCAGGAAGAGTGGTTGAAAGGACTATACCTGTGTAGTCTGAATAAGAGAAATATTGGGCTCAGGTTGGGGGGAGCTGGTTACTACTTCCAAGGGGGGCAGAACCAGAGTCGGAAAGTGAATGTTACCGGAAAGTGAGTTTGGCTAAATCTCAGGAAAGATTTTCTCCCAGTTAGAGCTGTCCAGCTTTGAGGATCTGCCTTCCAGAAGGCCCGTGCTCTATGGCCAGGGGCAAGATCGTCAAGAGGCTATGGCTCCAGGAGCCTGGAGGACTGCCCGTCCAGAGATCTAGTGTCTCCCCTCTCCAGAGAGATTCCGTTTCCTCTTTTCAAAAGGCAGAACGCTTTCCTGGCTCCTTCAGGAAAACCTCAGGGCCTCCCCAGTTCCCCAAAATGGCTCTGGGTGACTGTGCTCCCCTCATTTCTGACCGTGAAACGTAGTTCTCTACTCCTTGGGCTGTATGGCTCAGAACAGCGGTTAAATGCATAGGCTCCCAGGTCAGCAGCCGTGGGTTTGAATCCAGACTCTGCCCCCTTGGAGCTGTGCCACCCACATCGGCCACTTACCCAGAGCCTCAGTTTCCTCCTCGGGGAAACGGGGAGGCGCCCACTCATCTACCCGTGTTCACCCAGCGCAGTGCCTGATCCTCACTGTATGCTCTGTGCTGTGGTGGATGTCACGGTCACGGTCACAGGCCGGGAACGTGCTCATTGGCAGAATGATCTGTAAAACGGTCTGTATGATGATGGAATCACCCGTAACACCAATCCGGGCCTGACCACATCCAGGTGTTTTTTTGTTGTTTTTTTTTTTAATTTTTAACGTTTATTTATTTTTGAGACAGAGAGAGACAGAGCATGAACGGGGGAGGAGCAGAGAGAGAGGGAGACACAGAATCAGAAACAGGCTCCAGGCTCTGAGCCATCAGCACAGAGCCCGACGCGGGGCTGGAACTCACGGACCGCGAGATCGTGACCTGAGCCGAAGTCGGACGCTCAACCGACTGAGCCACCCAGGCGCCCCCACATCCAGGTGTTTAAACACCGTGGTAAAGACTGGAGATGCTGGAGCTGCTGGGTTCACGGCCCCGCGCTGCCACCCGCGTGACCCCGGACAAGTTACTCAACTATTCTTCATCGGCAGAGTCTAGATAAGAGCAGTTCCTACTTGGGAAGGTTACTTTACAAGGTGAATGAGACACTGCAGGGATCTGGTTCCCGTTTTCCTCCCTGACCTACGCTCCTACCCCTCGGTGTCTGGCTCACTTCCATACCACCACATCAGCTTCCTTGTGGGTCAGATGCACCAAGCCTGTTCCCACCTCAGGGCCTTTGCACCTGCTGTTCCCGCTGCTGGAATCACTCTCCGGATGTCCATGTGCCTTTTTACCTCAGGTCTCACCTCAAAAGTCACCTCCCCCGCTAGACTGTCAGCTCTAAGAGGGCTCTCGTTTCTGTGTCATTCACCGCTGTGTCCCCAGTCCCTAACACGTCTGCTGAGCGAGTGGAAGCCTGGTGCTGACCCTCAAGACGTGTGTGTACCTGTTACTTTCAGGTGTGTGGTTAGTCCCTTCAACCCGCTGCTCAGAACTACAGTCCTTCCGCTAATATTAGGAAGGGTTCCACCAAACCCAGGAAGCCACGCTCTCTTCCCCTCACACGGACCCACTTCCTTCCTCTGTCCCTGGAGGAGGGAGGAGGGTGGAGGGAGGACTCAGATGCCCGCCCCGCTGCTGATCCTCTCCAGCCGGCTGGCACCCGGGCCTGCTTGAGACAAGTCCCAGAGTCTCTAAAGCAAACTCGGAAATGCCACGCGGGCCCCCGTGGGTGAGAATGAGTCAGTCAGAGCCAAACCCGAAATCTCAGACTCACGGTCACATCTTGGAAAGGCAAGGACATGCGAGTTTAGACAGAACTGTGCGCCCAGAGCCAGGGACAAGCAGCGGGCCAGGAGGCGGGGTTGGTGGGGTGGATGAGACCTTCCCTGCGGGCTCCCTCCCCGCCCCTGGCCCATTCTTCCCCGGGGCCTCTGCCCCACATCGTCCTAAATGTGGCTCCTCGGGAGAGGCTCCCGCAAAGTCCACCCTCACCCGGCTTTCGTTTTCCTCCCCAGTCCTGACGGGGTCCTGAAGGTCCCTGTCCTCTTGTGTGAAATCCCCGGGGACCAGGCATGTCTCAGAAGTCACAGTAACTCAGATTATAGACAGGTTATTGAGGATGAAATCCCACCAGGCGTAACCACCCACCCTGCCTCCCTCCCCCCATGGGTCCAGCACTACCCCCTCCCTCCCCCCCTCCATCGCTCATGTCAATTTCTCCACAGGGCAACACATAAGCGTTGGCGTCCAGGGGGATTAACAAACACACCAAAGAACCCCCTGATTAGTTGCCCTCAGTTCTTGCTTCCAACTGAATGATGGAAAACCTTGTCGGTTTTCAGAACCTGCAGAGTTCAGAATTAGGAATAAGGGTGATACATGTGAATGTGTTTGCTTAGTTGTGTATCGCCCGTCTTCAAACTAGAATTTAAACTCTAGGAGAGCAAGGACTTTGTCCAATACTCGGTCAGTAGCTCCTGGAACATATAGGTGCTTGATGAACATTTGGAGACATGAATGAGCTAGCCAGGTGCTGGATATGGAGAAGCGATTGTCCTAAGAAGAGAAACCGCCATCACTGAGCCGTGGGCAAGGTGCCTGTAAAAACTATGCCCTGAACACCCCCCAATATTCATTTTCGTGACAAGCAAACCGAGGCTCACAGAGGTTAAGCAAGTGCCTCATGATCACACAGATAGGAAATAGCAAGGTCAGATCTGAACCCGGGGCCCCTGTCTGCAAGCCTGTGTCCTTCTCTCTGCCTCCTGCTCAGAGAAACAGAATGACTCGATGGCAGTCAGAAAACAGGGAGACAGCCCTGGGTGACGCTGGTTGCCCTGGCCTCTGCAAGAGCCTTCAGTCTCCCCTGGGCTTCCTGTCCACACTCTTGCAAAGGGCAAGTTCATACACAGCCAGGCGAGCCACTGGCCTGTCTTCTAGCCTAGCCAAGGGAATTCTGGCCAAACGTGACTGGGCATGTGGAACGCTCAGAAAGATGTCCCTCTTGCTAACCTGAGCAAACTGACATAGCGGGAGAGAACTCAGGCTGGGGAGAAAGGCAGATTCAAATCCTTCCCTGTCGCTCCTAGACAACATGGCCTTAGGCAAGGCCACTGCACACATCTCTGGGTCTCAGTTTCCTCCCTGGCAAAATGGATCGATTCCATCCCATCCAATGTATAACAAATACATAGTGCTCAGTCAGTACCAGGCACTGCTCTGGAGGCTCGACATGTATCCGTTCACTTAATCGTTGCTACAATGGTATAAAGCAGTCACTGTAATTTCGTAAACGGGGAGACTGAGGTCCTGACAAATTAGTAAATTGGAAAGCCAGCATTTGAACCTCGGCAACCTGGCTCCAGAGTCCATACTCGTTACCTCCACGCTATACTTCCTAACGGGTAAAAACAGTCATGAACATTTGTTGTGCATGTACGACGCTTTGGAAACTGTGTTAAGTATCTTATAAAACATGATGCCCTTAGCCTTCGTGAAAGCCCAGCCTGACAAATGTGAAGCACCCCGGGGGGCTCTGTCCCTGCCTCCCTTGCAGGTGCCATCAAAGGCAGCTGAAGGCAGAGGGCAGCACCTCCATTCTGGGGGGCAGGGGAGTAGGGGTGGAGGGAGAGGACGGGTCCAGGACAGGCCCCCTCCTCACTTCTCCCACAGTGCATTTCAGCCGCGTTGCTAAATCAGAGCATCTGGAAACTGACTGCCTCAGGGGACCACCTCCCTGCCCCTGCTGTGTGGTACAAAACACATCAGTTACTGAGCTGCTGCCCGGAATGTGGAAATCTTCAGGTGATCCCAGATCTGCTGGTAACTGGGCGTGTGGTAACCAGAGTGCCTGACTCACGAGTGGTTTTCCCTCCCTGCTGCCTTCCCAAGGCCTCCCTCCAGCCTTGGCTTCAGGGATCCGGGGGCACCCAGGAATCTGCATTGTGGTTTTTATGGCTCGGGCTGAGGTGAAGTGCACTGGGCCACACTCTTCAGCATGGCATTCAAGGCCTTCCACAACGTGGCCAGACGCACCTTCCCATCCCTGTCTGGCTGCCCCCCCCTCCCCCGGCACCTCTCCCTCAGGCCTCTCCCAGCTGCTCCCAGCTGCTCCCTCCCATTCTCCCGCAGCCAAGCTCCCCCGCCCCTCTTCCAAGGCTGGCTCAGGGGTCCCCGCTCCATGAAGCCTGTCCCTGCCAGGTGATCACCCCTACTTGCGCGAGCCCCCCCGAAAGGCAAACACCAGTGCTATTTAGAGCAGCGTCCTGTAGGAGCCCAGCGGGTGCTGATTAATGAATGGATGGCTGCGGGAGGTTGCCCCCCCCAACCCCTTGCTCCCTGCCAACACCACAGCATCCACATCTGTAACCACTGGGCAGGTGAGCTGCTCTTGAGGAGTCTTTGCAGGACTCTGGAATCCCCTGACTGTGGGGGGACACCCTGGACAGAGGTGCACCTCACCCTCAGTTTCCCCATCGGACTTTAGGATTGTAATCAAGGCACTGATGTCCCAGAAAATGCCCAGGCTTCTAACAGGCCACCCTTAGGGAAGGAGCAGCAGGGGTGGAACCTGGGAGGCAGCTGGGGAAGAGCAGAGGCTAGGACCCCACCGGGATGAGTGCTGGCAGGGGAGCCATCTGCAAATCCCAGCAGCAGGACCACTGAGGGTTGCTTGGTCCCCAGTCTTGCTTGATATAAGAAATCCAGATGTTGTGGGTTTTTAAAACTCCAGATTCCTAGATTTACTGAATCGCAACCTCACTGAAGACAGCCCGGGAATCTGCCTTTTAATAAAATCCCTTGGATAATTCGTTTATGGGGTAGTTTGACAAATATTGCCGACGGGTGGACCACGACAGGCTCTGGCGTCAGAACCGCCTGGGTTCGAATCCTGCCGCACCCTTTCCAGGCAGTTGTCCACCTCGGGCAAGTCATTTAAATTGCCTGTGCCACACAGCGTCCTCCTCTGAAAAACGGACGGACACACGGCACCGACCAAAACAGTTATTTTGCGATTTAACTCAGAATACGTTCAATGCTCAGGACAGAATCTGTACAAAATGAGTCCAGTTAAATGACCGCTATTGTTACTGGGTCTACCCAACGTTCAAGTAAGGAGACAAGGAGTCGACAGGGCCCCGTTTCCCCAGATGCCTCGACCGGGTAACCAAGTTCAGTTTTCGGAACTCCCCCTCCCCCCCTCCGCCCCAATCCTCACCCATTTCCTGCGCGCGGGGCAGGGGGTGATCGCTGGGACACTGGCGCTGCATGGCCCGAGCCCCGCCTCACCCCACGCTCACGACGGCCCCGGGTCCCCGAGGGGCCGTCCCCGCTGGCGTCTCCGGGCCAGCACGAGTTTGGGGGGCGCGCCGGGGTCCCCGCTCCGCGCGTCCGCCGCCCCCGGGGGCGCCCGGGCCGAGCCGGCCGCCGCTCGGGGCGCGGGGAGGAGCGGGCTCCGGGCGACCCCCGACGGGGTCTGGTCGGCCCGGGGGTCCCCGTCGCCTGGAACCCCGCCGGCGGCCGAGCCCGTCCCCCGGCCGGTCCCCCGTCTCCGCCGCGCGCATCGGCCCGCGTCCTACCTGCGCGCCCCGGGTCCATTCGCCGCGCCGGCGCCCGAGCGGGATGTGGGGGACCCCCGGTCGGCCAGTCCTGCCCGCGCCGCGCGGGGCTTTCCTGGGCGCGCGAGCCGGCCCGCCCCGGCTTCCTGCGCCCCGCCCCTCCGCAGGCCCCGCCCCTCCGCAGGCCCCGCCCCGTGCCCCCGCCCTCCCCGCCCTCCCCGTGCCTCCCGGCCGCCCACTGTCCCCGCCTGGCTCCCGGGCCCGCCTCCTCGCCCGCGCGGCCTCTCCCGCCAGAACCCCGCAGTGCTTCCCCCTGGCTCTCCGAATGGCGTCCCGGCTCTGGCCCCCAGCCTCGCGTTGCAGGGGGGCAGGTGCATGTGGGGCTGGGTCGTTGGGCGGCTTTCATCCCTCTGCCCTTCCCAGCGGCCCAGCTTCTGCGAGGTGCCCCTGTGCGTTTGTTCCTTCAACGTTTCCTGAGCGCCTGCCTTATGCCGGGGGCCCGAAGAATTTAGATAGTGGAACAACTCTTCTGGCAATAGCTGGTAAGATCTGGCAGGCTCTGTTGTGAGGCACTGCATGTAGTAATTTATTTAACTCTCACAACTACCCTAGGAGGGAGCTGTATTACTATCACTCGTTTTACGGATGGGGAAACTGAGGCACAGAGGGGCAACTTGGTGAGAATCGTGCAGCAGGTGTGGGATTTGAGCCCAGGCCCCGTAGACCACTAACCACTGGACACCATAAAAACCCCAATGGAGCCAAGCAGTAGGGAAGAATGCTAAGAGAATAAAATATTTCAGGTGACAAGAGGTCCGGAGAAGAAAATAAAGCAGAGAGGGACCTATTAGGTCAGTCGGGGTCGGTGGTTGAAAGGTGTCCCTGATGAAGACACGTTTGAGCTGATCCTGAACAGAATATGGGGGAAGACTAGTTCAGGGAGAGAAAACAGCAAGTGCAAAGGCCCTGGGGTGGCGTGTTGGAGTAATTGTCTGAAGGCTAGCTTGGCCGGAGAGACTTGAGGAAGGGAAAATGGAAGGAGGTAAGGTAAGAGGATGTGCTGACTCAGGCTGCGAAGTGCTGGAGATCCAGAGGGTAATTTGACCCCATCTTAGGCTCAAGGAGCTCCTGGTCTTAGAGTAGAGGCAGAATCCTCACAGCCAAGGACAGCCCGATGGGCTTGCTGTGGTGGAGGGTGAGCCAGGGGAGCAGAGAAGCCTCTGGGAGGGGACACAGTACTTCAATTCTCTTTCGTTATTTTTCATGCACTTATTTTTCTCTCGGCCCTACTGTGTGCCTAAGCCTGTGACAAGTGCTGAGGACACAGATATGGAGATAAATATGGACCCTGCTTACTGAGACCTTACAGTTCAAGTATATGACAGTAGACAGTTTGGGGGGGAGTCAAGGGTGGCTTCCTGGAGGACATGGCCTCTGACGGTCTCTCCAAAGATCAGTGCAGAAAAGGGAGGGAAAAGGGAAAGGCATTCAGGCAGAGGGGATGGGGCGAGCAAATACCTAGAGGTGAGAAAAGCTACAATAATTTAGCATGTATGTATTAATGCCTCCATGTGCCAGGGCCTGAGCTGGGGGCGGGAGAGAGTGAGAAATACCCATCCCCTGCTTTCTTAGCCCTGGGGGGTCAGGCGGGAGCCCTGACAAGTCACAAACGCAAGCAGTTGTGTGTAATGAACGCTGGTTGGGGACAGCCAGGGCAGCCAGGGAGAGAGGCCTCAGCAAGAGCCAGGATGCTTGGCCAGACAAGCTGTGAATTCCAACAGGAATTCAGGTCAGATGGGAATTCTGCATTTCTTTTTTTTTAATGTTTTTATTTATTTATTTTGAGAGAGAAAGAGAGAGACCGAGCATGAGCAGGGGAGGGGCAGAGAGAGAGAATCCCAAGCAGGCTCTGCGCAGAGCCCGACACGGGACTCGATCTCGTGAACCATAAGATCACGACCTGAGCCGAAGTCAAGAGTCGGACGCTTACCCGACTTAATCACCCAGGCGCCCGGGAATTCTGCATTTCACGTGAAATCCGCCAAGAGCAATGGCTGGGGGGGGGGGGGGGGGGTTGGGGGCAGGTATAGGCATTGCTTCACTGACAAAGGTTTGTTCCTGCCTAGAAAAGCTTGCACGCACGTTCACACCCACCCTCACACCCACTCACTCACATTCTCCAAACACGTTCACGTGCATACATTCACACTCACGTACTCACACATCCACTCGCACACCCGCACACATTCACACCCATACCCGGGGACTCAAACTCATATACAGCTGACCCTTGAATGACATGGGGGGCTAGGGGTGCAGACCCCGGGGCAGTAGAAAATCCACATGTAACTTTGACTCCCCAAAAATGTAAGTCCTAATAGCCTACTGTTGACCAAAGCCTTACAGATAACACAGTTGATTAAACCATATTTTCCATGTTGTACAGTATTATATACTGTATTTTTAGAATACAAGAAGCTAGAGGGGCGCCTGGGGGGCTCAGCTGGTTAAGTGTCTGGTTCCTGGTTTCGGTTCAGGTCATGATCTTATGGTTCGTGGGTTCGAGCCCTGTGTCAGGCTCTGGGCTTGACAGGGCGGAGCCTGCTTGGGATTCTCTCTCTCTCTCCCTCTCTCTGCCCTTCCTCCGTGCTCTGTCTCTCAAAATAAATAAATAGACATGTTTTAAAAGCTTTCAAAAAAATTTTTTTTGAATATTTATTTTTGAGAGGTAGAGACAGAGCGTGAGCGGGGGAGGGGCAGAGAGAGAGGGAGACACAGAATCTGAAACAGGCTCCAGGCTCTGAGCTGTCAGCACAGAGCCCGATGCGGGGCTCGAACTCATGAAGCATGAGATCATGACCTGAGCTGAAGTGGGACGCTCAACCGACTGAGCCACCCAGGCGCCCCATAAGTTTATATATTTTTTGAGAGAGAGGGAGAGAGCACAAGCGGGGAAGGGGGCAGAGAGAGGCACACAGAATCCGAAGCAGGCTCCAGGCTCCGAGCCGTCAGCACAGAGCCCGACGCGGGGCTTGAACCCACGAACCACAAGATCATGACCTGCGCTGAAGTCGGATGCTCAACCGACTGAGCCACCCAGGCGCCCACAAAAGCTTTTAATAATAATAATAATAATAATAATAATAATAATAAAGTAAGCTAGAGTAAAGAATGTTGTTATAAGAAAGTCATAAGGAAGGGACAGCCTGGGTGGCTCAGTCAGTTGAGCGCCTGACTCTTGATCTCGGGGCCTGTGCCGTCTGCCCTCCCACACTCCCAGCTTGGCTCCCACCCTGTTTTCTGTGGTTTTAAGTCAACCTCACTCTTCAATTGCCGCCAAAACATCTGCCTCCGCAGACCAAGTCCACCACTTACTGACTGTGGAACTCTGGGCCGCAGGGTCACCGTCCCTGTGCCTCAACTTCCACATCTGCCAAGTGGGACCCCGACGGGCTGCTTCCTGGGGCCAGGTGAGGGGAAATGCCAAACGGCCGGTGAAGTGCTTGCAACGATGCCCCGCACGTCGTAGGCGCTCAGTGAATGTTCATCATTGTTCCTAACAGAACGAAGATGAAAATGGGGCCTTTCCCTCAGCCTGTTTCTTCCTTGGGAAATGGGGCTGAAAACACTGGAAAGACAGGGAAGGTCACACCACATGGGGTCCTCTGTGAAGGCTTGGGGTGGGGGGGAAATCGGGGGAAGGGAACACGGGAATTCTTTGGACGACTCTCGCCACCTGCCTGTAAGTCTGAAATGATGTCAACATAGGAGTTCAAGAGAACAGGGAATTGTCGTGAGGCCCCAGAGGCAATAAATGGGAAGCTTGTCACTTTGCATACGGTTTCATTATTCAAATTCACCTGCCCCGCGCTATGCAGCCTTTATCGGCTCTGTGTCGGGCCTAGGGAGGAGCCTGGAGACCCCCAAATAATAAAAACCCAGTCCCTTCACCCAGGGGGTTCCCAAGTGTGGCTTCAATACAAATTCAGCTCACATCACATCGTAACTCACTCGTTTTAAGCCCATCTCTCAGGTTTTAAAGGAGTGGTAAAGATGAATAAAATTGTTCAATAAGAGGTGTAGATTTACAGAAAAACGGGTAGTGCAGACCGGTCCCACACACCTCCCTTCCATGAGCATGACTTCCCCTGTTACTAGCGTCTTGCCTTAATGTGGTGAATTTGTTCCGGTTAGTGACCGATATTTACGCAGTTGCTATTAACTAAAGTCTGCAGTTTACGTCCCGGTTCACTCACTCCGTGACACTTTTGACAAAATCGGGTTTGGACAAATGCGCGATGACTTGTGTCTGCCAGGATAGAGCAGCGTGAACCTTGGAAGCCACTGATCTATTTACTGTTCCTGTTTAGTTTTCCGCACTTAGAATACGCTTTCAGGATTCCTCCTTGTCTTTTGGGGGCTTGATGGTTTTCTTTTTCTTTTTCTTTTTTTCTTTCTTTCTTTTTCTTTTTCTTTTTCTTTTTCTTTTTCTTTTTCTTTTTCTTTTTCTTCCTCATTCTCTTTTTCTTTTTCTTTTTCTTTTTCTTTTTCTTCTTCGTTCTCTTTTTCTTTTTCTTTTTCTTCATTCTCTTTTTCTTCCTCATTCTCTTTTTCTTTTTCTTTTTCTTTTTCTTCTTCATTCTCTTTTTCTTTTTCTTTTTTTTTCTTCTTCGTTCTCTTTTTCTTTTTCTTTTTCTTCCTCATTCTCTTTTTCTTTTTCTTTTTCTTCTTCGTTCTCTTTTTCTTTTTCTTTTTCTTCTTCATTCTCTTTTTCTTTTTCTTTTTTTTTCTTCTTCGTTCTCTTTTTCTTTTTCTTTTTCTTCTTCATTCTCTTTTTCTTTTTCTTTTTTTTTCTTCTTCGTTCTCTTTTTCTTTTTCTTTTTCTTCTTCATTCTCTTTTTCTTTTTCTTTTTCTTCTTCGTTCTCTTTTTCTTTTTCTTTCAGCACTGAATACTATTCCGTCGTCTGGATGTATCACATTTTATCCAAATCAGTCTTGGGTGGTTAGGAATAAAGCTGCTTCAAGCCCTTGTGCGCAAGTTTTGTGTGGACATGTTTTCAACTCCTTTGGGCAAATACAGAGGAGTGCGATTGCTGGATCACATAGTTAGAGAATGTTTCGTTTTGCACGAAACTTTCAAACGCTTTTCCAGAGTGTCCCTACCGGTGTGCATTTCCAGCAGCAATGAACAAGGCTTCTGCTGCTTTGCATTCTTGCCAGCATTTGGTGTGGTCAGTGTTTTTGCATTTTGGCTAGTCTGGTAGGTGTGTACTGGCATATTATTGTTATTTAAAAAAAAAAAATTTTAATGTTTATTTATTTTTGAGAGAGAGAGAGAGAGAGACAGAGCCAAGCAGGGGAGAGGCAGAGAGAGAGAAAGACACAGAATCTGAAGCAGGCTCCAGGCTCTGAGCTGTCAGCACAGAACCCGAGCAGGGCTCGAACCCACAAACGGCGACTTCGTGACCTGAGCCATAGCCAGACGCCTAACCAACTGAGCCACTGAGAGCCCCCTATCATTGTCATTTTAATTTGCAATTCCCCTAAGGACATACTGTGTGGAGCATATTTTAATATGCTTATTTTTCATCTTTTAGGTTACTGATTTTAGAGTTTTCTTTATTTCGGGGCACCTGGGTGGCTCAGTAGGTTGGGAGACAGACTTCGGCTCAGGTCATGATCTCATGTTCCGTGAGTCTGAGCCCCATGTTGGGCTCTGTGCTGACTGCTCAGAGCCTGGAGCCTGCTTTGGATTCTGTGTCTCCCTCTCTTGTGTTCTATCAAAAATAAATAAACATTTTTAAAACTCTAGTTTTATTTCTTTTTTTTTTTAATTTAGAATGTGAGGGGGGGTGCTGGGGAGAAGGGCAGAAGGGGAGAGAGAGAGAGAGAGAGAGAGAGAGAGAGAGAGAGAGAGGGAGAGAGAGAGAATCTTAAGCAGGCTCCACGCTAAGCGTGGGCTCGATCCCACAATCCTGGGACCATGATCTGATCTGAAATCAACAGTCGGATGCTCAACCGACTGAGCCACCCAGGCGCCCCAAGATTTCTTAAGTTCTAGTATCTGTGTTCAATGCTGTAGATTTCCCTCTAAGCACCTCTTTCACCACACCTCACAAATTTCGGTAAGTTATGTTTTTATTTTCATTTATTTAAAAATATTTCAGGGGCACCTGGGTGGCTCTCAGTTGGTTAAGTGTCCGACTCTTGATTTCAGCTCAGGTCATGATCTCAGTCGTGAGATTGAGCCCTGCATCGGGCTCTGTGCTGACAGTGTGGAGCATGCTTGGGATTCCCTCTCTCTCTCTCTCTCTCTCTGCCCTTTACCACTCATGATTGTTCTCTCTCTCTCTCTCAAAATAAATAAACTTTAAACAATAAAAATAAAATACTTAAAAAATTTCTTCTCTGATGTATTCTTTGATCTATGTGTGCTTTTTCTTCTCCAATTATTTTGGGATTTTCCAGGTTGCTTTCTATTATTGATTTCTAGTTTAATTCCGTTGTAGACTAAGTATGTATTTTATATGATTTCTAATCTTTTAAATTTGTTACAGTTACTTTACAGTCTAAACTGTGGTCTGTCTTGGTGAATGTCCCATGTGAGCTTAGAAGAAAGTATAATCTTCTGTTGTTAAGTTATGTGAATGTCCATTAGATTCAGTTGATTGATAGTGCTGTTCGATTTAGCTATATGCTTACTGAGTTTTGCTTAATGGATCTGTCAATCACTAAAAAAAAAAGGTGTTGAAGTCTCCAACTTCCAATATTATTAAGATCCAATGATATTATTACCCAAATAATAGTGGATTTGTCTATTTCTCCTTGCCGTTCTATCAGTTTTTGCCTTATGTATTTTGACACTCTGTTGTTAGGTGCATATACATTAAGGGCTGTTATGTCTTCTTGGAGAATGGACCCTTTTATCATTTTATAATTTCCTCTTTAATCCCTGCTACTATTCCTTGTGCTGAAGTCTGCTTTGTCTGAAGTTAATACGGCTACTCCAGCTTTCTTTTGATTAATGTTAGCATGGTATACCTTTCTTTATCCCATTAGTTTTCATTTAAGCGCATGTATACAATTAAGATGGGTTTCTTGTAGGGGCACGTGGATGGCTCAGTCAGTTAAGCATTCAACTTTGGCTCAGGTCATGATCTCACAGTTCGCAAGTTCAAGCCCTGTGTCAGGCTCTGCGGACAGCTCAGAGGCTGGAGTCTGGAGCCTGTTTCAGATTCTGTGACTTCCTCTTTCTCTTCCCCTCCCCCCCTTACACACTCTCTCTCTCTCTCAAAAATAAACGTAAAAAAATTTTTTTAATGGGTTTCTTGTAGACAAAATGCAGTTGGGTCTTACTTTTTAATCCACTCTGACAGTCTCTATATTTTAGTTGGTGTATTCAAACTATTCAACTTTAAAACGTTTATCAGTATAATTGGGCTAATATCTAGCATGTTGGTAACTGGTTTGTATTCATTGCACTTTTTCTTTGTTTCTTAAAAAAACATGCTCTTTTTCTGATTTTTCTGGTCTTCACTGAGCATTTTATAGAATTAAGTTTTCTCTCCTCTCTTAACATATAAATTATACTTCTTTTTTTTTTAAAGTTTACTGATTGTCATAGAGTTTTGCATACACATTTGTCATACATATTGCAATATGTATTTACAACGTAATCTAAATTTATTTTCGAGCAACACTGTGTTGTGTTACAGGTACTACAAAGTTTTCCCAATTCCTCCCTCCCATTCCCTGTAACTTTGTTGCCATTCATTTCACTTATTCGTATGTTATAATCACCCAACATGATTATTACTTTGAATAGCTATGTATCACATCAGTTCAGGGTTTTTCGTACAATTTCATTTTTATTTTCCTTAATTTATTTCTCCTCTGACACTCTTCTTTATGTAGATCTGAGTTTCTAACATTATTTTCTTTCTCTCCAAAGAACTTCTTTTAACAATTCTTGGGAGGCAGGTCTATTGGCCACAAATTTCCTTGGTTTTTGTTTGAGAACATCTCCTTCACTTTTGAGGGGTAATTTCACGGGATGCTAAATTCTAGGTTGGTGGCTTTTATCTTTTTTTTTTTTTTAATGTTTATTTATTTATTTTGAGAGAGAGGGTGAGAGAGTGATAGCATGCACTCGAGCGGGGGGAGGGGCGGGGGGGCGGAGAGAGAATCCCAAGCAGGCTCCACACTGTCAGCCCTGAGCCTGACTCCGGGCTCAGTCTCACGAACCGTGAGATCACGACCTGAGCGGAAATCAAGAGTCGGAGGCTTAACCAACTGAGCCACCCAGGTGCCCTGGTGGTTTTCTCTTTCAATACTTTGAATACTTCATCCCACTCTCTTCTTGCTAGCCTGGTTTTGACAAAAAGTCTGTTTCTTTATAGATAAGGGGTTTCCCCCCCACTTGCTCCTTTCAAGATTTCTTCTTTGTCTTTGGCTTTCTGCAGTTTGAATATGGCATGCCCAGGTACAGATCCTTTGATGTTTATCTTGCGCCTGGTATTCTTTAAGCTTCCTGGATCTGTTCTGTAGTGTTTGTCGTTAGCGTAGAAGATTCTCCACCATAGCGGGGGAGCTAAGCACGTCAAACATTCCTTCTGTTCCTTTCTCATTTTCTTCCCCTTCTGGTTTTCCCCTTATGCGTATGCAGCGCCTTTTCAGTGACACCACAGCCCTTGAATATTTTCTCCCTTTTTTTTTCTTTTTTCAGTCTTTTTCTGTCTGCATTTCAGTTTGGGAAGTGTCTGTTGACAAAACTTCAAGCTCCCTGGGCTGTGTCCAGCCAACTCACGTGCCCACTAAGACCGTTACTCATCTCTGTGTGGCGTATTTTTTTTCCCCTGACGGTCCTTTCTGAGTCCTCCATAGAGTGTCCTTTTCTGTGCTTCCACATCGTCTACTTTCTCTGTGAGGTGCTTTACTATCTATCCGTTTGTAGTTACTGTCGGATTAAGTCTCGAACCTGGGTCCTCTCTGCCTCTGAGAGTTGCTTTGTCTTCTCAGGCTGTGTTTTTTTTCTTGCCTTTACAGTGTATCTTGGAAATTTCTGTGGAAAGCCGGACCCGATACAGCGCATAATAGGAAACAAGATAATTAGGTTGCTAATGTGAGGTTAATCTGGCGAGAAGCTGGCTGTGTTTGATATTTGCTGTAGCTGTAGGTACTGAAGTCTTTTGTTTTCTGTAGTTTCCTTTTTTTTTTTTTTTTTAACCCTCTGTGGTCTTTGGGTTTCCCTAAGAACTCCTTAGTAAATAAAATCAGTCTTTCTATTCTCAGTTGTACTCCACCGGTGCACTGGAGCCCGTGGATAGGGTGGCAGGGTGTCAGAGGAGAAGCCATCTATAACTTGTAGGACCTGAGTTCCCAGTCTGACCTTCAGAAGCATTTCTTAGACTTTTTTTTTTTTTTTCTTGCCTTACTAGAGATGGGAAGGCTAGATGAGGCTGGAGTTGTCTTAATTTCCCTTTTCTCAGCTCAGATGTGGCCCTGGAAGCCTCCCTGAGAGGGCGGGCCTTTGTTATGGAGAATGCTTTCTGCATATTTTAGAAGGGTTACTTCCCCCTCTCCCTACCCCCAGACAGGAGGGGATTTCTGTCTGGTGTTAACTGAGAATGTGCTAGGCTCCTCGAAGTAAAATCTATGAAAGTACGGGGTCCTTCTAAGACTGGGCCCCCAGGATTTATCTCCCGAGCTAGTTCAGTCGACTTCCTGCAGTTTATCAGAATTACCATGTAAGTGTGCCTACCGATTATTAGCTAAGGTGGTTTCTGCACCTGGTAAGCTGGTCTTCTTAGCTGTGAATCTCTGTGTTCACCTTGTCTCTCCAGATTTCGGGGTGGCGGCACGCCCCATGACCTCCATTCCCTGAAGGGTCTACGGAACGTCCTCGGTCTTCACTTTGTTCAGCTTCTCTCCTGTGAGGGTGGCAGCGATGATGTCCAAGCGCTTTCCGTGGCAGAGCTGAGACTCAGAGTCCTGTCCTCCAAGTTCTAAACCTCGTTGCCTTCCTTTGTTTTCCCTGGAAGCAGACTCTGAGACTAGGATTCTCATGCCAGCAACTTATCTCCACGGCGATCCCAGGAAAACCCGAGAGAGGTCTGGGAAGCACGACTGGGAAGGGAAAGAGTGAACACAGTCTGCATCACTAAGTGGGTAGTCCCTGTGGCCAACTGAGGCTTAGCTGTGCCGCAGAACTCTTGGAAGAGGGGACCGAGCACGGTAAAGTCATCTCACCAAGGGGGAGGGAGCTGGGGTATTTATACGCCTCCTCCTCCCAGTCATGCGCCCAGAGCCCCAGAGGGTGGAAGTAGGAGAAGGACCAGAGGGGGTGCTGAGCAGGCTCCAAAAGCCAGGAGACAAGCCCCCAGGCAAAGAGCTGCATGTGCTGGAGGTCAGAGGTCAGGAGGTGGCAAGGCTGACTGGACCAAGGCCAAGGCGGGAGACAGTAACTGCCACAGGGTTGCTCTGCCTCTAGAATGAGGAATACTGGGGTCCGTGGGCGGCTCGGTCAGTTACGCAGCCGACCTCAGCTCAGGTCATGGTCTTGTGCTTCATGGACCCAAGCCCCGCGTCGGGCTCTGTGCTGACGGCTCAGAGCCTGGAGCCTGCTTTGGATTCTGTGTCTCCCTCTCTCTCTGCTCCTTCCCCGCTCGCGCTCTCGTGCTCTGTCTCTCTCTCCCAAAAATAAACACTAAAAAAGTTAAAATTAAATGAGGAATTACTTCCTTTGCTGAGCAGACCCCACTCTGATTCTTCGGAGAGCAAACCGCTGTAAGTTTTAGGATCTGAAGAGAGAAAAGCGTTTCAAAGCATTGGTCAGCTGTCCTCTTAATTCTCCACCCAACACAGTGCTTTACCGTCTGTTCTTTTTTTCTAGGTCTCTGTCATTGCTACGTAGATGTGACATTAAAACACGTCCAATCATTTATCTCCCTCCCAAAAGATGGACTCTAGTTCCCCTCTCCTACTCGTGACCTGGCCTCAGTGGGCCTCTTCTTTTTTCTTTCTTTCTTTTTTTTTAACGTTTATTTATTTTTGAGAGACAGGGAGAAACCGAGTCAGAGCGGGGGAGGAGCAGAGGGAGAGGGAGATACAGAATTTGGAGCAGGCTCCAGGCCCTGAGCCCGATGCGGGGCACGAACCCGCGAACCGTGAGATCATGACCCGCGCCGAGGTCAGACGCTTAACCAGCCAAACCACCCAGGCTCCCCTCAGTGGGCCTCTTCTAATAAATAGGATGTGGTGGAAATAGGATGCAGTGACTTCTAAGGTCCTGCTTCTACTAGGAATGCTCGCTCGCTCTCTCTCCCTCCCTCCATCCCTCTATCTCCCTCCCTCCCTCTCTTTCTCTTAACTCACACCTTGGGATCCCTGAGCTGACACGCGGGAAGTCCGGTTACACTGGAGGGAGCATATGGGCCGTCCACATAGAGATACAGTGAGAAGCCCAGGGAGCCCCAGCTGTTTGGAACTTTCCAGTCCAGGTCCAGATGTGAGCGAGCGGGTCATCAGCTGATTCTAGAGCCATCCCAGCTGACACCAAGGGGAACGGAGATGAGCTTAACTCACCAAACTCCGACAAAATCGCAAAAATCATGTGCAAAATAAATGTCGCTGTTGTTGTAACCTGTCGCCAAGTGGAACAGAGACCCGCTGTCCCCACTGAGCCCTGCCAGATTGCAGACTCATGGGGCAAAGTAAATGCCACAAAATTCGGGGATGGCTTGGCACGCAGCCATAGTACCTTGACATATAACCGTGACACTCAACCCCCCACGTTCTTCCTTGCTGATGGAACCCAGACTTTATCTGGGGGCAGCGATGTACCCTGCCTGATTCCGCCAGTCATGGCAATCCCGTTCTAGCTTCGTCAGCCTCCTTTGTCCTGCGGGGGCAGGGCGGGGGGCAGGGGGTAGGCTGAGTAACGCAGTTCTGCCAGTGAAACACAAGCGGGAGTCTGTGGGGAGGAAGCCTCTGGGAAAATGTTAGCATTCCTGATGGCAGTGGTCTTCCAGCTGCAACCACAGAACGTCTTGCCCCCGCGAGAGGGGGGTCAAGACAACCACATTTGTGGGAGCCCTGACATCTGTGAACGAACTGGCAACAGCCAGTATCTGGAATTCTTGGAAGGTGAGAGGGAATTCACTGACATCTTCGAGCAGTTGAACTACACCAGCTGTGGCCAAGCTCCAGCCTGCCTTTACTAGGAGAAACTTGAAACCTCTGTTTATGCTTTCGTTGCCTGGTTTGGGGGGAGGAGGGGGTTGGTTTTCTGTCTGGTTTTGTTTTAGTTCTACAGGACGGCCCCTGTGGGATCGTTTCGAGAGTGAGAGCCATCTGGAACCTCTGAGCTGGCGTGGCTCTTTGGTTTTGGCGGGTAAGGACGGAGGGAGAGCCCACAACCCTGAGCCAAGTTCTGTGGACATAGCCAGGAGACTGTGTCGAAGGGGCTGAGCGTTGGTCCTTTTGGCCGTCGCCTTTGGGGCAGGGTGACATCCGGTCGTGCCCCAGTCGGGTGGTCTCCATAAACAAGCTTTCTCTAGAAGAAAACAATGATGGTGATGGTGATGGTGGGGATGACAGGTGTGGGGGGGCAGGGATGTTGATGACGATGTTGGTGGAGATGATGATGGTGGTTAAAAAGGTGATGGTAAGTGGGGGCGACGGTAACGTCAATGATGATGTTGGTGATGGTGGTGGGGATAATGACGGGATGGTATTAAGAGCCGATACGTACAGGGTGGCTCAGTCGGTTGAGCATGTGACTCTTTTTTTTTTTTTTTTAATTTTTTTTTTTTTAACGTTTATTTATTTTTGAGACAGAGAGAGACAGAGCATGAACGGGGGAGGGGCAGACAGAGAGGGAGACAAAGAATCCGAAACAGGCTCCAGGCTCCGAGCCGTCAGCACAGAGCCCGACGCGGGCTCGAACTCACGGACCGCGAGATCGTGACCTGAGCCGAAGTCGGCCGCCCAACCGACTGAGCCACCCAGGCGCCCCGAGCATGTGACTCTTGATTTCGGCTCAGGTCACGGTCCCAGGGGTGTGGGATCGAGCCCCACGTGAGGCTCCATGTGTGGAGCCTGCTTTGGATTCTCTCTTTCCCTCTCCCTCTGCCCCTCCCCCCCCCCGCCCCCACACACACTCTCTCTCTTAAAAAAAAAAAAAGACATTAGGGATTACATATGGAATTACCTATTACAAAAGATCTTAGATAGTAGTGTGGCACTTTATGCCAGACCCTGTTGTAGCCCAATATACCTACATACTAATTCCGGAAGCTCTAGGACTTAGGTGCTATTCGTCCCTTTTTTAAAACAGGCGCAGAGAAGGTCTGTAACTTGCTCAAGATCTCGTAACTCGTCAGTGCTGAGCGTGCATGCCCTTTCTCGGAAGAGGGAACCATCTCCCAGGAGCCCAACAGACATTACGTACCCACTTTGCTGGTTGCAATGGTTATGATCTGTCATCTGGGAGGAATGTACACGGGGCTGAAGAACAATAGACTCCTTACTTGGCTGATTTCCTGGGGGGGGGGGGGGGAGGGAAAAGTCCTGAATTACCCTGGTCTTGGGGTGTCTTCATCCAGGCCACCACCAACCCAGCTGTCGGAGTTCACAAAGTTGAATCAATCTCTCTCCCCCCGCCCCCCCAATCAAGAATCCCTCTGTAGCTCCCCGTTGCTGAAGGGTTAAACCAGAGTTTCTCAATCTCAGCTCTGTTGACATTTTGAACCGGATAGCCCCCTGCCGTGAGCGGCTGTCCAGTGCATTGTAGAATATTTAGTGGCACGTTTGGCCTCTTCTCACTAGATTCCAGAAACATCCTCCCAGCTGTGACCATCATCATGTCTCCATATGTTGCCAAATGCCCCCTTGTTGAGGGAGGGGGAATCACGTGGCCCCCACTTTAGAACCCCGGGGTTAAAGGAAACAGGCTTCCCACCTATAGAAAGCGATTTGACCACAGGTCTTAGAAGACCCTCCCAGCAGACAGTGGGCTCCCCAAAGGGTGGGGTCCCAGCCTTACTCCTTGTTTCTAGTCCCTTGAGGTTGATCTGTAGCTCGTAGCAATGATGACTCAAGAAATAGTGCTCAGTTCAGGCGTAACCAGACTGTGGTCGGGGATGAAACTGTGCAAACAGAGAGCATGGGGAGTACTGAGGAGGGCGGGGGGGGGGCCTCCGGAAGAGGTCCTAAGGACATCTCTGAAGAGGAGAGGCCTGCAGTTGGAAGCAGAGGAGCCTTCTGGCAGAGGCAGAAGGGAAGACGGGCAACTGAGGCACAAAAGGCAGCGTGGGGCGTTCAAGTCCACCCCGGGGAGTGCCGCGGTGGGGTGAGCCGTGCGGCTCAGGCGCTGTTACAAAAAGATCTTGAACACTAGGATTGGGTGATGTGGAGCCTCGAAGAATTCCAAACCAAGGCATGAGAGGCCCAGCCTTGGCTTTTAGAATAACCTCTGTCTGTGGCAGCTGTGTGGATGGAGACACAGCTGGGGACCAGCTGGGACAATAATCCAAGTGAGAGCTGGGGCCCAGTGGAGGGGAGAGCAGGAGCCAGGGTCCTCCCATTTCCTTGTGCGTAAATTCTGAGCCTTTCCAAGCGTGTAAAGGCAGATGGAAAATTTCCAGCCCCTAATAAGAGGTTAGTAATAGAACTTTCTTCCCCGTCAGCTCTGCACCGCGGTTTACACGGTTCGTGGGCTAGCTGTGCGTTTCCTCCTTTCCTCAGGCTGGGAAAGCATCTTCTTCCGTAAGGACCTGATGCCTCCTCACTGGAGAATTCTTGAGCCCGAGACAGAGGCTCCCTCCTCAACAGGGCTGAGGGCATGTTACAATTCGTTTGTTTTCTCTGTTAGACAGTGAGCATTTTGAGGCTATGACTTTTGTCTTGCCCATTGATTCCTGGAACCAGTATTGAATGGGCACCTGCTACGTGCCAGGCACTGGGATACGGCTGTGAACACCTGTCTTGTATCCCGAGCACCCACAGAGGGCCCGGTGACTGAGTGAGTGAATGAGTGAGAATGAATGGAGAGTGGGGCAGGAGAGGAAGGCTGAGGCCTGGAGAGGTTCCGTGAGTTACCCGTGACTGTAGGGCAGGAAGTGGCCGAGGAGGAGCTGAAGCCCCAGACAATGAAAGAACATGGAAACCAGGGCTTGGCACACAGTGGGGCTCCATTCCGGGTGCTCTCCTGTGAGGTTCTCTGTTTTCCCAGAGCTGCCCCCACCTTCAGCAGGACCAGGCATGGCTTTGCCTCTTCAGCTGGTTGATCAAAGACGTAGGAACTATGTGCATGTTTGTGGGGGATGTGAGTGGCTTGTCTCCCACACACACTTGTCCCCATGCTGCAAAGTAACGGCCTGCTTTCCCTCCGGGGATCTGCCCACCCTCAACTCTCCATGCACATGCATGCACGGGACTCGATGCCCAGCCTAGGATGGGAACGTGTGGTCCAGACCTCTGTCATTCAGTGGACCTGGTGCCACGGGCCTCAAGGCCACAGAGCTTGGTCAGGGGGCAAGCATGTGACCCGAGTGCCCTCCGCGCGTGTCCCAATCGGGCTGAGCTTCAAGGCTATGGTGGGCCTCTGGGACAAGAGCACGTACACCCTTTGGCAACTGGACGCGAGTGCGGAAGGTGCAGATTTTAACTTCGTTGCCTTTGGGTGCCATCAAATAACCACCAGGTGAGGTCCTTTCTATCAATGGAAACCCACAGAAGGAAGTCAAGAGACGGAGAAAGAGAGAGTGAAATTACATCCCGATGTTCGATGTTTCTGTCTGAGCTCCCGGATCCAGCCAGGTCGGAAGCCAGCAAGATCTCCCCCTACCTACATTTTGGTTATTTTCTCAAGCCAGTCTATTGGATTTACAGTCTTAACTCTTGTGGTGCTTTACTGGCTGCTCAGCCTGCAGCAGGGAAATCTTGGTACTGGTTAGTCTCCGGTGGGAGGAAGAAGGAACGCAGCATGGAAAAGCTGTCGACAGGGTGACCTCCCCCCCTCCAACATTGTGGCTGTTTTGCAAGAAGAAGGCAGTAGAACACCAGACCCTTTGAACAAGGGACAAGCCAATGTATGTGCTGCATTCCCAGAGTCTATTTCCTAAACGGGGTGGCCTCCTGGTTCCAGACTTTCTTTTTGGGTCTTCTCGCAGACTCTGGCACAATCAGTGCTTCCTGTCCTTGGTGACGTCCTTCACTCCTCCTTGAGTGCTGTCCCTGTCTTTAGCTCAACTTACTTCTGGCTGATTCTCCTACCTCCTCCTTGTCTCAGGACACTCAGAGATGCCTCTGGAAATGTCACTCCTCCAGACTGGACTCAGCCCTGTAGCTCTCATTTCTTGGAAATTCACCATGTGCCCAGTGCCGTGTAATCAACTGAGGCCCAGAGAGGTGAGGTGACTTGCCCCAGGTCTCACAGCTAGTGAGTGGGGAAAGCGAACTATACCCTGTACCTCCCCTACTCCACAGCCCATGCCTTTAACCGCTCTGGGATTCTATCCAGAGGCTCTGTACCTATGGGCTTCCTTGCCTCGAGGGCAGGACCCAGACCAAAATGAACTCCTGTCCTAACCTGAGACCTGTTTTTCCCACCATAGTAGATGCTATCAACGCCCCGCCCCTAACCCCTAGCACGTACCAGTCCAGCTTCTGGATGCAAGCACCAGTGACTCGACCCAAGGACATTCTCTGGCCACGGGAGACAGCTTAGCCTGTGCAGAGGGCGAGGAGAAGTGTCAGAGACTTAGGGCCCACGGAGGCAAGTCGCAGCCAATGGTGATTGGAATTGGCAGGTAAATCGCCCAGTTTCTTGCACCCCAGGTCATTTGTCAGGGACAACTTGAAGGCATGCTCTGTGGTGTCCCAGAGGCTCCAGAGGGACGGAGCTTGGTCCCCCAGCATTAACCTGCTCACTAACGCTCCTGCATGGGCTCCCTTCCCTCCCCCATCACTTCCCCACCCTCTCACAGTCTTTTCGGGGATCCCTTCACAGATACATTGTGTTCCAATCCCTGTCTCAGAGACTTCTGGGGCTACCTAACCTAAGTCAGCCACCTTCTGTAGCATCCTTGATAGTCCTCCGGTGAGCCACCCTCCCTGAACCTCAGTCCATATAAATTAAGTAGGATTGACTCCACCCCAGCTCAAAAGTGGGCAGGTGACTCAGGAGGGGCCAATCAGAACTCTGTGGTCCCTTAGCCTTAGTGATTTGGTAAGAGACTGGGCTTGTGACTCATTGGAGCCAGAGAGACTCTGAGATTCTTCTGGAGCTGCTAAAATAGAGAGTTCACCTGTGCTGTCCACAGGTGTCTCACCTGTGCCACCTGGAGGATGTGGGGCTGGAGCCCTGGCAGCCATCTTGCATGAAACCAGCTTACTGCATCTGAATATACAAAGACAGAACATGTGTTGTAGGCAGTTGCAATGATGGTCTCTCTTAACCCTCCCTAGACACCCTCCCTGACGTGTAACTTACGGGTGCCTCTGACTTGGACTCCAAGCTCCACCATGTGACTCGTTCTGGCCAATAGGATGTTAGCAGATGTGATGGGGGAGGCGGGGTGCGGAAGCGTGGTTTGCTTCCAAGGTTGGATTTATTTGCATTTCTGCCCTTGCCACGAGGATGCCTCAAGGCTGGGCCCACGCACAGGATAAGAGATAATGTGGAGTAGAGTTGCTTCATCTGTCAAGCCGTGACCAGTCTAGATCGGCCATCAGCCAGCCATGCCCAGACATGAAAGAGCCCAGCCAAGGCCAGCAGAGTCACCTGGCCAACCATTGTCCCGTGGGCAGCATTCCTATAGCACTATATAATTGATGCAATTCTCAGTTAAATTAGCAAGTTGAAGCCATACAGAAAAGCTTAAAAAACTGAGTGAAAATCACCTCAAATCTCAGCGGTGGCCCCTGGTGACATTTTGGTGACCATCTCTCCGGTGCACGTGACGCGCACCATGCACACCTCCATGCACAACCACGGCCACAGAATTAATATAACTTTGGCAAGATGGGGGAGGGTCCTGGGGCAAAAGGCCGCAAAGAGAAGGCTATGACGTCATCTTCTAAGGAAGGTTGTTGCCTCAGGACATCTGGGAGGCAATAATGATGATGAAAGGGTTAGCATTGGGCATGCAGAGAGGAAAATTAAAAGGCTGAGGTCTCAGGGCGATTGAAGGAGGTTTTAAAAACCTGATGGTTAAGAAATCAGAGATACACAGGGTAAAAAAAAAAAAAAAAAAAAAGCAGGAATGGGAAGATTGTTGGGAAAGAATCAGGCTGGTTTATTTAAAACTCTGTTGCCTCAGGGGCGCCTGGGCGGCTTAGTCAGTTAAGTATCCAACTTTGGCTCAAGTCATGATCTCATGGTTCATGGGTTCGAGCCCTGCACACGGCTCTGTGCTGACAGCTCAGAGCCCGGAGCCTGCTTCAGATTCTGTGTCTCCCTCTCTCTCTGCCCCTTCCCTGCTTGTGCTCTGTCTCTCTGTCTCTCAAAAATAAATAAATGTTAAAAAAAAACAAACCCAAAAACCTCTGTTGCCCCAAACTCTGTGGTTTATTCATTCATTAATTCAATGAACTTTTATTGATGCCTATTATGTGTCATCACATCCTAGTTGCTAAGGAATGCAAAGGTGAATGAGCCATGCCCCCAGTCCCCAGGGAGCTTGTGGTCAGCTGAAGAAAAGAGTGACCTGATAATTAGGGTTCAGCATGATGCCAGTTCTGAGAGGGGAAAGCATGCAAATGGAGAAAATTTTCTAGAGAAGGGCCAACCAAGCTGGCATCTGATGGATGAATGGGAGTTCTCCAGTTTGAAGATGAGTGGGACGAGATGGGGAGAGTGACCCAAGGGGAACAAAATTTGCAGAAGTTTGAAAGTGAGACCAGTCACTGGGATAATTGATATGAGATCCGGGAAGCAAGGGGGTAGGGAGAGTGACAAGACAGGTAGAAAAGAAACAGTTCTAATCCAGGAGAACAGTAGCTTTTAAATCTTTTTGATTGCCCCATGGTAAGATATGCATATTCTATTTTGGCCCTGTATAATCATGCATGTGTGTGTGTGTGTGTGTGTGTGTGTGTGCATGCATGTGTGTGTATCTGAAGCAAAGGTCAGAAAAGCAATATTTCACCCTGCAGCATGCTATTCATTCTGATATTTTCTATTTTGTTCTATTTTGTTTTAAAATGTTGGCCAGGGGTGAAATAAGCTGACCACAAAATAACCCACATCGTATGATTTCATTCCTATAAAATTCTGTTAACAGGCAAAACTAATGAGATCAGTCGTTGCATGGGGGTGCGGTCTGGGTGGGAGCAAGGTTAACTGCAAAGAAGTGAAAGAGAACTTTCTCAAGAGATGGAAAATTTCTATATCTCGACTGGGGTGGTGGTTACATGGGCATATGCATTTGTCAAAAACAAATACATAAAAATAAACGCATGCGAGAGAACTTTCTTGGGTGGTGTTGCTGTGCTATATCTTGATAAAGGATTTGCATTGCACAGGTGAACGCATTTGTCAAAACTCACCAAACGGCACACGTCAGATCTGTGCCCTTCATTGTATGTAAATTTTACATAAAAAAAAAAAGAAAACTGTGGACAAACACTGACCTGTAGTTGGTGAGGTAGGTGCACGCTGAAGGATTAGGAGGAAGTATTGTGGTGTCGGCAGCAAACCATTTTGAAATGGGGAGAGCCATGTGCAGATGGACGGATAGGTGATGAACGTACAGTAAAATGCTAATGCATGTCACTCAGTGAAAAAAGACTAGGCTTTTTCGTTCCTGATGCTGGAATAACTGGACATCCACCTGCAAAAGGATGAAGCTGGATCCCTACCTCACGTCATATCCAAACATTAATTCAAAATGGATCAAGGACCTAAACACAAGAGATAAACTATAAAACTCTTAAGCGAAGACATAGGGTGTGCATCTTCCAGACCTTGGGTTAGGCAACGGTTTCTTAGCTATGACACAAAAAAGTACAATCAACAAGAGAACAAAAAAAAAAAAAAAAAAAAAAAAAAAAACAAGGAAACTTGATATCGTCAAATTGTAAAGCTTCTGTGGTTTGGAGGATGCCACCAAGAAAGTGGAAAGACAATCCACAGAATCAAAGAACACTTTTGCCAACCCTGTATCTGATAAAAGGCTTGTCTCTAGAATGTGTCAGCAACAATTGCACCTCAGTAATAACAATACGGATGACTCAATTTTAAAATGGTAAAAGATCTGAACAGACAGGTGTCCAAAAAAGATACACAAGTGGCCAACACGCACAGGAAAAAAAATACTCAACTAAATCAGGGAGATGCAAATCAAAACCACCATGAGGTACCGCTTGGAACCCACCAGGAGGGCTATTATCAAAAAGACAGACAATAGTGAGCGTTGGTGAGGATGCAGAGAAATTGCAGTTCTGTATCCAGCTGGTAGAGGTGTCAGGGAGCACAGCTACTTTGGAAAACAGGCTGGCAGTTTATGACCCAGAAATTCCACTCCTAGGCATATAAGCAAGAGGAGCTAAAACTTGTGTCCATATGAAAACTTGTACGCAAATGTTCATAGCAGCTTTATGTGTAATAGCCGAAGGGGCAGAAACGGTCCAGATGTTCATCAACTGACGGCGGATAAATAAAACGTGGCATATCCATATGAGAGAGTGTTATTTGGGAATAAAAAGGGATCGAGCACTGGTACCTTCCACAGCATGGATGAACCTTAAAAACATGATGCTAAGTTAAAGAAGTCAGTTGCAAAGGATCCCGTGTTGTGTGTTCTATGAGTAGGAAATGCCCACAGTAAGCAAATTCAGAGTGATAGAAAGCAGTTTAGCGTTGCTAGGGCTGGAGGTGGGAAGGGTGGAGTAGGAGGCTGAGGGTCGAGGGGTGCAGGATTTCTCTGGGAGGATGAAAGTGTTCTAAAATTGATTGTGGTGAAGGTTGCACAAGTCTGTGAGCATACCAAAGCAATCGAGTTGCACACCTTCAATGAATGAATTGTAGGATTTGCGTACCGCATCTCAATAAAGCTGTTCAAAAATGTCAACATAGGGCCCCCTGGGTGGCTCAGTCAGTTAAGCATCTGACTCTTGATTTCGGCTCAGGCCGTGATCTCACGGTTTGTGAGTTAGAGCCTCACATCGGGCTCTGGGCTGACATCATGGAGCCTGCTTGGGATTCTGTCTCCCTCTCTCTCTCTGCCCCTTCCCTGCTCTCTCTCTCTCTCTTTCTCAAAATAAATAAAAATAAACTTACAGGCTCCTGGGTGGCTCGGTCGGTTAAGCGTCCGACTTCAGCTCAGGTCATGAGCTCACGGTTCGTGAGTTTGAGCCCCACGTCGGGCTCTGTGTTGACAGCTTAGAGCCTGGAGCCTGCTTCAAATTCTGTGTCTCCCTCTCTCTCTGCTCCTCCCCGCTCATGCTCTCTCTCTCAAAAATAAATAAAAATAAATAAAAAAAAATAAACTTAAAAAATGTTAACATAGATATAAATGAAACATTTGATAAGTTGCCCTTAACCCAAATGAAACACTTTTGCTCTTCAAAAGACACTACCAAGAAAATAAAAAAGATCTGCCACAGAATGGTAGAAAATACGTGCAAATTATATACCTAAGAAAGGACTCGCATCCATAGTATATAAAGAACGCTCCAAACTCGATAAGAAAACAACTAAACATTTTTAAATGGGCAAAAGGCTTGAACAGGCATTTCACCAATAAATATAAACATATGGCAAATAAGCACATGAAAGGATGTTCAATGTCAGCAGTCATTTGGGAATTAGAAATTAAAACCACAATGAGACAGCACAATACACATTCGAATGGCTCACATTTTTTCAGTGTACTGACACTACCGAGTGATTGCGAGAGCGGAAACAACTGGAATTCTCATACATTGCTGGTGGGGAGGCAAAATGACAGTCATTTAGAAAATAGTTCAGCAGTTTCTTATACGGTAAAACATGTTTTACCATATGACCTACTGTCCTACTCCTAGGTATTTACTCTAGAGAAATGAAATGTCTTCATTTCTGTCTGCAGGGGTGCCTGGGTGGCTCAGGTGGTTAAGCGTCTGACTCTTGACTTTGGCTCAGGTCACGATCTCGTGGTTCACGGGTTCGAGCCCCGTGTTGGGCTCTGCATTGACAGAGCAGAGCCTGCTTGGGATTCTCTCTCCCTCTCTCCCTGCCCCTCCGCTGTTCGCTTGCTTATTCTCTAAATACATACATACATACATACATACGTAGAAACATCTGTCTGCAGATGTTTATAGTGACCTTATTTGTAATCACCAAAAAATAGAAACAACCCAAATGTGCCTCAGCTGGTGGTGAATGGATAAATAAACTTGGGTACATCCATACGATGGAACACTGCTGAGCAGCCAAAAGGAACAATCCTCTGATACACACACAACACTACAGAAAAATCTCCAATGGGTTGTGTGTTATGAAAGAAGCCATACTCAAAATGCTGCATACTGTATGACTCTCTTTCCGTGACGAGCTATAGGGAGAGAATAGATCAGGGGTTGCCAGGAGCTGGGGGGTGGAAAGAAGGGTCACTGCAAAGGGGCAGGTGAGAATTTTGTGGATTAAAGGAACAATTCTGGAAAAAATAGTTTCAAACAGAGAGGGAGGGAACCTCTAAGAGACTCTTAAATACAGAGAACAAACTGAGTGTTGATGGTGGGAGGCAGGGGAGAAGGGGAAGTAGGTGATGGGCACTGAAGAGGGCGCTTGTTGGGATGAGCACTGGGTGTTGTATGTAAGCGATGAGTCATGGGAATCTACCCCCGAAGCCAAGAGCACACTGTATACGCTGCATGTTAGCTAACTTGACAATAAATTATATTTAAAAAAATAAACAGGCACAAAAACAGACACTCAGATCAATGGAACAGAATAGAGAACCCAGAAATGGACCCACAAACCTATGGCCAACTAATCTTTGACCAAGCAGGAAAGAATACCCAATGGAATAAAAACAGTTTCTTCAGCAAGCGGTGCTGGGAAAACTGGACGGCGACATGCAGAAGAGTGAACCTGGACAACTTTCTCACACCAGACACAAAAGTAAACTCAACATGGATGAAAGACCTCAATGTACGACGGGACGCCATCAAACTCCTCGAGGAGAAAGCAGGCAAAAACCCCTTTGACGTCAGATGCAGCAACTTCTTACTCAATACGTCTCCAGAGGCAAGGGAAACAAAAGCAAAAATGAACTATTGGGATCTCATCAAGATAAAAATCTTCTGCACAGCAAAGGAAACAATCAGCAAAAATAAAAGGCAACCGACAGAATGGGAGAAGATGTTTGCAAACGACATATCAGATAAAGGGTTAGTATCCAACACCTATAAAGAATTTATCAAACTCTTACCAAACCAAAAGACAAATAATCCAGTGAAGAAATGGGCAAAAGACATGACTAGACACTTCTCCAAAGAAGACATCTGGATGGTCAACCGACACATGAAAAAATGCTCAACGTCACTCGTCATCAGGGAAATACAAATCAAAACCACAATGAGATACCACCTCACACCTGTCAGAATGGCTCACATTAACAACTCGGGCAACAACAGACGTTGGCTAGGATGCGGAGAAAGAGGATCTCTTTTGCATTGTTGGGGGGAATGCAAGCGGGTGCAGCCACTCTGGAAAACAGTGTGGAGGTTCCACAAAAAACTAAAAATAGAACTACCCTACCACCCAGCAATGGCGCTATGACGCATTTCTCCACGGGATACAGGTGTGCTGTTTCGAAGGGACACATGCACCCCCATGTTTATAGCAGCAGTATCAACAATAGCCAAAGTATGGAAAGAGCCCAAATGTCCATTGGTGGCTGAATGGATAAAGAAGATGTGATACAATGATCTATACAATGGAGTATTACTCAGCAATCAAAAAGAATGAAATCTTGCCATTTGCAACTATGGATGGAACTGGAGGGTGTTATGCTAAGTGAAATTATTCAGTCAGAGAAATATAAATATCATATGATTTCACTCATATGAGGAATTTTAGATACCAAGCAGATGAACATAAGGGAAGGGAAGCAAAAATAATATAAAAATAAGGAGAGGACAGGGGCGCCTGGGTGGCTCAGTCGGTTGAGCGTCCGACTTCAACTGAGGTCATGATCTCACGGTCCGTGAGTTCGAGCCCCGCATCGGGCTCTGGGCTGATGGCTCAGAGCCTGGAGCCTGCTTCCGATTCTGTGTCTCCCTCTCTCTCTGCCCCTCCCCCGTTCATGCTCTGTCTCGGTCTCAAAAATAAATAAACATTAAAAAAATTAAAAAAAAAAATAAGGAGAGGACAAAACATAAGAGACTTTTAAATACAGAAAACAAACTGAGGGTTGCTGGAGGGGTTGTGGGAGGGGGGATGGGCTAAATGGGGACAGGGCATTAAGGAAGACACTTGTTGGGATGAGCACTGGGTGTTATACTTTGGGGATGAATCTCTGGAATCTACTCCTGAAATCATTATTGCACTACATGCTAACTCACTTGGATGCAAATTAAAAAATAAAGAAAAAAAGAATAAATACATAAATAAATAAATAAATTTAAAAAAAGGAACAATTCTGTATCATGCCTGGGGCGGTGGCTGTTCCACTATATTTGCCAAAACTCATAGAACTGTACTCGAAAACAGGTGAATTTCGCTGTATGTAAAGTATACCTTCATCTCAAAAAAAAACCCTAAAAATATGGATTAATGGTAGACTCTGGATGATGGGAATTGTACAGTGATTGTGCACTGTGCAATTCTTACAACTCTTTGGCACGTTTGACCATGCTCCTAACCAGCTATTTGGCAAAAAACATCAAAAAGATGTGAGGCGGTTGATGAAAATAAAGAAATGTACACCATGACCAAAACAACCTAACAAGCAATTAGTTAAATAAATGAAATCAGTCAGTCATCTCACCCTTCCAATCTTAAATAATAATAAATAAAAAATACAATCAGTAAAGCATTATAGGTCACGGCCCACTACATTGATTTTGTAAGCCGTTGATGGGCCATGACCTTCAGTTTGGAAGACACTGCTTTAGACCTGGTTAAGGGGCTTGAACTTGAACCTGAGAGAGGCTGGGGAGATTGAGGTCCCCAGACGTGCGTTGAGCTGGGCAGACTCCCCACTCTTGGACCAGGAGTAGTTGGGGGTCCTGAGGAATAGCTGGGGAACGTGTCCAGCTCAGACAGAAATCACTGCCTGGTGTCCCCGGAGAAGCTAGACCAGGAAAAGGATTCAGTGTCTTGCATCACGGGGTCAGCTCGGGGTGACCGCCGAGGGCAGTCAGCATTCCAAAAGTGGTCACCTGTGTGGATACAAACGGAAGCTCTCCTCAACCATCTGGACTGGATCCAAATTGGATTTTCTCACCACTGTGGATAGAAGAGGGCTCTCCCCTTATGACCAAGAGAATAGCTTTCTCACCGGCCTCGTCACTGGGCACACAGGGGCAGGCTTAGTTTAATTTATTAGCAAAACCCCATTTCCTGCATTCAAGACCATTGCAATCAGGGAAAAAAAAAATTATCCCTTTTGTATTGGATATATATATTGGAGTTACATTCAATTTCAACTTTCGTAAAGGGGTTCACGAATATGAAAATAGTCTTGCTACTTGAACGCGCAAGTTTGGAAACCTCTTAATCAGACTCATTTGAAGAGCTTTATCTACCGATGGTCTTGAAGCTTAAGATAATTCCCTGAGGTCTTTCCCGAGCCCCATCTCCTGACCTCTGTGCCATTTGCCCCAAATGCTCAGTTCTGAGGGAGAACAAGGTCTTTATATTTCTTTGCCTTTGCGTAGAGCCTGTCTCTCTCTTGTCCCCCTGGTGAACTCCTATCCATCCCTCAGGACCCTGCTTCAGCCACACCTCGTCTGTGGAGACTTACCTGGATTCTTTGTCCTTAGGACAGCAGCAGTGATCCCTTTTTCTGCATTTCCACCTGTCTGCATGCAGCTGTAAGGTCAGACTGGCTTTCTCTCTGGATGCAGGAAACGCCATGGGAATTTGTTGTTCCGGATAAAAGTAAGCCTGATGCCAAGCCCTCATGCTCCAGAGTATAACGAATGATTCTCAGTAGCTGCTGGAGCCTCTCCCCGCTTCCAGGGTGACACAAAGGGTGGAGGTGTCATACGTAGAGCAAATGATTACGGAGAGCCCTCTGGGCTGTAATCTGCAAGAGGCACCACGGAGGGGCCATTGTCTGATTCTGCCTGCCCCTGGGTGTCCTCACTGCTCCTTCCCAGCTTGGGCCCCCCCCCCTCACCTCACGCAGTCCCAATGGGGTCCTGTCACCTCTCTGTGAGCCGCAAGGCAGCACGGCGTTGTCACGCCACCCCAAAACGCTCCCACCCACTCCCCACCCCGAGTTTGGGGAACTCTCCCCCTCCCTAGGCTCCCTGCTTCTGCTCGTCTCCCCACCACACCCTTCCATACTTCTGTTCCATTCCTCCCTGGGAGGTTTCGTTGGCAACACAGTGTGGCCTGGCTTGCCCGAGGAAGGGGGGAAAGGAACACTGATGCCAGACAATTTCTTACTAACTCACACCCTGTTGTACGTGAATTAACACTGACCTCACCACATTACAGTGATACATTTGCCAGCCTGGACCTTCCCCTGAACTGTGAGCCTTTGGAAGTCAAGTACTATCTCATTGGCTTTGGCCTCTAAAAGGCCAACGGTGGGCTTTCTAAGTGTGATGATGGCAAGCTTTGCAAACGTCTCTGAGGCTTCATGTCCTTGCCTATATAATAGGGGCAACAATAATATCAATCTCATACTAGTGTGGTTGGCACGAACCAAAGTAATGCGTGTTGGGCCCTTACGACAGTGCCTGACACGTAGTTGTAGCTCAATTAAAATTAGCTGCCATGAGTACTTTTCATTCTCATTCTGGTTCCTTGCAGTGGCTGTGTGGTTGCCTACCCAACAGTCATCCCCAGCTCCTTTCTGCCACTACGGAGAGTAAAAACTTGCCAGCTGGGCAGGGGCATGTGACCCAGTCTTGGGCAACAGGACTGGAATGGAAGGCTTCTGGGAAAGAGTTTCCTCTCTCATAAAGACAGGGAAACACGGACAGAGGTGATGTTTGGAGCTGTGGCAGCCATCTTGTGACCGCGAGGGCAGAGCTAAACAGAAAAGTCGACATGTTGAAGATGTCAGAGCAGAAAAATAGAAGAGTTAGGGGTCTTTAGGACATTATTGCTGCCCCAGCCCTGGAACCTCCTACCTTAGAACACTCTGGCAAGGTAGATCTGAAAGGTCCTCATTATAAAGGCCACTTTTAGACGGGTATTCCGGTGTGAGCAGCTGAAGCTGTTCCGTGGCACACATAATTACAGAAACGTATGCTCAGTGACTGTTGAAGTGACGGTGCCGGGATGGAAGTCCTGGACTTCGGAGGTCCGGGTAAGTGGGTTTTTGCTGAACGTCTTCTACTGTCCAGCCCCCACTGCCCATCCCGGATCACATTAGCACAAGAGCTGGCTGCCACTGAGGTCATAGCTGGGTAATGCTTCTTGGCCCACTAGTATATGTGTTGGCCTTATGGGCAGTTCTACAGTGTGTTCATAGGAAAGCCAGTAAACACACAGCAAATAAAAATACCAAAGGGAGGGAGAAAGGAATCGCTCGCCAGTGAATAATCCAAATTCCTCGGGCTTTGTGTTCGCTCAGTCTTGGCACACGGCCTTGTTCGTTTAACCTGGGGCATCTGGTCCCCTAATCTGAGTTGGAACACTGGGTCAGTCTGCCGTTGGCCAGCAGAGAAACACTTAGCTGCTGCGTTTCTAACTCACTCGTGGTATGTTGTTCGTTCCCTTGCCTCGGAGACTCTGTCTCTCTGTTGCTGAGAAAAGGAGGGGCGGGGGTTATGCTTCTCTTGTTTCTGGTTAATTTTGTGGCTAGAGAAAATTTCGTGGGAAAGACAAAGGCACAACACAGTTTTACCACAACAACTACCGGTCCCATGGTGATGCAGGATGTTGTAGGAATCACCAGTGTGCACCTTGTACAAGTTCACATTCTAGTTAACCCTTCTCAGTTTGGCGGTCAAAGCCAAGCTCAAAAGAGAGGGCTGGTGGGATAATACATCTTCAGGACGTGGCTGGTCTCCCGTGACCAAGAAATAGCACTTTTCTGCTCCCTTGAGCTCCTGGGTTCGCTCATGTCCTCACACTGCTGTGCGTAGGGGAGGAAAATCTTTTCCCTTCTTCGCTTCCAGATTCTTTGGCCGGGCCCAATAATTACATTGACACGAGACAGGAGAGAAACGAGTTTAATTTCATAACGCAATGGGGGCTCGTAAAAATCTAAGACTCAAAGAAGCGGCCAGAGCAGGCAGCTTTTTGTAATTTTCAGGTGACAACAACAATATGTTTGGGAAGAATTAATGACACAAAGCAGTTTGGGCTCGGGGCAGAAAAGGAGTGAGATAACAACGGTGGTTTCCACGGCCTTCTCGGCCCTGAGTTGCCACATCTCTGCCGATAAGGATACCTTCTGCCTTCCACATACAGGGAAGCCACTCTCCACACGGGGCAAGTTAGTCCTGCTTTTAGAGGGACAGAGGAGAGTCCGAGTGTCCTTCTGAGACTGGCGGTTTCTTAAGTAGCTTGAATTCAAACTAGTCGATTTGCCCAAGTGTCATGTTTCGGGACGGGGCCTGCACTGAACCCCATCGCGGATATAGGACTATGTTTTGTCTGCACACGACCTGCACTTTCCAGGGTCAGCAATGAGGTTTCACTAAACACGAAGCCTGTCTTTTTTATTTTTTTTTTTAATTTTTTTTTTTTTTTAACGTTTATTTATTTTTGAGACAGAGAGAGACAGAGCATGAACGGGGAGGGTCAGAGAGAGGGAGACACAGAATCGGAAACAGGCTCCAGGCTCTGAGCTGTCCGCACAGAGCCGGACGCGGGGCTCGAACTCACGGACCGCAAGATCGTGACCTGAGCTGAAGTCGGCCGCTTAACCGACTGAGCCACCCAGGCGCCCCAAAGCCTGTCTTTTTTAGACTCTCCTTAAGGTTTCCTCCACCTCTGCAGCCACTCATTCTTTTTTCCCGCAGTTCTGTCCTGATTCTCTAATTACCTTCTAACCTCCTCTACGTGGAATCACACATCATACCCTCCTCTTTTTCCTCTAGCGCTCTCCTTCTGGTTCAGCTCATTAGTTTTTTTTTAGATATTTTTTTAAAGCTTATTGATGCTGAGAGAGAGAGAGGGCAAGAGGGGGGGGGGGAGGAACAGAAAGAGGGAGAGAGAGAGTCCCAAGCAGGCTCCACCCCGTGAGCCTAGAGCCCGACGTGGGGCTGGAACCCACAAACCGCGAGATCATGACCCGAGCTGAAACCAAGAAGTTTAACTTATAAATTAGTTAACCGTAAAAGGTTAACAACACAATTGCTAGTAAAATAGAACAGTTATAACAATGCCCTGTAACACAAGTTATATGAATGGGTCTCTCTCTCTTAAAGTGTCTTATTATCCTCTCTTTGTGAGAATGGGAGATGGTAAATGTGTCCGTGATGAGATGAAGTGAGGGGCGTGATTAGGCACTGTGACATAGCGCGAGGTTACTATTGACCTCCTCATGATACTGGGAGGATTGCCTGCTTCTGGACTGCATTTGACCGTGGGGAACCGAAGCCGCAGATAAGGGGGCACCGCTCTCCAGCTCCAGGCTCATAACCAGCACTCTCTTCATCTGGCCTTATCCATCCTCCCACGCCTTCTGGGCCTTTCCCCCTAGCTATCTCTAAGATCTCTCTGACCCCAAAAGCCCAAGACCAAAGTCATTATCTTTCTGGAACCTCACTTCTCTGTGTTCTCAGACTCGGTTAATGCCGTCACCATTCAATCAAGCAAGCTGGAAACGGTGTCTTCACCTTTGACTTCCCTCTCTCTGTCTCTGTCTCTGTCTCTCTTTCTCTCTCCCCTTGTCTCTCATGAAAGACAAACATGAGCCGCCACGATCTGTCTACTCTACTTGGGTCTCCACATTCACACCTGACCTGTTTCCCTTTCCCCATTGCCTCCGCCCTGGTCCAGGCCCTAACTCCCTCTCGTATGACCTAAAGTGACGTCCTTCCCTGCTTTGTGTTGCTGGTGGCAGTCTCCGTATATCGCCTCCCCAGTACCATTGTACCCCTTCCTCCCCCCGACTTCATCCAGCCTGTAATGGCCCCCACACCTAGAGAAGGAATCATGAGCAATCCCATTGCCCCTGGACAGATTCTCACCTTCCCCAGCTCGCTTGCAGCGAGGGGCGGCAACGTGATTCCACCCCGGCCAGTAAGACATACGGGGCAAATCTGGAAAGAGACCCACGAAGAGAAAGACCTCCGTGCCCCTCCCCCACTACCATCATTTTCATTTGTGTTCTAGAAGCTTAAGCTCTGTAGGCGGGCAGAAACCCTTTAGATGCTACAACGCAGCCCCCAACGTCTCTCTCCTCCAACATTGCCCACTTCCCCACTCCCCCCACTCTCTTGCCCTCTCTCTCTCTCTCAACATCAATAAGCTTTAAAAAAATATCTAAAAAAAACCCTAATGAGCTGAACAAGAAGGAGAGCGCTAGAGGAAAAAAAAAGCTCCTCATGCTGGAGCTTGGCGGTAGAATGCTTAGGCCCGGGGACATCCTTTGTGGAGGCTGGTCTCCAGAGATGGGGTGCAAGTCAAGCCTGTCCCCAGCAGTCATGGTCTTGTGCCGCCCTCTCGTGCTCTGAATCTGCACTGGTGCTGGGAAAAAAGCTTAAGTCCCAGATCCTAGCAAAGGACCTGATGCCCAGCCAGCCTGCACCAAGACGACCTACCAGATTCCAGCTTTGTGCTCCCGGCTGCCCTAGTAAGCAATCCAACCTGGCCGAGACCCCAGGCTCCGAGGTGCCAGTTAACCACAGGGCAGGCCACGCGGAGGACAGCTGCCGAGAATCTCAGTCAACACAGAAGACCACGGCCTCACATTCGTGACAGAGCTTGAACGGTCCCCACCAGCCCCCACCCCCTTGCGTCCACGTGGAGCACAGACAAGCCGGGTCAGTTGGGGTGGAAAAGCAACTGAAAATCACTTCTTCTGGTCACACTCAACTCATTTTCTCTTTCTGGCGGAGGACTGCCCCTCTCCTGCATCCGCACTTTGTTTGCGTTGCCCTCGGCCTGGACTGTCTTTCCCCCCCATCCAACGTGTCCCTTCCTTCAAGCTTCATCTTGAATGCCACCTCTTCTAGAAAACCTCCATTACGCCAAGCCCTAGAATCGTTGGGCATTTTGGCCCGCCAGCGTTCACCTCCCTTTCTGTTGCAACGGCTCACCAGTTTTATTGGGATGCCTGATGCCTCCTTTTTGGTGGGAGCCGTCCATCAACTTGTCCACTTACCTGTCTCCTGGGTGGAACATGACACCTGCCTAGGCCAATCGGCCGCGCTCTCCCTCCAGGGCAAATCCTGAGATGGGTGACGTGAAAAACTGTAAGTGGGTGACGGCCTGACCCCACCTCTTGCTGGCCAGGCCTCCCGGGCTGCTCTGATCCCTGGTCAGTGCAAGAGCTGATTCTCGAGACCAGGAGCTTACCAGTTATTCCATTTGTCCCCTTAGGTGTCCCGGCTGCCTGCAGTGAGGGCAGACCATGTGACTAGTTCTGACTGATGACAATAGAGTAGAAATGACACATGTCACTTTCAGGCTGAGGCAGTAAAAAGCCCCTGGGCCAAACTCCAGTCTCCAGAGACCCCCGCGTGGTCACCGAGGAGGCTTCACGTTCAGGGCATGTGGCTACAAGATCGGGGAGCCTCTGTGCGTCTGAGTCCCCGGGCGAGTGCCGAGGAGAGCTGTCCTGTCGCTCACGGGGTATATGGCACGCCCTAGAAACAACAAATGGGGGATGTTCGTTATAGCACCATAACCTTGACTCTCTTGAATAATAAACATATGCCCGATATCCTTCCAAGAAACTTTTTTATTTATACACATGTATTTTTGCTTAAGTTATCCAGAGTTATCCAGATCTGCAACTATTTTTCTGTTGTTCCCAAAGGAATTCATAATTTTCAAATCAGAAGAAAATAAAATAAAAGTGCCCCAGGAAGCTGTTGAACCAATGAAGAACCACAGAGAAGAGGAAATCCTCTGCGTTTTGTCCATTTTATTATTTTTTAAGTTTTTAAAAAATGTATTAGTTTTTGGCACCTAAAATAGCTCAACTGGTAAATTCTAAGAGCATTTAGCAGTTTCTTCTTTAACTGTGTTACTAACATGTATCTATCTTTTTTTTTTTTATCAGCTATTTTTTTAATCAAACCTGACTCTAAGGACTAACGCTAACCTTTGCATCTTACCACACTGCTGGACACCTTCCAAGCCTCTTGATCACTCATTAGGACGAACATAAAAATTAAATGAAAATGAAAATTTTGGTGAGTCAGCTAGGTGCTTTCTTTTCAACCTTGGCTTCCAAAACCATTTGCCAGTGAGGTTTTTTTGTGTTTTGTTTTTTTCTTTTGGTGACAAAAGGTACTTTTATTATGACACAGGGACAGGACCCGTGGGCAGAAAGAGCTGCGCTGGCTTTGTGGGGAGTAACTGATTATATACTTTTTAGTTAGGGAGGGTCTAAGTGCATTTTATTTTATTTATTTATATTTTTGCAGGAGAATTTTAAATTTTTTCTTAACATTTATTTATTTTTGAGAGAGAGAGAGAGAGAGAGCATGAGCAGGGGAGGGGCAGAGAGAGAGAGAGAGGGAGACACAGAATCCGAAGCAGGCTCCAGGCTCCGAGCTGTCAGCACGGAGCCTGACGCGGGGCTCGAACTCACGCACCGTGAGATCATGACCTGAGCTGAAGTGGGACACTTAACCGACGGAGCCACCCAGGCACCCCAGTTTTTGCAAGTGAATTTTGATTAAGAGATTTGAAAATACGATTACCTCTCTATTTTATGATGATAGTACTATACATATATTTCATATGATATCTCTATATATCATATATATTATATCATTTCATGTCATATCATATATGTCATATAAATATATATCATATTACATATATAATCTCATAACTGTTTGTCATAACTTCAAAAAAACCTTTATGAGGGGCGCCTGGGTGGCTCAGTCGGTTGAGCGGCCGACTTCAGCTCAGGTCACGATCTCGCGGTCCGTGGGTTCGAGCCCCGCGTCGGGCTCTGGGCTGACGGCTCAGAGCCTGGAGCCTGCTTCCGATTCTGTGTCTCCCTCTCTCTCTGCCCCTCCCCCGTTCATGCTCTGTCTCTCTCTGTCTCAAAAAATAAATAAACGTTAAAAAAAAATTAAAAAAAAAAAAACCTTTACGAAATGCCAAAGAGTAAAATACTTTTGAAACAGCGGAACGACAACACTATTCACTGAGCTCACTTCATGATAGACACTTTATGTACGGTTTTTAGTTTTTATGTCCCCCCCGCCCATCCCCAATCCTGATGTTTAACATCATATTGTAGGCACAAGGGAGATGCAAACATCTGCAACTGTTTTCCGGTTGTTCCCAAAGGAATTCATAATTTTCAAATCAGAAAAAAACAAAAGATAAAAGTTCCCCCAGGAAGCTGTTGAACCAATGAAGAACCACAGAGAAGAGGAAATCGTCTGCTTTTTGTCCGTTTTAGTATTTTTTAAGTTTTTAAAAAATGTACTTATTTTGAGAGAGAGCGCACCCGCGAGCGTGAGCAGGGTAGGGGCGGAGAGAGAGAATCCCAGGCAGGTTCCACACTGCCGGCTCAGAGTCTGATGCGGGCCTCGAACTCACAAACCCGTGAGATCATGACCTGAGCTGAAATCAAGAGTCGGGGGCTTAAGGGACTGAGCCACCCAGGGGACCCTGCTTTTGCTTATTTCTTTTAAAAGAAATGTGTGTGATGCGAAGACAATTTGCTACCTGCTGCCAATGAGAGAGAGAGAGAGAGAGAGAGAATATTTTTGTTGGAGTAAGCTTTAAGAGCGTGGGACCTGGGATGGGTGAATAAATGCAAGTGTGTTTGAACTCAGCACTCCTCAAACTTACACAAGCTGTGGACCTTGCTGAAACACCAGTTCTGCTCCAGTAGGTTGGGGCAGCCCCTCAGACTCATCTTGGTCTGTCAAGTTCCCCTGTGGTGCCCATGCTGTTGGCTCAGGGACCACCCTCGGAGGAGCCGGTGCGGGGATGCCCCTGTGCGAGGCAGATGGTCCCTACAGTCCGAGAGCCCTTAAAAGGCCCATTTGGAACCACCCTGGATCTGGGGTTTTGATCAGCTTGCCCTGAACTTACCCTTTGCTCTGCTTTCTTTGTGAGTCGGTGAGATCACTAAGACCTTGCACCTCATGTGGAAACCCCTTCTCCCATAGCCTCGCCATCTCTTTAGAAAGTACTGGAGAATGGGGCGCCTGGGTGGCTCCCTCGGTTGGGCATCCGACTTCAGCTCAGGTCATGATGGCGCGGGTTCGTGAGTTCGAGCCCCGCCATCGGGCTCACTGCTGTCAGCCGGTCAGCCCAGAGCCCATCTCACATCCTCTGTCCCCCTCTGTGCGCTCTCCCAAAAATAAATAAATATTAAAAGAAAACAAAAAGAAAGAAAAGAGTTAAGAAGGAGGAAACAGGTAGAGCAGAGTCCCAAAATAAGTGTAAGAAATTCTACATACTAAAACACGCTCACTTTACGCATATTTAGCTTTATTTATCTATTTGTTTACGGCCACTTTTCCAACAGGACTGGACGTCTGTTTGCTCAGGCTGAAGGGCGTTAAGAGAAGGCCATTATAAGAAGAGATTAGCACTGCTGGTGGTTTGACATGGGGAAGGAAGTGGAAATAATGAAAAGCTCTGGCTTTTTTCTTTTAATTTTTTTAAAATGTTTTTTATTTATTTTTGAGACAGAGCGAGACAGAGCACGAGCAGGGGAGGGGCAGAGAGAGAGGGAGACACAGAATCGGAAGCAGGCTCCAGGCTCCGAGCCATCAGCCTCGGAGCCCCGATGCGGGGCTCGAACCCACGGACCGCGAGATCGTGACCTGAGCCGAAGTCGGATGCTTAACTGTCTGAGCCGCCCAGGCGCCCCTGGCTTTTCATTTCTAATAATTAACAAGCAACGTCAGTCTTGGGATATTTCACGGAAAAGCAAAAAAGCCCGAGATGTAGTAATTGTCCTCAGAAACGTCCTGTACTCATCAAGAAAAGTCATTGCTTACAGGAGCAGATAAGCCTATATTTTAGAACCACTAATACGGAAAAGAGAAAAAGGTTTTAGCATGCCTGCGCTTGAAGGGATAATCTAGTTCTAGGGAAAATTCGCTCGCATGAAACAATTCTCAGAACGCTGTATATACATGGCTTTAACTATCTCCTAATTGTACATAGGATCAGTCTTATTAGACCCCCCTCCAAATCTTTATGATCACAGACTCCATTTATTTTGAAAACAGTGTTTCTTTTTTTATTTCTTTATGTTTATTTATTTTTGATAGAGAGCGAGCGAGCATGAGTGGGGGAGGGGCAGAGAGAGAGGGAGACACAGAATCCGAAGCAGGCTCCAGGCTCTGAGCACAGAGCCTGACATGGGGCTTGAACTCACAAACTGTGAGATCATAACCCGAGCCGAGGTCGGACGCTCAACCGACTGAGCCACCCAGGCGCCCCGAAATATAGTACTTCTTATGATTGGAAAATAAAAAAAATGCTTTTGGAAAGAAGTTGAAAAATATAAGGAAACAACAAGAAAAAAAAAATTACCTATAATCCCCCCAGTCCGGGATAGTCACTGATAAAATTTCGGTATATATGCTTCCAGTTTTCTCTCTCTCTTACAATATCCTGCATTATGGCTTTCTTTTTTCTGACCTCAAGTATGCTTTGAAAACATGACTTTTCAGTTATGTAATATTCTGCAGAATTTTTATTTATTCCAACCATTCCTCTCTTTATAAAGCTATTTGGAGTCATTCAAATGGTTGCCATTCTTCCTGATAAAATTAAGGCTCTGATGCATTTTTTTGGTTTTGTCCATTAACCTTTGGGTGCATGTCTGATTATTCCCTCAGACGGATTCCCAGAAGTGGAATTACAAGGTCAACGAACATGATGTGTGCGTGCTGTCGAGGAGCGTGGCCAAATTGCCCTTTAGAAAGACTGAGCGGTCTACACTGCCTTGGGGAGCGGGGATGTTTCTCCACCCTGTGTCTGAGTCTTCCTGGACTTTAAACAGGAATTGATTTTACAATTGACACTTGGGGCCTGCCACCATCCCTCCAAGATGAAGGATGAGTAGAGGGAGATCACTTTCCCTTTCTGCCCCACTGGCTCGGACCCGTCACCTCCACCGGGTCCAACCTAAAATGTGATGAATCCAAAAAACACGTGAGTATGTGGGTGTGAAAGAGGACCATCACAGGAAAGTGGAAAGGGTCTGACCAGGACTCCGGTGAAACCTCATCTTGCCCCTCACCCTTTCCACTGATGGCCGTGTACTTCTAGAAAAACCAAAAATACGATTTTTGTTCTTGTGTTCACACTTCCTATCAGAAATTGTCTTTATTTTTATTTTTTTAATGTTTATTTATTTATTTATTTTGAGAGAGAGAGAGAGAGAGAGAGAGAGAGAGAATGAGCAGGGAAGAGACAGAGAGAGAGAGGGAGAGAGAGGGAATCCCAAACAGGCTCCGCCTGGCACGGGGCTCGAACTCACAAACTGTGAGATCATGACCTGAGCCGAAATCAAGAGTCAGATGTTTAAATGACTGAGCCACCAGGTGCCCCTAGTAATTGTTTTTAAATTTTATTTATTTATTTATTTTTAAAAGATTTATTTACTTTTGACAGAGACAGAGAGAGAGAGAGAGAGGGCAAGCCAGGGAGGGGCAGAGAGAGAAGGAAACAAAGGATCTGAAGTGGGCTTTGTGCTGACAGCAGATAGCCTGATGCCGGGCTTGAACTCACGAACCTGGAGATCATGACCTGAGCCAAAGTCGGAGGCTAAACAGACTGAGCCACCCAGGTACCCCTAGAAATTGTTTTTAAATACAGAAGAGTGAAAGTGAACAAAATAACAGTCATTCACTTTCCCACCACCCCACATTAACCTCTGTTAGCATTTAGGCATATTTGCCCCGATCAGAAAAATAGACAACCACTATATGAATATACATTCATTCATTCAATGTGTACATTTATATACATTTGGTTATTTTAATTTAACATTTGAACATGACAGGGGCACCTGGGTGGCTCAGTTGGTTGAGTGTCCGACTCTTGACCTCGGCTCAGGTCATGATCTCACAGTTCGTGAGATCGAGCCCCACGTTGGGTTCTACGCCGATAATGTGGAGCCTGCTTAGGATTCTCTCTCTCTCCCTCTCTCTCTCTGCCCCTCCCCTGCTGACACGCTCTCGGCCTCTCTCAAAATAAAAATAAACAAATAAACAAAACAAAACTCATCCATATAGGTACTTGTGAGTGAATTCATCCCTCTTAATGTCATAGGATTATCCATCCTACATGAATATCTTGCTGTTTTGTTTCCTTGTTCATGGATAGTTAGGACGTTTGCATTGTTTCTTCTATCGGCAACACTGTTGGAGCAAACCTCTCAAGATCACAAGGGAGATTTTCTCCAGTTAAATTCCTGGAAGTAGAGTTTCCAGACCGGATTGCTCTCCAGAGCAACTCTGATATTTACAACTCTTCCAGATGTGTGTAGGGATGCTGGTCTCCCTTCCCTCTCCCCAGGCAACATTTTGTCATTCTTATGGGGGAAAGTTGGTATCTTTTTGTTCTTTGTATTTCCAACTGATAGTAAGACCAGCATCCTTCCATGCTTCCTTTTTAGCCATTTGAATCTCCTCTTCTGGAAGAGATGGTCTGTTTAAAAACATTTTTTTTTTTAAATTGGAGTGTTGTTGACACACAATGTTACATTAGTTGTAGGTGTACAACCTTGTGATTCAGCAATCTCTGCACATTACGTTGTGTTCGTAAGCGTGGGCTCCACCTGTCCCTATGTGGTCTTACTAGAATATCATTGACCGTATTCCTTATGCTGTGCCTTTCATTCCCATGACTTATTCATTCTGTAACTGGCAGCCTGTATCCCCCACCCCCTTCCCTCCAGCAGCCCTCAGTTTGTTCTCTCTGTTTATAGGTCTGGTTCTGCTTTTTGTTTGCTTATTTACTGATTTTGTTTTTTAGATTCCAGATATGGGTGGAACCGTATGGTATTTGTCTTAGTCAGATTTATATCATTTAGCATAAATAGCCTCTAGGTCTACCCATGTTGTTGTAAATGGCAAGATCTCATCCTTTTCTTATGGCTGCACTAATATTCATATTCATCTATACAAATACACCGTATCTTCTTTATCCACTTGTCTATCGATGGACACGTAGATTGCTTCCATATCTTGGCTATCGCAAATAATGCTGCAAGAAACATAGGGGTGCATGCATCTTTTTGAATTAGTGCTTTTGTTTCCTTTGGGTAAAAACCCAGTGGTGGAATTATCGGATCATATGGTATTTTCTGTTTTTAGGTTTTTGAGGAATCTCCATGCTGTTTTCCACCGTGGCTGCACCAATTTACGTTCCCACCAATGGTGCACGGAGGTTCCTTTTTCTCTACATCCTCACCATCACTTGTCATTTCTTATCTTTTTAATTTTCGCCATTCTCACAGGTGTAAGATGATATCTGGTGGTTTTGGTTTGCATTTACCTGGTTGGTATCCAAAATACATGAAGAACTTATACAATTCAACACCAAAAAAAAAAAATAAATAATAATAATAATTCAAAATCCAATTAAATATGGGCAAAGGACCTGAATAGACATTTTTCCAAAGAAGACAGACAGGCAGCCAACAGACACATGAAAAGATGCTCAACATCTCTCATCATAAGAGACAGCCTTGTGAGACACTGAGAGACCCAATTTTTGCATCCTTGCTTATAATATGCATGGACCTGACGTTTTCCTTAATTCTGCTGTTCTTGTTTTGGTACCTAGATTAGATTAGCCCATAGAATGCTTGGGTAGACTTCTCTGTCTTGTTCATATTCTGGTGCCATTTGCATAATATAGCTTGTTTTATATTTTGCATTTGTATGTGTGTGTATCACTCTAGTTGAACTATCTCAGCCTGGGCATTTTCAAAGTTGGAGCAGAGCCGTCGCTTTTCAGTTTCATGGGTGATTATTGGTCTGTTCTCTTCTAGGGCCAAGTTTTGTAATTTGTATTTTTGTCAAAAATTCCCCCCTTTTATCTAGATTTCCAAATGTATTGGCATAAATTTGCCCATAGTATAATCTTATGCTTTCTAAAATTTTTATACTCTATCTGGTATGTCTCTTTTGCCATTTATAGTATTACATGTGTTATTTTTTATATAAATCTTTAAAAATTTTTAATGTTTATTTATTTGAGAGAGAGAGAGAGAGAGAGAGAGAGAGAATTCGAGCAGGGGAGGGGCAGAGAGAGAGGGAGATACAGAATCAGAAGCAGGTTCCAGGCTCTAAGCTGTCAGCACAGAGCCCTACACAGGGCTCGAACGCATGAACCATAAGATCATGCATGACCTGAGCCGAAGTCAGATGCTTAACCGACTGAGCCAACCAGATACCCCTTTTTTGGGATAAATCCTACCAGAAGTTTGTCTATTTTATTAGTCTTTAATAGGACACCAGTGTTTGATTTCTATAATCAATTTTCTTTTCTTTTTTGTTTTATTCATCTCTGCCCTTTGCTTTATTATAATTTCCTCCCCCCCTCCCTGTTTTCTCTGGGTTATTTAGTTGTTATTTACCTTTTAAATTCAACACTTAAATTTTTTCTTGTTTTATAGTATTTTTTTTTAATGTTTATTTATTTTTGAGACAGAGAGAGACAGAGCATGAACGGGGGAGGGTCAGACAGAGAGGGAGACACAGAATGTGAAGCAGGCTCCAGGCTCTGAGCTGTCAGCACAGAGCCCGACGCGGGGCTCGAACTCACGGACCATGAGATCATGACCTGAGCGAAGTCGGACGCTTAACCGACTGAGCCACCCAGGCGCCCCTATAGTAAGTATTTAAAGCTCTAAATCCCCCCTGTAACTGTTGTTTTAGTTGGATCTCACAAGTTTCATTCTGTGAGGCTTCTTTTTGTCATTCATTTCTAAATATTTTGTAATTTCCATATTGGTTTTCTTTTTAATACATATGTATTTTTCAGTTTCCAAATGTATGTTCTTTTTCTCTTAAGAATGTTTTAAAATCTTTCAACATACACCAAGGTATGAAAACTAATATAATGATCACTTAGCTTAATGCTTATCAGGTTTAATTTTATTTTTCATAAGCAACAGATGCACATGATAAACAAAAATCTTGTCTTCGGGACCTTCTCCTCAGAGGCAATTTCAGTAAGTAATTTAAGGTCTGTAAGTGGTATGGGTTTCTTTCTGGCTGTCTTTCTGTTGATTCTTCATTTTACTTCATTGTGGTTTGTGAATGTGGTCTATAGATTCTTTGGAATTTATTGAGGCTTCCTTTGCGGCCAGTATACAGTCAATTTCTGTAAATGTTCCAAGTATGTTTGAAAAGAACAGATGTGCTGATGTTTTTTTTTTTTCTAAAATACAAACCTGATCTCATCACTTCCTCCCCGATAGCTTTTGTGGTCTTCAGCTAAAAGACGACCCTCTTAGCCTATGATTTGGCCCTGGGCTTCCTCTCTAGCCAGGTTGCTTGGCCACCTGCCTTAGGTACAAGGAATTTATGTCCATGTAGCTCCTGGACCTTTCAGGGCCAACTTTCAGAAGAAAATTTGAACTGGCAGAATGTTCTGTAGCACACAGTCCAATGTCTGGCCCATCGAGGGTTCTAACAGAGACTGAGCTAGCTTCTGAGGGTGGAGTCACATTGAGGCAGGACAGTCACCTGCTGGTGGGTCACTCACTCATCTGGAACGCCAGTCCTTACTACTTGCTTCTGGTGAAGCCAGTTCACCTCACTGGGACCTCTGGTTGCTGTATCCCTCCGTGCTAATGTCTCAGCACTTTCTCTCCCTCCTATGTCTGCCTGCCCATACCATGGTGGGCGACTTCAAAGACCCTCCCACCGACACTCTCCAGTTGCTTTGACTTCTAGGGTCAGCTGTATTGGTTCAACCCAAGCCCACCCCATGAGGAGTCTACACAGAGCTTCTGCTCTGGGGCCCCTGGTAGGGCGACGGGAGATTGAGGGGGATCGGGAGTGACTCTCCTCCCTACGCATTTATGATGGTTTCAACCTTAGCTGGGACCTCACTTTTGCATTCCCTTTGGCATGTGTTCCAAACCTTTGATTCCCCTCAAATCCCTGAGCGTCTCCCAGCTCCTTTGTTTAGCAGAATGATAGCTTTGCTGCTTTGTGGAGAAAATAGGAAACATCAGGGGTGAACCTTTCTTTAACCATTTTTACCTCCTTTCCTGCAGTTTCAGAAATGTCTCTTCTTCCTTTCTGGGGTCAAAGAAAAACCTGTCTCCATATGCCCTTGACCCCATCCTCTCCTGTCTCCCCTGTTTTTTATTCTATTGGTTATTCCCTCTACTCCTCTTCATGTCTCCCCTTCCCAAACCACGCTTTCTAGAAGTAGTCAGCACCCCCTTCTCCCCTTCTTCAGCTTCCATGCACTCACTTGTCTTGGAGGCCAATCCAGCTTCCTCCTGTTTCTATGGGCTCTTGTTGGCCATCACATTCTAAACGGGTGGCACATGGTTCTTCTTCTTTTTTTAGTGTTTATTTATTTCGTGTGTGTGAGAAAGCGAGAGAATGAGCAAGGGAGGGGCAGAGGGGATCTGAAGTGGGCTCTCCACTGAATCAGAGAGCCCAATGGGGGCTTGAACTCACAAACCGTGAGACCATGACCTGAGTCAAAGTCAGATGCTTAACCAACAGAGCCACCCAGGTGCCCCTATGTGGCACATCTTTCTTGATCTCTCCAGAGCACTGACAATTCAGACCACACCCTGCTACTCGATACTCCCTCCCACCTGTTTTCCTCTGATACCACTTGGCCTTGAATTCCTTTCTTCTCTTTCTACCTCCTTTCTTGGCTCTTTGATCCTGAAATGTCGGTGTTCCCAGTGTTTTCTATCCATGGGTCTCTGTTTTTATTCCTCTACCCACCCCCACCCCCTTCCCAGGAAGGCACACGTGTCATCACAAAGGGGCGTAGTCTTCGCCAAACTTCAAACAAGGGCTGCCCTTGGATTGCCCCCATTTTTCAAGAGCTGTCAGATACCCTAGGGTTTTATGTGAAATGTTTCAGCTTTAAATATTGGTAATGAATTCAAAATTTTATAAAACTATGCAGGGTAAACAAAACATAGATGGTCTCCCTAGAGCTGTTCTCTTCTTTGAGTGCCCTGGAGGCATTTTATAAAGTATTTTATTAGTAAAGATAACTCACATGGAGGCCTTACTATGCATCAGATACTCTAAGTAGTTTGCACGTATGAACTCCTCTCTTCTCAACGATCCTGTATCAACAATGTGCTGTTATTATCCCTGCTTTATAGAGGAGCAAACTTGGATGGACAGCTTCAGTATTTTGTCCTGGGTCTTAGAGATACTGAGTTTAAGAACCAGAATTCAGGGGCGCCTGGGTGGCGCAGTCGGTTAAGCGTCCGACTTCAGCCAGGTCACGATCTCGCGGTCCGTGAGTTCGAGCCCCGCGTCAGGCTCTGGGCTGATGGCTCGGAGCCTGGAGCCTGTTTCCGATTCTGTGTCTCCCTCTCTCTCTGCCCCTCCCCCGTTCATGCTCTGTCTCTCTCTGTCCCAAAAATAAATAAAAAACGTTGAAAAAAAAATTTAAAAAAAAAAAAGAACCAGAATTCAAATCCAGAAAGTCCAGCTCTCCAGCTCAAGTTTTTTGTTTTTTTTTTAAGTTTATTTATTTATTTGGGGGGGGGGGAGGGGCAGAGAGAGAGGGAGAGAGAATCCAAACAGGCTCCTCCGTGCTGTCATGGCAGAGCCGGATATGGATGGGGCTTGATCTCACAACCGTGAGGTCATGACCTGAGTGGCAATCAAGAGTCCGATGCTTAACGGACTGAGCCACCCAGCCGCCCCCCAAGCTCAAGCTCTTAACTAGCACAGTCTACGGCTTTCCTCACGCAGCAGACAGGGAAACTGAGGTCCAGAGAGGTTGAGATATTGTCCAAGATCACAGGAGCGGTAACCGCGCAAGTAGGGATTTGAGGTTATCGTCACAGAGATAGATGCTTGCACTCTGCTGTTCTGTGATTAGTTACCTGTTTCCCTGCTAGACTGCGTCCCCGGGAACTGGGAGGCAAGCGTTTGTAAAATGAGTGCCCTCGCCTGGCAGAGTCCACTCACTTCTCTTAATAACTTCATTTGCTTCTCCCAACAATCCCTAGTTAAGACAGTAGCACATTTAATCAGCTCTTCCAATGTGCGTGATTTCTTTCAAACCCTCATGAACACACTATTTCATGGGGACTATTATCATCCCCATTTAACAGAAGAAGAAACTGAGGCTCACTGCAGCTCAGTGACTTGCCCAAGATCTGGCAACTAGTAGGTGGCAGAGCCAGGATTTCAGTTCAAGCTATGTGACAACAGGCTGACCCTGAGGCCACAGTGTCGGTTGTACAGATGGGGAAACTGAGGCTCCGGGGCAGCGTACTGGCTTGTGTCCGCGGAGCCATGACTTTTAGGGGGAGGATCCCGCTGCATGCTTCCCCTTCCGACTCCTAGGTCGCGGGGTGCCACTGTGGGGCTGCAGGCGGAGGGAGGCAACCAGGGGCCCAGCCGGGTAAAGCGCGTAGAGAGGCGCGAGAAGAGCCGAACGCTGCATCTAGGGGAGGGCCTCCGCGGCACCATGGCAACGGCGCGGCGGGAAAGCAGGAAGTGCGTCACCAGGGGAGGGACTAATAGGTGACATCCACCAATGGGAGCGCCGCGCCCGCGTTCGCCCCGCCCCGCAGGAGGAGCCGAGGCCGCCTTTCTGCCTGGGCCGCCGGCGTCGGGGGCTACGCCGGGGTACCGCGGTGGGTAATCGGGGCGCGGGGCCGCGAGGCTGCCAGGGATGGAAGAGGGCCGTGCAGAGAGGCGACGGAGGACGGAAGGTGGGGGTCAGGCCCCGGGGTCGGCCCGTGTCTGTACCGGAGTGTGGCGCTGGGGGCCCGGGGGCTTGGGGCTCCTCATTTCCTGATGAGGAAACTGAGGCCCAGAGAGGGGCAGGAAGGCAAAGTAGGCTTGACCCTAGGACCCCCGGCACACAGACATTGTTAAATCGTAGTACCAGGTGGACAAAGCGTTTTGCTCCTAATATTAGGTGAAAAAAAGCAAAATACAGAATTCTGTCCGAACTGAATACGTAAAGTGTCGCCTTTGTGGACCACCTCAGTTATCTCGCCGCCCTCTGCCCTTGTCCTAGAAATCCTTACTTTGTGCAAGTCCACAGCCTCGTATTTTAAAGCCCGGAGGCCAGACGTGGTCAGAATCCCGAATTTCTCGGATTTTCGGGAGGAATATGATGCATATATTCGATGTTAGGTCATACCTTCAATTAGGGTCTGGGGCAGCCTCTTGTAATCAAATACACTAATATTTTCACAGCTAAATATGTGCGTATTTACATCAAAGGAGGTAAAGAACCGCCATACAGAGTCTCACCTTAGGTCAGGTTTTCAAACTTAAAAGATTTTGGTTTTAGGACGTCTTTTGATTTGAGAATTGTAGGTAGAGCGGTCCTGATTTAATTGTAGGCGCCTGTTTCTCGCTTACCTGGACAGTTCCTGAACTGTTTGTTTTGCCACCCTTATGTCCATCACCTGGGCCCTCCATCTCTCTTAACTCATCTTTTTAACATTTATTTTGGCTGGTATGTAACATATTTACATCCTTTTTTAATCAAGATATATAACATATCTGGGACTTCGGCTCGGGTCATGATCTCACGGTTCGTGGGTTCAAGCCCCGCATCGGGCTCTGTGCTGACAGCTCAGAGCCTGGAGCCTGTTTCTGATTCTGTGTCTCCCTCTCTCTGTCTGCCCCTCCTCTGCTCGCTCTCTGTTTCTCTCTCTCAAAAATAAATGTTAAAAAAAAATTTTTAAGACATATAACATATCTGTAAAAATGTTTGCAACTGTAAATTTAAAGAATAAAAATAAAATAAACACCCATCTATCCACCATCAGGTTAGGAAATCGAACAATTCCATATCCGTAATGCCCAAGTTGAATCCTTTCTTCCCATCACTAAAGACCACCGCCTCCCTGTATTGTGTTACCTAATCCCTTGTTTTTCTTTGTGGCTGTTACTATGCATCTGTAATGACTACCACGTATGTTTTGCTAGGTTTTATATTTTATAGAGGAGGCTAATCTATATTTGTGTGACTTTATTTTTGCATGTAACATTACATATATGAGATATGTCCATGTTGACGTGAGTAGCCCCACTTCACTTACTTTCATTGCTTTGTTGCTATTTTGAATTCCGTGGCCTGATTGTAAACGGAGGCGTTCTTCAACTGATTGTCATTTAGACGGTTGCCAGATTTTTGCTATCACATGGTGATATTTTTGCTATCACACATTTCCTGAGGCAGATGTGGAAACGTTTCTGTAAGTTGTACACCTAACAGTGGATTTCTGGGGCTACCCGGGTTTGCTATTAATATCGAATCGTCTGAAGTGGTTTATAAGAAGAGTTTACCCTCTTACCAGCCTCAGCCATTCTGAAGAATTTTTGCCTACACCTGGGGATGAATAAGACATTAATCACCGTGGCTTGAATACTCATTTGCCTGATGACCTTGCGATTGAGCATAATTTTAATGTATTTATTCATCATTTGTGCATCCTCTTTGAACATTTCTGTTGCTTATTTCTTACAGTTGTCTTCCCCTTACTGATATGTAGGGATTCTTTGTTCTGAGTATGAATCTTTTGTGGCTTCACTGTGTGTCAGATGCTTTCCAGTTTGTAGCTTTTCTTCTCTCTTTCTCTCCCACCCTCTGCTGTTTTTGGTGAACAGAGGTTTTTAATTTTAGTGAAGTAGAATTTATCGGTATATTCCTCTATGGTTTCTGCTTCCTGTATCTTTTTAAGAAATTCTTCCCTGCCTTTGGCTCATAAAAGATGTTCTCCGGGGTGCCTGGGTGGCTCAGTCAGTTGAGCGTGCGACTCTTGATTTCAGCTCAGGTCATGATCTCAAGGTTCATGGGGTTGAGCCCCATGTCGATCCTGCAGAGCCTGCTTGGGATTCCCTCCCTCTCTCTCTCTCTGCCTCTCCCCTGCTCTCTCTCTCAAAATAAATAATTAAACATTAAAAAATAAAATAAAGTCTCGAAAAAAGAAAGATGTTCCCCTGTACTGTTGTCCAAAAGTTTTATGGTGTTTCCTTTCCTACGCTCTTCACCCTCCAAAAGATTTTTACGCATAGTCTGAGGTGAGGGTTGGGCTCTCTGTGTTTTCACATAAGGGTAATCTGTTGCCCTGGCACCTTTTATCGAAAAGCTTGCTTTGATCTGGAGTTCCATTTCTCCAGCGTATCAGGTATTCATATCTGTGTGTTTCTGTGTCTGAGTTGTCTGTTCTGGCCCACTGGTCTTCTCTGGTCCATATCTGTACCATTGTCCTACATTGTTCCTTACTCGAGCTTCAGAATAAACTGCTAACCGGTGGAACCAGTCCTCCTGCCTTTATCTTCTCCCAGAATGGCGTTGCTGTTTTGCCTTTATGTTTTCCATGTAAATTTTGGAATGATCTCATCAAATCACTCACAGACACAAGAAGCCTATTGGGATGTTGATTGGAATCACACCGATTCCGTTGCATTGGCTCTGTTTGGATTTGAAAGTGGTTGCTTTCAACATTCCATCCTTAAGTATGATGATGGTCACTGTAGGTTTTTGTCGATATCTTTAGTAGATAAAGGAAGTTTCCTTCAATCCAGTGACTGTTGAATTTTATCAATCGTATTTTCTGAATCTATTAAGCTGATAGTAGGCTTTTTCTTCTGTATGCTGTTAATGTGGTGACTCACACTGACTGATTTTTTTCCAGCTTTATTAAGACATTATTGACATAGAACACTTGACTGATTTTTAAATGTTAAACTGCTGCCCGGATAAACCCAACTTGGTTACCGTGTATTATCCTCTTTATGTTGCTAGTTCAGATTAACGTTTTGCTTAGGACCATTGCAGCTATGTTCCTGAAAGATACGTTTTCCTTTCTTTTGAAGTCTCTGTTAGATTTTAATGCCCAACCTATGTCAACCTTATCAGATGATTTGGGGAGGGTTTGCTCCTTTTGGGGCTCTGAGATAGTTTTGTGACATCTGAAATCACTTCTAGAATGTTTGATAGGACTTCTTGATAAATCTTTCCGGATCTGAAGTTTTCTTTGTTGGGGGATAGATTTCCCACAGTGTGTCTTCAATGGTTTTAAAACCTGTTAGGTTTTCAGATCATTCTTTAGTTGGTTTTGAATGGATTTCCTATAACTTTGCTTGTTTAAAACTCATGATTATTATAAGTTGTTTATGTGTCTGCAATTAGTGTTCCTTTTTCATTCCAAATATTGTTTATTTGTTAGTCTTCTCTCAGATGATCTTGTCAGAGGTTGGTCGCTTTTATTGTGTTTTTTTTTCTTAAATTTTTAAAAATGTTTATTTAAAAAAAATTTTTTTTTTAACGTTTATTTATTTTTGAGACAGAGAGAGACAGAGCATGAACGGGGGAGGGTCAGAGAGAGAGGGAGACACAGCATGTGAAACAGGCTCCAGGCTCTGAGCGGTCAGCACAGAGCCCGAAACGGGGCTCAAACTCACAGACCGCGAGATCATGACCTGAGCCGAAGTCGGATGCTCAACCGACTGAGCCACCCAGGCGCCCCTAAAATGTTTGTTTATTTTTGAGAGAGAGAGAGAGATCGATTGTGAGCTGGGGAGGGGCAGAGAGACAGAGGGACCCAGAATCTGAAGCAGGCTCCAAGCTCTGAGCTGTCAGCACAGAGCCCTATGTGGGGCTCGAACCCACAAACTCTGAGATCACGACCTGAATGGAAGTCAGAGGCTTAACTGACTGGGCCACCCAGGTGCTCCTATTATGTTTTTTTTTTTTTTTTTCAAAGACTAATTTTCGTTTTGTTGATCTCAGGTATATGCTAATTTTATTAAATTCTGCTCTTTATTATTTAAGTTTCTTGAAATTCATGAAGAGGACTCAGGGGAAGAAAAGGGTTGAGGAGGGGGAAGGAGGGGTCCAATTTAGGATCTGTCCAGGCTGCATTTCCGGTGAACTGTTCTCAAGGAAGTTTCGCAGGCAGGCAGAGAAACCGGCCATGAGCTGGCGGGTCTTCCTTCCTCCGAGGTCCAGCTGATGTGCTGCTTGGAAAGAAGAGCGAGCGACAGCCCGCCTTGTTGTGTGTCTCCTAGTCCTGTCTCCTTTAACCTCATCTTCTGCCTTAAAGAGAGCTTTTTATTATCCCCATCTTACGGAGGAGAAGACTGAGGCTTGGGGAGATGAAGCTTGTTAGCTAGAAATGTTTTCGTGCCGTATTTGCCCAAGGTAACAGCCAGTTTCTTGTCCGGTCATGGCATCGCCTGGAGTGTGTATTAAAACCTCAGAATTCCAGCCCCTCTGCGGCCTGAACCTCCGGCGAAGGGGCCTGGGAATCTGTATTTTTCACGCACAGATGAGATGATTCTTAAGATGGAGCAGGTCTGGCAGACACTGGTCTCGGCACCACGTGTCTATTTCTAAACCCACGCCCTTTGCCTCCGCAGGGTGCTACCACTCCGTGGCAAGGGCAGGCTTTTTGATCAGGACTCATGTGATGCTTTTATCGGCTCTGATCTTTGTGGTTTGTGGAAAGACGATGTTTTAGTAGAGAGCAAGAGATTGAAAAAACACCCCACAGCGACAGTCGTTTCATTAGCGGTTTGGGAGACGAGGAGGAAGCTAGCACTGGTTCAGCCAAGTCTGCTGGGGGTTCTTCAGGCAGCACACACCGTTCTCGTTTTATCGTGAGAAAACGGGGCCTCGGCACACTTGGTCCCAGTGAGTCTCGTGAGTGGCCGAACCACGCTTCAGAGCCAGAACCGCCCAGTAGTAAAACTAGCCCACACGTAGGTAGCGCTCATAGGCTTTCATAGGTCCCACCCCTTGAACAGCGTAATTCTCGGGTGGACGTCCTAGCGGTGGGCTCACCTTCTAGGTCAGAAACCGGGCCACGCCCCCTTTCACACACTTGGGTGTGGAGCGGGCTGCGTCCAGGCGAGCTGGCTGGCTCCAGACCCCCACTCCTTGCCGCCCCCCTCCCCCCCCCCCCCCCCCCCCCCCCCCCCGGACTAGTGCGCTTGCCCCTGACTTGCCTCCTTTCTGCTTCTGTGCTCTTGGGCGGGATGAACTGGGGTCTGCAAGCCGTCACAGAGGGGTAGCTGTGAACGTAAGGAAGCACAGACCCCAGAACTTGGCTTTCGGAGCGCTCAGAGGTGACTGGGTGTCCTCTGCTTCTTTTCTTAGCGCCTTCGTGCACGCAGGGCGGCGCGCGGAGAGCGGGCATCATGACCGACGTCCACCGGCGGTTCCTCCAGTTGCTGATGACTCATGGGGTGCTGGAGGAGCGGGGCGTGAGACGCCTGCAGAAGCACTGCTATCGGGTCCATGGCCGTGAGTACCGTCTCCCTGTCCCCAGGGTGCCCGGGACCGCGCCATCGGCGGCTGGTGACACGGGTGTGAGCCTCGCCACCCGTCAGGCAGCACGCCTCACCTGGGCGTGCAGGTGTCCTCGGGCTCGCGCCAGCCCGTTTCTCACCTCCTCTTTGACCTTTTTTTTTTTTGTAAGCACATCTGACATTTAGCCCAGTCGATGGGAACTTGAAGCGGCCTAGCTGTGGTTCACACCAGGGCCCCAGCATCTTCTCCAGCCTGCGTTTCTTCATGTCTCAAATGAAGATAATTAATCATCCCGGACACCGTGGAGGGAGGGGGTTTGGGAGGGTTAAGAGACAAGATGCGTCCAGAGTTCCTGGCCAGGCCCGGGGAACGCGCTCCCTTGGCCGTGGCGGGTGAGAGGGCCGCTCGGCACAGTGGGTGAGAGCACAGCCCTGGACTCAGCCAGACCCGGGGCAAGGGCCGCCCTGCCCTGTGCGGGGGGGTGGGCGCTGGAAGCATGTCCTCAGTGGGCTGCTCAGAGGGGAGGGGAGGTAATACAGGCGAAGCACTCAGGCCGGGCCGGGCTGAGTTTTCAGTGACGGGAGGGAGCCGTAGAAACAGCAGAAAGGATGCCAACGTGTCAGTAAGATCCGTATTGGTAGCTCTCGTGGAGTTGAGCGTCAGTGGGGGGAGATCTTGTTGTGTGAAAGAGGAAGTGGATAAATTTCACTCGCTGCACGATGTCACTGCGTTAAGCTTTTTGTAAAACCAGGATTCTTGTTGTTCGTGAACACACACATCTGCACGTAAAGACGTAAGGGTGTACCGGAAGGATGTGTGACAGACACACTTGTGAGGTGCTTGCCTTTCTTTTGGTCTTTCATTAAAGAAGAAAAAAAGAGTCGAAGCAAACAGGGTATTAGTAGTGTGGCCTAATAGCAAGCGTCACTTCTGGTGAACGGGAGCACAGGTGTTTGTTTATATTCTTTGTTTTTGTCTTTCTGTCTGCGTGTTTAGTTTTCAAGAGAAGAGCAGAAACTGCATAGAGGGAAGCCAGCCAAGAGGGGTGAGGAAAGGTATGCGTGGGGCGCCAGGGTTACGGGTGAAGGCACACGAGAAGAGGGGCTGCATTTAGGGACCGGCGCCCGGGGCATAGCAGAAGAAGCCAGATCGAGAGAGGTGAAGGGTGGATGGGAGCAGGAAGGGCGAGACAGAGGGTACAGAGACAGGCGCTCTTTAGTGACGAGTGGGAGGGAGAGCAGAGGGTGCGTAGCTTTGGGGGGACTGGCCCCTCGAGGCATCCCGTGCGAAATTCTGGGCCTGCTGGTCCACGCTGACAAATGAAATGCTTGCAGGGGTCCTACAGTGAGGAACCTTGTGTAACTTTGTGTGATCCCATGTATCCAAACTTCGTTGACCTGCACCTGACATCCTTTGGGAGACCCCAGGCAGGAAAGCATGATGTGTGGGAACAACATATGTTCTTGTGGCGTGTAGGTTTATACATCAGGAACAACCTGTCGTATAGACACCACGGTAATGGGGTTTCTTTTGTACTTAGTTCCGGGGACAGGGTGGACGTCTGGAAGGACTTGAAGCAGGGAAAGCACATCATTAGTGCTGTGCTGGAAAAGTCTCCTTCTGGTGAAAGCATACCCGCTCTACTTGGCCGGCGCTGGGGTGAATAGGGGGCTTTGGTGAGGGCCTCCTTTATGGAAAAGGAACATTGCATCTGCCAAGCTAGCTGTCCTTGTTCTGAGAAAACACAAGAGGATTTTAACCACCCACCCCTTGGTATGCTCCAGTGAAGGGCATAAGAATGTTTTTCTTAGTTTTCTGACTACATGGCAGTTCATTTCTGTTCGCCTTCAGTTTCTCATGTAAGTCCTAAATGTGGGCTTTCATGCTAATGGGGAAGTTTCGTAGCTCACTGCAAGGAGCCACATGCTGCCTTAGTACTAAGAATGAAAGTGTTTTTGCCTTTGTTTGACCTTTAAAGCTGTTATGACCTAATTTAGGAAAGTCCTGTACAATATATCTAGGAATTAATTTATTCTTCATGCTTTATGTGCCCTATCTGTGCGTCAAGATAAAGTGACGGCTGGGTCATCAGGATAGAACTGTGGTTCATTTTCCCCTAGCCTTCATTTAAAAAAAAAAAAGAAAGAAAGAAAGAAAAGCTTTTTCTCAAGGAGTGTTGTTATTTTAGAGATTTTAAAGCAAGGAACGTTAGAAAGAAATTATTCAAATTAAGTAAATACTTACAAGACCCACCATTATTATCTGTCTTTTGAAGAGATGCCCAGGAAAGTCCCCTTTTACCAACTGGAAAAACACTTAGCTTCTAAGATAATTATAATTATGAAACAGAAGGGTATTTGAGTCTGCGAGTTATTGTGATTACAGTTTCCCATGGATTTTCATCCAGCTTATCAAAAATACTTCCTATTCTGGGCTCTGGTTTGGGCTGTCTTCTTCCCATCACTAGTGGGAGAAATAATTTCCCCAGTTCTCTTGGCTAGCGAGAGTTCAATTTCGTTCTGGCGTGCTGGCTTTGTAAAGCCTGTGTCTGGACTCTGCGAGTGGCACCGGGGACCCGCGTGCGCGAAGAGGGCACCTTGGGTTGCGAGCCAGAGCTTGCGGACGTGCATGAGGTCACGCAGCACTGCCCGCCGTGGCCTCCTGTGAGGGGCCTCCTGTGCTAGGGACTGGTGACATAGACACACAGCTTTGGCTTTTGCCTTGGGTTTCGTGAGTCATGCGGACCAGACTCGTGATTCCAGGATAAGCCTCCCTTGACGGAAGTAGGGACAGGAAGCCTAGGGAGTGATGGTTAAGAAGACTTGCATTTGAGGATTTCCACTTTTGACCAAGATAGAGTAACAGGGACCGATTTACTTTCCTGTCTGAAACAATTAAGAGACGGACAAAATATCTGAAACCCTAGACTTTGGCCAGCGAAGCACAGTGATACCTCAAGAGACGGGCAGTGAAGGTTTTTTTCCCCTCCTGACACCAAATATGTGTTGTCTTTTCCAGCACCTCCTCTCCAGTTCTCTGGACACCAACTGGATGTTGGTCAGCTCGGTTCTGACACTGTTTACCGGGAGTTGGGGCCAGATCTCACGGTTACAGGGTTTCGCCCCACAAGGCTGCCCCCAGTTCGGACGCCAGTCTCAAGTCTGGGCCACCTATACTTCTGACTGACCGGCTAGCAAGCGGGGAGTCCCATGACCCCTTCCTCAGGTTCAGTAATTTGCTAGAATGGCTCACAGAACTCAGGAAAACACTTGACTTACATTTGCTGGCCTATTATAAAGGATATAGCTCAGGAACAGCCAAATGGGAGAGATGCCTAGGGCAGGGTGGCCTAAGGGGGGTGGGAGGGGGGCACGGAATTTCCATGCCCTTTTTGGGTGCTCTCTCCCGGCACCTTGATGTGGATCTCCAAATGCCATCATTTGAGGGTTTTCATGGAGATTTCGTTACAGACGCGTGGTCAATGATGAACTGGCCATCAGTGATTAGCTCCCTATCTAGTCCCTCTGTCTTTCCCCGAGATGGGGATGAGGCTGAAAGTTCCAGGCTTCCAATCAAGGCTAGGTCTTTCTGGCAGCCAACTCCCATCCTGAAGTTCTTTAGGGACCTGCCAAGAGTCGCCTCATTAGAACAAAACACTTGTGTTACCCTGATCGCTCAGGAAATTCCAAGGGTTTTAGGAGTTCTGTGCCAGGAACCAGGGATGACAACCAAGTATCTTTTTTATGCCACATGCAAGAAGGGAATGAGCACTACAGTTGCCTCGGCTCACTTCCCTGAGTTTTCAGGCCAGGGGGTGGGGCGGGGGGGGGGGGGCTGCGGAGAACCTGAGCAGAACTAAACAGACTGGCTGAGCTGAGGGGATGGGGATGGGGGCTCAGGGAGACCAAAGCGCTGGCAGGTCAGAGCGGCAGAGGGGGTGCGCAGAGAGAGCTGGAGGTGGGGGCTGTCAGCTGAGGGCTGAGCTACCCGGTGAGCAGCCTGAGGCTGGGCAGAGATGTGGTGGGAAGGATAAAGAGAGGGGCACCGGCGGGGGGGGGGGGGGGGCGGGGGGAGCAGAATCAGTCAGTTGAGCGGCTGACTCTTGGATCGGTTTTGGCTCAGGTCGTGATCTCACTTTTCTAGAATCCGAGGCCCGCGTCAGGCTCTGTGCTGACGGCTCTGTGCTGTGGAGCCTGCTTGGGGTTCTCTATCTCCCTCTGTCTCTGCTCCTCTCTCTCTCTCACTCTCTCTCTCAAAATAAATAAATACATGAATAAATAAATAAATAAATAAATAAATACATAAATACATAAATAAATAAATAAAGACTAAGAGTGAAGCAGTGCCTGATGTCCACAGGGCTGGGAATCATGCCCGCTCCAGGCACAGCGGCTTCCCTGGTGAGTTCTGCAAAGTGTTTAAGGAAGAGGTGCTACCAGTCCCACCCACGCGCCTCCAGAAGGTTGAAGACAAGGGAACACTTCCCAGCTCGATTTCTGAGGCCTGAATTATCCTGATACCAGAACTAGACAATGACATTGCAAGGAGAGCAATCCAAAGACCAAGGTCCTTCATGAATATAAATGCTAAAATTTTAAACACACAGTTTTAGCAAATCTAATCCAGCAATATATAGAAAAGATGATTCAATATGACCAGGGTGGGGTTTAGCCCAAGAATGCAGGGTTGGTTTAATATTTGAAAACCAACCCATGTAGTTTACCATATTAACAGACTATAAAAAAGAAAAACCATGTGATCGTGTCAGTAGTGCAGAAGACGCATTTGACAAAATCTGATATCTATCTTGGCACGATGCCCCAAAGGTTTCTTACAGGAAACTACAGGGGAGAAGAAGATTTACAGGACAGGCTTAGAGCAGGAGAGAGGATTCAACAACTCTGCAGAGTTTAAAAACCTCACATGTATTCTTGACCAAAATCCCTTAGCAAAGTAGGAAAAGAAGGAAGTTTCTTTAACCTCCTAAAGGGGTTCTGTGTGCATCCTTCAGCTTCACGTCATACATACTTCACTGTGAAGACTAAATACTTTACCCTAATATCAGGAGCAAGACAAGAATGGCCATTCTAACAATCTCTCTTCTAGCCAGTGCACTTAGGCAAGAAAAAAGAAAAGGCATTCAGATTGGAAGGGAAGAAGTAAAACTGTTGATTGAAAGACATGATCTTCTATGTAGAAAATCTGATGGATCTTCAAAAAAGCTACTAGAGCTGATAAGTAGGTTTGGTAAAGTGGCAGGATACAGGATCAACATCCAAAAATTTGTGGTATTTCTATATGCTTGCAGTGAATCATCAGCAATTGCATTTTAGAAAGTACCATTCAAGATAGCATTAAAAAATACAGAATACTTAGAAATAAATGTGACAAAAGTCTGTAAGGTCTGTGCACTGAAATGCACGAAACATTGCTGAGAGAAGTCAAAGAAGATCTAAATAAATGGAGAGACGCACCATGCTCGTGGGCTGTGAAACCCAATACTGTTAAGATAATCCGTTCTCCTCAAGAGTTGGTCTGTAGATTCAACTCAACCCCAGTCTCATCCCAGCAGCACTTTTTGTAGAAATTCACAGACTGATTCTGAAATTCACGTGGAAATGTAAAGGACCTAGAAAAGCCAAAACAATTTTGAAAAAGACAATCAAACTTGGAGGACTAACACTGATGAATTAAAGTTAATCAAGAGTGACTACCTGATCTTGAGACATAATATATAGCTCCCCTATCAAGACAGTGTGGTATTGACTTAAACTCGTAGAAGAGAGAGTCTAGAAATAAACCCACATGTGGATGGACAGCTAAGTTTTGACAAAAACGTAAAGGCAGTTCAGTGGAAATATTCTTCAAAAAATGATGCTGGTGGGGCGCCTGGGTGGCTCAGTTGGTTGAGCTTCCGACTTCGGCTCAGGTCACGATCTCACGGTCTGTGAGTTCGAGCCCCGCGTCGGGCTCTGGGCTGATGGCTCAGAGCCTGGAGCCTGATTCTGATTCTGTGTCTCCCTCTCTCTTTGACCCTCCCCCGTTCATGCTCTGTCTCTGTCTCAAAAATAAATAAACTTAAAAAAAAAATTAAAAAAAAAATGATGCTGGCATAATAATTGGATAACCCCATATTTTAATGACTCTCGAGCCATGCTTTGCACCATATAGAAAAATTAACTCAAAATGTAACATAGACCACAACGTAAAACCTGAAACCGTAACGCTTACAGAAGAAAACGTAGAAGAAAACCTTTGTGACCTTGGGTTCGGCAAAGATTTCTTGAGTATAACACAAAGGTATGATCCGTAAGAGTACAAGTTGATAAATTGGGCTTCAGAATTAAAAAATTGTCTTTAAAATACACTGTTTAGGGAATAAAAAGACAAGCAAAATACTGGGAGAAAATGTTTGCAAATCACAGTCCAATAAAGTACTCATATCCGGAATATAGAGAACTCCCCAAATCCAATAGTTAGGAAACATACAGCCAAAAAAAAAAAAAAAAAAAAAATGAGCAAAAGACTTGAACAGACACTTCGCCGAACAAGTTCTATAGATGGCACATAGGCATGTGAAAAGCGCTCCGCTTCATTAGGGCAACGCAAAATGAAGCCACAGTGAGATATACTACACGCCTGTTAGGCCAAAATTGAAAAGATTGCGTACTGAGTAGTGACGAGAAAATGAAGGAACCGGAACTCTCTCTGTTGGAATCTAAAATGAGTAGAGCCATTTTGAAAAAACGCAGGCCCTTTTATGACACAGCCATTTCTGTTTCAAGTATTTGTTTTTAGACTCAAGAGAAGCGAAGATACATGTCCCTACAAAGGCTTGTGTGTAAATATTCAGAGGAGTTTTGCTCGTAATGGCCACAGAGTGGAAACCTGGCCATCCATCAACAGGCGAGCCTGTAAATGGGCTGTGGTATGATCTGTCTCCTGGAATATACTACCTGGTAGTAAAAAGGAATGAGCTGTTGCTACGTGCTGCTGTATGAATTAATCTCAGAGTGATTATGCTGAGTGGAAGAAGCAGGGGAAGAGATTACGTGTTGCAGCATTTACATGCAATTTACATGCAATCCTAGCCAGTGTGTACCTGGGTGAAGTGACAGGAAGGCCACTGGCTTCCTGGTGATGGTGTAGGGGAGGGTTGTGAGGGGTGAGAGAGAGAGATTACGAGAGTTTGAGGGAACTTTTGGGGGGTGATGGATCTATGTATTGTCTTGATTGTAGTGATGGTTTCTAGGGTGTATACATGTGTCAGAACTTACTAACTTGTGTCTTGAAAGAGGTACGGTTCACTGTATGTCAGTTCTGTCTCTCCAAAGCTATTTTTTTTTTTAAAATCTGAATTTGAAACCACTTTACAACTTGGTGGGTGTATAACCTTGGTCAAGTCACTAAACCTCAGGGCTTCAGTTGTCCTAGCTGTGAAGCGGGGCTGGAGATATCTGTCACCCAGGGTTATTTGTGAAGATTAGGAAGATACTGTGTGGCAGGTGCTTAAAGCCTGTAAGTGCCCAAGATGGTGAAATTTAGGGGATAAATCAGGTGCGCGGAATAGAGCTCATTCCTGCGGTCCGGTGAGGCTCTGCGTCCTCTGTGCTGGCCTCTACGGGAATGACTGCACCATCCAGGAAATGTATCCTTTCTGTCCTGTATCCAGGGTTTACCGGAGGAGCACCTTGCTTGAAGTCTGACTCACAAGAGAATTGGGAAGTGGTTATGGAACAGTCACGTAGCCATGGAAAGTTTCTTTGGTTCGGTTTCCTAGAAAACAACGAATGTTGGAAGCCTGAATTCTGAAGCCTTCACAAGTGGCCCAAGGCCCTTGGGGAGGAGGTGCTTAAGCCTGATGATTTGGTCACAGAATGGTGTTGCCCAGTGTGGGGTTTGAGGGTGTGCCAGCCTGGAGGCTGACTCTTGGTTGGAACCTTTATTCCATTTATCATGTGGCTTTACTGAACAGAAGCAGAAGGTTGCCGCGGCCCACAGTTGTCTGACGATTCTGAGTCCCTGGCCTCGTTAAAATGTTCTGGGTCTGGTCTTCTGTGTTTCGGTTGGACAGGTTCGCTTTTTAGGGAATCGCGGGGTCCAGCCTGCTCACCTTACAAACGCGGAAGCGGAGACCCCTGGGAGTCGGGTGGGCTGTCACCCAACACCCAGCTGCTTCTCACACCAGCTCCGGCCCCCCCACGGTCAAATGCTGCCTCCCGCATCAGTGGCGCGCTTGCAGAGGGCCTTCTTCACTGCAGCTCCTCGGGTTGCTTTTTAAACTTGTTTTTTATTTTGAAATAATTCCAAACTCACCAGAAAACCGTAAGAATAGTCCAGGGTCCAATAGCCCAATTTGAAGCTCCGTCATTACCACTAAATTCTTCAGGGAATGTCTCCTCCCGGCAAAGACATTCTCCTAAGTCATCATAGGATAACCATTCAAATCAGGGCATCAACGTTGAGGATTCCCTGCCGTCTCATCTGCAGACCCCACTGGAGTTTTCCGGTTGTCTCAATATTGTCTTCTGTAGCAAAGGACCCACCGCAGGGTCACGTGTTGCGTTTGGTTGTCTCTTTAGACGCCTCCAGTCAGGAATCATTCCTCAGTCTTTCCTTGACTTTTATGACCTTGACATTGTTGAAGATTACAGCTTATTTATTGATTTATGTCGATTTATTTTTGAGAGAGAGACAGAGACAGAACACGAGTGGGGGAGGGACAGAGAGAGAGGGAGACACAGGCTCCGAAGCAGGCTCCGGGCTCCGAGCTGTCAGCACAGAGCCCGACGTGGGGCTTGAACCCACGAACTGGGAGGTCATGACCTGAGCCCAAATCAGGTGCTTAACCGACTGAGCCACCAGGTGCCCCAGGTTAATTATTTAGTAGAACAGAGCTGATAGAAATTCAATGTGAGCCACATCTGTAATTAAAGTTTTCTGGCGGCCACATCAAAAGAGGGAGAAAGAAACAGGTGCAATTAATATCCCGAATAGCATTTTAACATGTAACGAATATACAAAAATGATTAATGAGATATTTTCCATTCTGTCATAGCACGTCTTTGAAATCCAGGACGTATTTGACACACAGGACATACCTAATTTGGACGAGGCACAGTGCAAGTGCCGGGCCGCCCCGGGCCCGGTGGCTGCTGTATCAGGCAGCATAGCTGTGGAATGTTCCCTCAGTTCGGGTTCGTCTGGTGCCTCCTCCTGGTTCGGTTATGGGTGTACTTTCTCGTTCGGCAGAAATGGTGTAGAAGTGGTCATGTCCGCATCCCGCCCGGTGGCGCGTAGCGTTGACTCAGACGCGCCTGCCGGGTCTCTGCGCTGTGACGTCACTCTCTCCTGATTCTGTGACTCTGACTCAGAAGCATTTTGCAGGGAAGCTCTTTGAGGCAAAGCACATGTACTACCCTTACGCCCTAGATGTAGTATCCGTTGGTGTTTCTTCCCCAACGTCCTTTCTTTTCTGGAGCTTGTCAGATGGCCGTGAGTGCCCTCTGTATTCCAGCACTCACATTTTGTCATCAGTTGTATGCTGGTTGTTGTATGTTAAGTGTAGGGGGTCTTTTCATTATCTGTGGTCCTAAGGACAAATTAGGTAGAATATCTACACTTTTAGATGAAACAAATTAAGATCGTTATTTGTTCAGCGAGCAGAACAAATACTATGGCGTTCGAGCGAAAAACCAGTTAACCGAAACGAATGTACCGAAAATAGATAAGTGACCACGGTATGAGAGGAACATTGGGGTTTGACAGATATTTTCCGCTTTTGTCGGACCTCGTGCCTACCTTCATCGTAGCTCTGCTTTTCTCCTGCTGAGTGACACGGCTGTTGGCCTCGCCGTGCCAGTGCCTTCCCAGGACTCCGCGCGCGTTAGCAGAGGGTCACAGCGGCGTTGACACTTGTGGCGTTCATCTCGCGTGTGCAGTGGCATCTGTAAGCGTCTTCTCTTTCCGGGGAGGACTCGGTGGTAGTTAGAAGCTGGCTCCCAATAAACATCCCCCGACTTTTAATGATCCCGTCGTACCGTTTTCCCCCTTGACTGTAAAGAACAGTTGGTAGACTTACCACCGTCACAACCCGCTCGGCTTCCCAGTTAAAGGGGATTCGGCATGTAGTGAGCGTGAAAGGCGACGTCTAAAATGGCACTGGGTGAATTTTTGAACACAGAGAAGTCCACAACTCACTGTGCTTCGACAGGAATCTCGGGTCTCCGCAGGCTCCGTGACCACGAGGAGACAGACGTTGCCCTCACATCCCTGGCTCCTGAAGGACCCGATGGGTCCAGATCCCAGCCCACTCTTGACCGTGTGTAGCTCAGGCGCCCAGGGCGGGATGGATCCACAGCGGCCGGCGCGGATTTCCGCGCGTTCCACGCTCTTCCGAGTGTAGACGTCACTGGTTTTGGGTTGCGTTTTGTACTGGATCCCAAACACGAGGGAGGTCGTGTGTGGGCAGTGGAGGGCTGGGGATGAATCTGGATTGTCACGGGTAAGCTCTGGCCAGAGCAGTGAACCATTTCTTCGGACAGAGGTTTAAATCGGGGACTGGGAAAGTTCTTTCAGTTTCTGAGCCTCAGCTCTCTGTTTGACGAAGGAAGTCTCACCTACCTCGTGGGACAGTTGTGAGGGTGTGCAGGGAGACTTCTGTCACATGCCTGGTCAAAGTACTTTCTGGTGTGTGTTCAGCACGTGCCCCTTGCTGCCCCTTCCTTCCTCTGTCGTCATCTGACCCCACGGGCCCGGGGACAATCAGGAGACCCGTCAGGCTGCTAAACAGTGCGATAGAGACCATAGGACTGAACTTCTGGTGCTGCGAGTTTTCTCCAAAAATCGAGAAAGTGTGGTCACGGTCTCCTAGCGGAAGGAAGTCACGCGTGTGGTACTGAGCTGGGAAGGCGCCCTGTGGGCGGGCGGCAGGCCCGCGCGACTGCAGTGTAGAGCCAGGGGGCGCGCCTCGGGATCACAGATGAGCCACCGGGGGCCGTGCGGAGAGGGGCCGCTGGGACCTGGCCCCTCTCTGGCTGGGCGTGGTGACGGGGTAGAGGGCTAGAGTGGGCACCGGGAGACCGTGGGAGGCTGGTCCACACCGCGGGGAGAAGGTGGGGGGGCCGTATGTAGGGAATTGGAGAAAGTGGCCAGTCTCCCCCTGACCGCGCTGGGGGCCCGCTCACAACACCGGGCCGCCTTGCTGACCCCTGCTGGGCACGGGGCCCTGAGCTACGTCTCGCACGTGGACCTGGGCAAAGACCACCCCGAGGCTGCGCATTCAGAACAGAGCGTGCTCGGGCAGGGGAGGCGCTCACCTCACCTGCGTCTCGGTAGAGACTCCAGGGCAGGTAGGGGAGTGGGGAGAGTGGAGGGCTGCGGTGTGGCCTGACCGGAGGCTGGCGGCCCGGGAAGCTGGAGGCGGGCTTCCTAGAAGCGGGACACCCCGCCCCTGGCTAGGGGAACATGTTTGGCTACCTCCGGCTGGCGTCCTAAGTTGGACGCAGGAACGAACACTTAGGGAAGCTGTCAGTTACAGAGCGAGTCCTGGCCACCCCGAGCCAGTTATCACGGGGGCTGTTGTCTGGCGTCCCGGGCCGGTTGCTGGAGATGGCGGTCTGGCCTCCTGCGGGTCTGGCTTCTAGGCGGCAGGCTGGCGCCCCGGGCTGGTTCCTGTGGATAAGGGGTTCCTCCTCTGGGCTGGGTGCTGCGGACTGTGGGTCAGAGCCCTGTTCTTGCACGTTATCTGCCCTTGGCTTATATGCCAATATTTCAGGCTTTTCGTGATTATTACATTGGTTATAGTGATCTGTGATCAGGGATTACCACTCACTCAAAAGCTCAGATGATGGTTAGCATTTTTAGCAGTAATGTATTTTTAAATTAAGGCACACACTGTTTTTGCAGACCTGACGTCATCATGTGTTTAATAGATTCCAGTGTAGCGTGACTGTAACTTTTCTATGCACCGGGAAACCGAAAAATGCATTTGACTTGCTTTATTGCGACGACACTTTATCGTGGTGGTTTGGAACCAAGCCCACGAAAGGTCTGAGGTCTGCCCGTGCTCAGTCTCTCAGAAGAATGAGCGTGACAGTCTGTTCCTTCGGGTTCTCCACCGCCTCTTATCTGGTGGCTCAGGGAACACGGTGGCCTCGTTAGTCATCGTGTCTCTTTACGGCAGGGTCACAGCCCACGTCAGAATTCGAAAACTGGGGACTGTCAGTGGTATGTAGCGGATGGATACAGATTGTTTGCCCTACAGTGTTTTAAAAATTAATTCCCACGTTAAAAAACAAACACTGACAGAGAGACTTCTCACAAAAATCCAAAGACTGGGTCTGTGGCAGGAACAGAGGAAGTCCCGCTCCTCTCGGGGGACGCGTGTTCCCCACGTCACCCGCTGCGCCCGCGCTTGTCCACGTCTGTGCTTCTGCCTGGCGTCTGCGGGCGTCTGATTCTGTCAGGAGCAGCAGGCTGTGCTCAGATGAAAGCTGGGAAGGAGGAAGCCTGCACACCCGGAATGAGGCACAGCCGCTCTGGTTTTAGGGGGTGGGCGGCCACCCCCCGCGGAGCCCCTGCATCAGTTCCTTGGGGATCCCTGGTGGGGGGAGTGGGGGGCCACCGCCGGTCCCAGTGGCAGGTGGCCCACCTGTTGTCAAGGGCGGGGACGAAGTGACATGCGCACGAATGGAATCGGTAGTGAGGTTCTGCTGCAGGCGGCTTAGTTTTCTGTGATGAGTCACGGAATTCAGGACGCTGCCTGGCTCAGCACCGTCCTGAGGAGGCGGCACTGTTCTGTTGCCGACCGCAGCACTGACCAACACACCCCTGGTGAGGGGGCTGGCCGATAGGTGGGTTTACCGCACAGACGGACACGGTAGGCGCACGTCCCCGTCACCACCGGCCGCGGTGTCGTCGTGGGTGTTGGAACACTTGGTGCCTGTGGCCAAAACGCGGGAACTGTGCCAAACAGTGTAAAACAAGTTTTACGTGCTGTTGTTTGAAGCGAGGCCCCAGAGCAGGCTTTCTAACTAAAATAATCTGTTGATTTAAAAAACAAAACAAAGCAAAGAGTCTCTGTGGACTTGCAAACAGATCTCTGAGATTTAAAAACTGTCCGTTACTAAAAGCCTCTTCACCCCGAACCATCAGAGCTCTGAGCGAATCTACCTTGTCAGAGGGCACTGCCCCGTTTCTCTTTTTCGATTCAGAAACCTGAGGGTGAAGGCATCGAGTGATACTGTTGAGCACTGAGGTATTTTTTTACCCTTAAAGGGGAAAAGTCACACAGAAAAGTCAAAGAATACAGTGAAGCCCGTCCATCACCCAGCCACGGTGGCAACTCATGACTAACTCTGTTTTATCTGCTTACCTCCTACCTCCTTAACCCTGGTTATTTTGAAGTAATTCTCAGACATCGCTGTGTATCTAAGCAACATTTTGTCTTTGTTTTAATGAATGCTCGAGGCCATTTGTCGCTGTGCCGAACTAAAGGCCAGACATCTGATTTCCAGTCTGCACCGTGTCACTTACGGGTCCTGTGATCTTGAGTAAGCCCTTAAGCTCTGACCCTCGGTGTCCGCCGACGTGCAGACCGTGCTGCGTCCCGGCTCCCCCGGGTCGTTGTTCGTGAGGCTCTGCGGAGATCACGAGGGAGAGGAACCGGGGCACCGAGTGAAATGGTGCACAGATACAGAGAGCGACTTATCTAATGTATCTGCCACATGAAAGACAGCTTCTTCCCCCTGCTCTTCTCAGCACCGTTACCCAGCCAGACTTGGGGAGCGGTCTCGTTGTCGGTTCCCAGCTCTCTCCCACGTATCCCAGGGGAGATACGTGGCTCCGGGGAGCCATTTCTCTCCAGGCCGGTGGACGTGAAGGTCACGGGCTGAGACGTGCCCCCCGCCCCCACTCCCGCACTGCCGCCGCCCCGTGTCTCTGCCTGCCAGCCTTTCCCGGCCCCGGGGGCGGGGGGCTGCTCTGCGCCCCGTCCTCAGCTCCGTGCTCAGGGGGGCCGCCCGGCCGGCCCATCAGATGAGAGGCCCGTCACGGGGCGGGCTGGCCTGCAAGTGGTTCCGTCCCTTGGGGTCTTTAATTTTAGGCTGTTATTTCCTCTACCTAAAAATAGCGTTTTCTATCTATAGTGCCTAGTTTGGAACAAAACTGTTTGTGGCTCAGAAGTTAGGGCAGCAGACTTCCTGACCGCCCGCCCGCCGCCCAAGTGTGCGGTGTGCCCTGGGTTCCAGTAGCCTGCTGGGAAACAAGGACCCAGCTTAGCAGGCAGGGGTTTGTTGGTTAAACTAAAACTGAATTTTAAAAGAAAAGGAAATGGTATATATAGAAGTGGTCAGAGGAAAACAGCCTCCGAGTGAAGCAGCCTCGCTTGTCAGAGGGATGGTGTCCTCTTTGGTTGGTGCTGCCCCAGCCTGTGGACTGCCCTGAGTCCCCTCACCCCCGCCTGTGTTTTAAGTTTATTAGTCTATTTTGAGAGGCAGAGACAGTGCAAGCGGGGGGGGGGGGGGGCAGGGAGAGAGAGAGAATCCCAAGCGGGTTCCGCGCTGTCAGCGCAGAGCCCGACGCGGGGCTCGGGTTCATGAAACTTCGAGATCGTGACCTGAGTCGAAATTAAGAGTCGGATGCTTAATTGACTGAGACACCCAGGCGTACCTGAGTCCCCTTTTATAAATTGTCCCATCGGAAGGGCATTTCCTGCTCAAGAAGGAGCTGTTCTGTCCTCTTCCTGGGCCTTGGGCTGTCAACCCCGCAACATGGCAGAGCGTGTGTTCCCAGAGAACACTCGCTCTGCTCTCCAGGGGGCCTGTGGCTCCGTGCCCAGGAGCTTGGGAAGTGGTGTCGGGCAGGCCCGGGTGCCTATCTAAGCCGTGGGAACTCTGGGTAAGTGACTGAACCCTCCCCAAGCCTCTTGTAGAGACAGATGATGCTAACGGCTCGCATTATGGGTCTGTTCTCACGGTGCTGAAGGGAGGCGGGCTCCTGAGTGGCGCCCAGCACGCATTAAGGTGAATTCCAGCCACACAAGCGTAGGCTCGCCGTGTGCGGCCCAGTTTTGCCGTAGCCCACGAGGGAGGCCCGGATACAGCCTGCTCCCACGTAGAGAGGACCCGGAGGGGGGGTGACATAAGATCCATAGACCTTTGCTCGGTTCAGACGTGGTGCTGAGCGTCCTGGTTCGGGTGTCTCCCGCTCCCAGAGGAGACAGCAGGGTGGGGCCAGGGCCGGGCTCGTCACTTCTTGGAGCTGGTCGTCCCATGGTGCTGGTGGCGGGTCGGTGGTGTTGACAGACCCAGGTCCTGACTCAGCTCAACATGCAAAGACAGTGACTTGGAAACTTAGCTCGAGCCTGTCTCTTTTCTCAGTTGGCTCGGGATCCTGAAGGGAGGACTGATGTTATGAATTTTCTGAAGCCCGTCAGTCGTAGAACCAAGAAGTGTGTGATTTCGTCTTTTATCTCATGCCCTTTATCATGACCCTGGACTCAGGCTCCGGGGCCAAAGGGACCCTCTGACAGTCCTTTGGCCCAGCGTGTTCGCACGGGTCTACAGAACGTAGCTGCTCCACGGGGGCCTTGGGGACAGGGCGGGGAGTGGGGGCACAGCAGTGAGAACAGCTCACCACAAGACCCGAGATCCAGAAGCTCCCGTCTGGTGGGCACCCTTGACGCTTGACGTGCATGTCAGGGATCTTGGCAGCAAGTGATCGATCCCGGTTCTGGCCAACTTCAAAAGAACCGTGTTGGGAGGCTGGTGGGAAAGGGACACACAAGGGCTGGTTGACAGCTAGGGGCCAGGCTGGGGAACGGGCAGGACCCCAGGGGCACGAGGACACAGGATGACCTTACGGCCAAAGCCTTCCTTGCTTCTCTGTGCTTCCTCCCTGTCGGGGCTGAGCTGGAGCCCCCGGTGGCCCTCCTCTTGTTGCTTCCTAGACTGGCCCACACCTGGCTGCCCTCTGATCTGACCCCCTCATCTTCCTGCCTCCTGGTTCTCTGGATATGGGTTCCTGGAATTATCCTCCTTCCAAAATCACACATATGGGGAAAGACAGTTTAAAAAAAAAAAAAAAGCTAGGGTCTAGTTAGGGATGGAAATTGCTGTCGGCAGCTGAAAATTGTGGGCAGATTTGTAGCTGGAGCCAAGGGATCAGGGAAGGCAGTGCTAGAGGAGGCCTGCACGGGAGGGGGTGGGAGGGGACATGACCGGGACCCCGGGGCGGTGTGTGTGTGGGGGCGGGGGGAGTGAGGGCTGGCGCTATACAGAGGGTTTGGGGGGTGTGTTCTAGACACATGCGAAGCTGGAGGTGAGGTGCAGGGGGTGATGAGAGAAAGGGGGGACTCGCCTGGGGTCCCCCAGAAAGGTAAGGCAGGACTGGTCCCCTAAAACTCAAATCCAGGAGCGGTGTTACTGAACACAAGAGAAGTTTATTCTTAGGGGATGATCAAGAGGGAGACAGCATGGCACAGGGCCTGAGAAACACGCACAGTGTCAGCAGCAGACAGGGACACGGACGTGGCCTCGACGTAGGAAGCCGTGCGGTCAGGGAGGGTAAGAGGGGAGAGAACGTGAGCCGTGGAGCAGGTGCTTGGTTTCTGCAGTGAGCACGGCAGTAGGAAGTGGTTGTTGTTGGTGTTGTTGTTAAATGAAAATCCAGTGAAAATGTTCATGGTTCTGAAAACCGGGGCTGGACAGCACGGCACAGGAGGGTGGGAGAGGGGGAAGGGCCGAGCGGTTCATACCCTCCACGCACACAGGGTATCTGGAAACTCCGACGTATTGGAGTGTTTGTGATCTGCCCACAGGGTACATTTTTTCTGAACGACACCCAGGAGTGGCCTTTCCAGTGGAAAATGTGCAGTGTCACTTTCAGAGGGAGGTGGGACTTGCCATTGTGTCATATTGGGTGGACCGAGTGGCTCCTGCCCGGGGAAGAGCCCTGTCACTTGCCCTGTCGGTGAGGGGTGGCTCCCGAGTGCCCGGTCACCACGCAGCCAGGCTCCTGGGTGGGCAGGCGGGGGGCGAGGCTCTGTGGCAGAAAGGGCTTCTAGGCCCTCACGCTTGGTGTGGAAGAGGAAGAAAGGCGAGGCCACTGTGCACCGGGGGCCGCAGAGGACATTTCGTGGAAAAAAGTCCTGTTTGAGCTGGCTTCCGTAAAGAGTAGGCAGAAACGGGGAGGTGAGGAGGAAGAGGCCTTCCAGAAAGGAGGGGGTGAGCAAAGGCCCGGAGGGAGGAAACGCTGTCCAGGCTCCGATCACAGGCTTTGCAGCAGCTGCGACCAAATTCTGTTGTCCCGCTGTCCTCACAGTTCGTGTCCCTGTACCACCTGTGGATACTGTGGCACCCAGTATCAGTAACAATACTGACTTGTTATTTAAACAAGTTTACTTAAAGAGGAAGCTTTGAGGCCTGCTGAGATTTGCATATTAATGTTATGTCATGGTCTTTGTCATTAGCTCCCGTGGGCCCCCCAGTGTCCTCCCGTACCTGTGTCAGAGCTGTCTCCTTTACGTGGCCCACGTGGCTGTGACCTTCACTGCCACCAGCGTGACCTGCTATTTTGTCAGCCTTGACCATGGGCTTAGAAGTCTCTCTCTGTGTAGGAAGCCTGATACAGGTAAAGCTCAAGTGCCTTGGGATGATCCCCTCCTCTGTGTCTCCCTCCTGACGGTGGCTTTGGTCATCAGCCTAGTGGGTGTCTTTCCAGGCCTTTCTCCTGCAGTGTTGTTTCATTGGTTTCATTGTCGTTCCTAAGGTAAGTGGTATCATATTGTCTGTTTTTATGATGGCTCCTTCTCATAAATCTGTTGAAGTTACTTTAATAAATGAAAACAGTAATAAATACTTCTTGTTTAGAAAAAGGATCACAGTACACAGAAGGGTAATTCCAAGACGCAAAGCCGACTACGTCCTTTCTCTGCTTCCCACTCTGAAGGGCTGCCTGTGGCCCGCAGGGGAAGGTGACACGTTGCCCTGGTCTCCGGGGCCCTGCGCCAGGGCTCCCGCCGCCCCTGCAGCCTGGTGGACCCCAGGCCTCTTCCCTCCACTCACTGCAGCCCCGGGCTCTGTCCGCACACCTCCTCCGTGGGCTGGTGGCCCCGGGCCGGGGGACTGGGCAGCGTGGAGGCGGGACAGCACACGGAGCCGGGAAGGGGCCGGAGCCAGCGAGCCCGCCCTCCTCTGCCCCTTGGCCTGGTCACCGAGTTAGGGGAGGCCGCTAGCACCCGCCTCGGAGGGCAGCTGGCAGGATGGACTCACGACCGTGACAAGCACCCAGCACAGCCTCTCACTGGGGGCCAGGGGTGGTGCTCAGTGCGAGCTGCTGCTCTCGCCCTGCTTGTCGTCGGTCTTCACTGCCGCCCGCTGTCCCCGGGCCCAGCACGTGGGGCCTGGCATGGGAGCGTTCGGTACGCGTCCGGATGGCGGATAAAGGGAAGACGGGATGGAGACGGACCCGGCACACGTGAGGCCGTGCGGGCACAGGCTCCGCGTGGGGAGGGGCGCGGAGCAGGGAATCGGGGGCGGCAGGCCGGGGGCTCCCAGCGAGGACAGGGAGAGCGCGGCAGGCTCGGACGCCGTTTCCCGGCCCTTCCTACGCACAGCGCCCTCCCCGTCTGCACACTCAGGGAGGAAGGGGCCACACAGACTGGCGTTCACCCAAGCGGGCCGGGCCCTCGCCCGCCTCTGGCTTGGCTGGCCTGCGCTGGGGTCGACGGAGTGGTTAAGATGGCCACACTTTCTTGACGCCATCCCGTTTCTCTCCAGGCACTGCCGCCGTGGAGGAGCTGGAGGACTTCATCAACAACATCAACAGCGTCTTGGAGTCGTTGTATATTGAGATTAAGAAAGGGGCCACCGAGGACGACGGGAGACCCGTTTACGCGCTGGTGAGTGCACGCCGGCGCCCTCTCGTGGCTCCCGTGAGGAATTGCGGGAGTGGAGGTGCCCCTGCCCCCGCAGCCCCGGAGCCGGGGACGCGGACACAGCCTGGCCCCGCCTCCCCCTCCACCCCGGTTCCGGTTCACTGGTGCCACCGTACGAATCCTCTGCAGTGATCAGGGCCGGGGGCTGTCACCTCAGTGCTCACCTCCCTGCCCCTGCCCGAGCCCCTGCCCGAGTCACCGCAGCACGCGTTTGGCTTTGTTTTGTCTGTCGACAGTTGGCTGTAAGAAGCCATCCCAAATGTATGGAATACTAGGATTAAAGGAGGAAAGCGGTTTCTCATTTGGAATAAGACACAGAGGCTGTGAGAAGAGAAACTGGGGGTGGGGGGGCCCTGGGGACTGAGCCATTCACGTTCCAGGAAGCCCCCCGCCAGAGAGCAAGGGGAAGCACAGGTGGGGCAGAACTGAGCACCTTAGGCCATTGGAGGAGACGAGACTCCCCCCCCCCCCCCCCCGCCCAGGCCTGCCTAGAGAGGGGCCGTAGCCGGGGGTTCCACACTGTTCCAGGGGAGAAGGGTCGTGGAGCTGAGTAACTGCGGAAAGTCGCGGGCTTCGCGGCGCCTTTTGCATTTGAAGCTCCGTTAAGCGTGCAGACGAGTTCCCCAAATGTGTCTGATTTCGGAAGCTCCCGCACCACCTCTGGAAATCTCTGAGAGTCGGGGATTCCGAGCTAGACACCCAAGTCTGTAACATGCGACTGGTCACATATCCGGGCCCTGTGGCCGACAGCGCCCACACCCCGGCGCTCAGGGACTGGAGAGGGGAGGGGGCTGGGCAAGCCGGCCGGCGAAGGGCGCCGCCTGACCGTCGCACTGACCTGTCTTTTAGGTGAATCTTGCAACGACTCCGGTTTCCAAAATGGCCTCGGATTTTGCAGAGAACGAGCTGGATCTGTTTAGAAAGGCTGTAAGTACAGTATGGTTGTTTATTGGCCGGGCTTGCGACGGGAAACTTGTCGTCTTCGGCGTTAGAAACGGAAACTGCCGTCGTAGAGGGTCACCACCGCGGCCCCAGACGGCCATCTGCCGGGTCCCTGCCCAGCGCGTCGCCTCCGGGCGCCGGCTCGGGAGGGCGCCGTGGCTGCCTGGGAGGGAGCTTGTCCAGATGTGAACCCCGGTCGGTGGAGCACCGGGCGTCGGGGTGTGTGGTGCAGACGGACCGGCGTTCCCACCCGGTGCTCGCCGCGCCGCCCAGACCCCCGCGGCGGCGGCGGCCGAGGTGCCAGGGAGCTCCCTGGCAAGGCCGGATCCCAGTCCCCGCCCGGACCGCGGCCCACGGCCCGTGGCCGTGCGTGTTACCAAGGGCACCCCGTGGAACCCTTCCCGTCCGCATCGGAGAGGCACTGCTCTGCCTCCCCGGCTTCAGGGCTCTTCCCTCAGCCCCCTTGTCACTCACCCGGCTGCGCGCCGGGTCAAGGCGGTGCTTCTCAGCCCGGGCCGCGTTCCGGGAACCGGGAGGTGGGAGCGTCGAGACATCCGGTCTCGTCCACAGCTGGCGGATCCGGGTCTCCGGTGACGGGTCCTAGAATCCTCCCTTTCGAGCCTCCTCTGACGGCAGTCGGCAGCCGAGGTCGAGGACCGGGCTGTGTGACGGCAGACGCTCCTGCGCGTGCGGAAAGCCTGTCTTCCTGGTGGCCCCGCCCCGCCGTGAGCAGTCTCGGGGGCGCGTGCCCGGCAGCCCCTCCTGGCCCGGGCTCCGGCGTCTCTGCGGCTCCCGAGTGTGCCTGCGCCCTGGCTCGCCCGGGCTTTGCTTTCCCGCCCTCCCTGCCTCCAGCCAGCCCCTCGGGCCCCCTGTCCTGCCCGCGTTCGACTAGACGGGTGCCGCCTCGTCATCCACTCGTTCATCCCTCGGCTTCTCTGCCTTCGGGGAGGTGGGGGCAAGGGGGCCGATTCTGGATCCGGGGGCCTGAGGATCATCCATCTGGCATGGTGTCACAGGGTGACCGTTGAGACAGAGGGACTGACCATGGTCACGGCCGTTGACGTTCGCTACTAAACTGTCTTCCTGAAGGATTGTTCCAGGGCTCAGCTCTGCCGGTGATCGGTGGTTTCGTGGCGCCCCTGCCAGGATCGGTGTTACTGCTTAAAGGTTGTTTTTGCCGATCTAATAGATGAACGTGGTACCTGTTGTTTCTTCCAGTTGGAACTGATTATTGATTCGGAGACTGGCTTTGCGTCCTCCACAAATATTTTGAACCTGGTCGACCAACTTAAAGGCAAGAAGATGAGGAAGAAGGAAGCAGAGCAGGTGCTGCAGAAGTTTGTACAAAACAAGTGGCTGATCGAGGTACGGTGTCCAGCGGCTTCCCCAGCCTGGCTCGCCGTTCAGGCCGGAGAGCAAATTTTCCCCCAAACCGTATCGTATCCGGTGGTCCGCTGAGCCGGGCCCTCTCGGGCCCCTCGTCTGCCTTCACGCCCGCCGTGACGGTACGAGAAGGGCTCGGGGCCTCCCGCTCACTCACGTCACGTGTCCAGGAGGCCCGGCCGGAAGCGCAGAGCACGCGCCCCCGGGCTGGAGCCCCCGGTCCGCAGAGGCGGGGCCGTGTGCACCGTGGGTGAGGGCGCCGCTCTGGCGTTGGGCCCGGGACCCGGTGAGGTGGCCTGGAGCCCCTCTCCTGTAGGAGGGGAGGAGGAGTGTCCCCTCGGGGCGGTGATGGGACGGCAGACGGCCAGAGCCTGGTGCCGGGGTCCCAGGGCAGCTGCTGCCACCGTCAAGGTTACCGGTGGTTGTTATCGTCGGCGTTCCGTTATTCGGGGCCAGCGCCCTCGAGCCCTCTCAGGGAGCCGGTGGCCCGCCCGGAGCAGGGAGGACGTGTGGGCGAACTGTCGGAGAGGAGCCGCGGCGCCCGGGAAGGGACCAGACCGCCCTGCACGCTCGCGGTTCGAGACCCACCCCCCCCACGTCCGCTTCTGCTGACCGGAGCGGGGCAGACGTCTCCGTGCTTTCCCACACAAGGCGAGACCTTCGCCCGGAAACCCGAGCCAGACGGGCGCGGCTCTCGCTCGCCGCGGCCTGTGCCCGCGCACGGTGCGCTCGGGTCAGCCTTCGGCTTCCTCGCTCGGGGCCAGACCGTGGCCGGGGACCACTGCTCGTGGCCGACGCGATCGTTCCTTTCCAGGGAGGGCCCGCCTCCAGTGGCCGGAGCCGCGGCGCTCTGGGCCGTTGCCCTCTGACGGGGCGGCCGTCCTGTACTGAGTGCCGCCGATTACTGAGTGCACGAGTGCTCGGCTCCTGAGGTGCTTTCCTGACCGGAGGGGAGGCCGGACGGGCCACAGAGCTGCGGACAGGGGCGCCAGGGCGGGGGTGCCGGTGCCATGGCCACGGGTCCCCCGCTGCCCCGCGGAGACGGAGAGCCCCTTTGCTTTGGTTTTAGCTGAACAAACCGCAGCTCCGTGGTCTGGCTGGCGTCCTGCACCCGGCCCTCGTCTGGGCGACTGCAGCTCCCTACCGATTGCTTTGTCACGGGTTTCCTTCCCCTTGGGGGCGTCTGGCAGTACGGAACATTCTCGGGCGGCTCGGGTGATAACTGACTGAGCTGGGTCGGACCACGCGTGTTTAAGGACACAGGCTGGCATCCTCGACTTGTTCACTGTGCCTTGTTGCACCTGTAGGCGCGCTATAAATTCTTGCTGAGGGGATGGCCACATAGGTAGGGGACGTGCCAGAGGGACAGAATTTATGTAAGACTTGCCAAAAACTATACCAAGAAATGCTCGCTCCTCAGACGAAGAGGAGATGGTAATTGACCTTCGTGAAGAAACACGCTGCAGTCACCTGGTGTTCCACCCCGAGCCGTTCCGGTAGCCCCCGTGCACCTGCTTTGGCCCCGCGAGTTACCGTGTCGCGATGGCAGGGGCCGGAGGCGGGTGGTCGGGGGTCTGGGGGAGGTCCTGAGTGGCCCAGCTAAACCACGGATCCTGGAAGCGTGGGTGTGCTGACAGCCACGCGTCCGCCTGTCGCAGGGACCGGCCCGATGCGAGGCCTGAGCTCAGATTGTAGTGGTGAGGCGAGGCCTGGGAGATCTTGGGAGTCTTGGTCTTTGGGCGGGGGCGGGGCACCTCACCTGCCCCTGCCCCTCCCTGTGACGGCCCCCCGAGGATGAGTAGGGTCATGAACAATAAGCACCGGGCACGGTTTCAGGCGCGGGGTAGATGTTGAGTAAACGTGTCTTGGGCCCGACTGTGAACTCGAACTTTTCACTGGGGCCCAGAGCAATCCTCCGTGGTCTCCACGTAGGGTCGACTTCGTTTTCCCTCGGAGGCTTATCACGGGACCACCAAGCACCTAGCCCCAAGGCGCATGGGACACGAGCACGTCCCTGCGTCCCTGTCCCCACAAGAGCAGAACCGGGCCTGGTGTGGCATTCACAGGCCCACAGTCTGGGGAGGGAGCTGGTCAGGTAGCTCCCTGCGGGCGAGTTACAGATGGAAGGGAAAGGGGGTTGCAGAATGGCTTTGCCCCAGCTGAGGCTACAGGCTGTGTGGGGGGAAGGGGGGGGGGGACGAGCACCGGGGCAGGGGTGGTGCCGAGTTCGCCTTGTGGGGAGACTGCCTCCCTCCCCTCTCCGCCCCGTGTCCTCACCGTGGGAGGGGGCCACCCGCAGATTCGGGATCCGCGCCCGTTGACTCACGGGTTCGGGGAACCCTCCTCCGGTCCCTTTTGGGTCTTGGCCCAAGTCCTTCCACGCGTGAGGCTCTGCCGAGGGGCCGGCGCGGACGGCCGGTGGCGGGGCAGGCGGACGCCGGCCGTGCGAGGGGCACGCGGGACCCGCGGGGCTGCGGGACCGCCGGGAGGGGAAGGGGCTCGAGAGCTCACCGCCCCCCGCCGTGCCTGCAGAAAGAAGGGGAGTTCACGCTGCACAGCCGGGCCATCCTCGAGATGGAGCAGTACATCCGGGAGACGTACCCCGACGCCGTGAAGACCTGCAACATCTGCCACGGCCTCCTCATCCAGGTACCCGCGGGCCCCGCCCCCGCCCCCGCCCCCGCCCCCGCAGACCCGGGGCATCCGAAGGGTCTGGGGTCACCACGACAGCGCCCGCCTTGCCTCCCCTCGCCCCGGGTCCCCCGGTTCCAGTCCCGGGGCGCGCTTGATTTTGTTTTCCCCCGGAAGGGCTCTCAGGAGCCAGGTAGCCCGCGTGGCCTGGCAGTGGCGTGGCCGGCGTCCCGCCGCGTCGGGCACTGTTCTGTGTCGCGCTGCCCGCCTGGTGGGGCACGTTCGGGGCTCCCCCCCCCCCTCCGTCTCTCTCTATGTCGTCAGCTCCGCTCCTGTGAGCCTCTGTGCACCTGTACCCTGGGCCGCCTGGTGATTATTTCCCTGGGCCAGAATTTCTGGAACAGAGTACACGGTTTTGTTTTGTTTTTTTTTTTTTTAAGTTTTATTTCTTCGAGAGCGAGACAGATGCAAGGCGGAGGGGCAGAGAGGGAGGGAGAGCGAGAATCCCAAGCAGGCTCCAGGCCGTGGGCACAGAGCCCGACGTGGGGCTTGAACCCACGAACCGTGAGATCGAGCCCCGAGCCAAACCAAGAGGCGGTCACCTAACCGACTGAGCCACCCAGGCGCCCCCCCCCTCCCCCCATGTGTTTTCGTAAAGCCTCCGACCCACGTCCAAAAAGCCGGAGGCGTGAGGGCCGCGTGCGCCGGGACCCCGCGCTTCTGAGGCCGCCTGGCCGCGCCGCTGCGCTCCGGCCTGTGGTATCCCGAGCGCCCTCTGCCTGCGTGCGTGCGTGGGACTCTCTACTAAAAGTTCCTAGAAGCCCTCGCGCTGAGGGCCTAGGGGTCATCGTCACCCGTCTGTGGTGCGGAGTGCGGAGCCTCCGGAGCCTGCCGGCCGTCCTGCCCGCCGCTCGCCGGAGGCGCGTGCGCGTGGAGGCGCGTGCCCGTGGAGGCGCGCGCAGCCGCTCAGCCCTCGCCCTTCTGGTTTCAGGGGCAAAGCTGCGAGACCTGCGGCATCAGGATGCACCTGCCGTGCGTGGCCAAGTATTTCCGGTCCGCCCCGGAGCCGCGCTGCCCCCACTGTAACGACTACTGGCCCCACGAGATACCAGGTTCGCGTCCCTCAGGCGCTCGGGGGCAGGCCGGGTGGGGGGGGGGGGGGAACACCCGGGGACGGGGAGCCCTCTCCGCCCGTGTGGGTCTGTCCGCGGGTCCCCGGCCCTCCAGGGGAAGCCGCTCCCGCAGTAAGCAGACGCCTGTGTTCGCACACGCTTGCAGGGGCCCTCAGAACGCAGCGGAAACCCCCTGGCTCATGAGGGTCTAGACGAGACACCCGCACCCCCTGCCCTGCCCCCGGCAGCTGCGTGCGGGTGGGAGGTGAAGGCGGTGCCCATCCCTCCCCGGCCGCAGTGCGGGGTCAGCAGGGAGGGCCGAGGCCGCCACCTGCCCTGCCGCTCACGGTATCTTCCGGCCCCTTCCGTGTACAGAAGTCTTCAACCCCGACAAGGAGCGGGAGGCCGGGACCTCCAAGGCGAACAAAAAACCCTCGCGGTCCAGGCAGCACTAGCTGGCGGGCCCTGTTCGGAAGAGAAGCGTCAGCGTCTCGCGTCGCACCGAGTCCCCTTGCTGCTTCGTGTTCGCTCCTTAGCAGGTCTGGAATAAAAGTTGCTAAGGAGTCGTGGCTGCGGCCTCAGTCTGTGGTTGTGCGGGTCGCTTCACGTTGTGGCTCTTCCCTTCCTGGGCTCCCCCTTAACTGAGAGCCCGCCTGGGGGGTTCGGGAGCGTCAGGCAGGTAACGGAGAGCGTCCCCACCGACTTACTCAGAGAAGGTATTTCTTGGGACGTACCAGGAAGCTTGTGGAGATGACCGGAAGGCAGGAAAACCAGCGGAGAAAAGAGCGACCTTGGAACCGGGGGTCTGGAAGGGCTGGGTAGTTCGGACAGCCCGCTGCCTGCCTGCCTGGCCAGGTGCTTTGGCCCGCGAGGAAGGGCAGAGTCATCGCACACAGGTGCAGACAAGTCCCAGCTGTCAGGAAGCCCTGAGCACCTGGTCCCTGGGGACCCCCCCCCCCCCCCCCCCCCCCGCCAGCTTCTGGTCTCCCCTGCATTGATTCCAATGTGAACTTCCCGAAGACTCCTACCAAAACCCTCACGCGCAATTCTCGAGACCCTGCCTGGCGCTCCAGGTTTTGGACATCGGGCCGTTGCCCGCCTCCCTGCACAGCCCGTCTTCACTCGGTTCCCTGCCGACACCGCTCGCTGGGTCACCGGACCGGTGACACTCACGGCTGTCCCGCTTCCTGGGGCCTCCCCTTCCGGCCCTTGTCACACAACAGCACGCAGACCTGTCTCCCTGGCCCGGCGCCCTTGTCCGTCCCAGTGCTGGCTGCACCGGGCCCCCTCCGGCCGCCCAGTTCCCTCTGCTCTGCCTGCACGGCTCCTTCCTCTCCCCCAAGGGCTGGGCCTTCCTGCCCCGGGGCTGCTGCACCTGCTGCGGGGAGGCCCCCCTCAAACCTCACTGCCAGTTTGAGTGTCCCGGTCATTCTGGCTTATTCACATGTCTACGGTAAATCGTGTCCCCGTCACCCTGTTCCGTTTCCTTCGTGGCACTCGTCACTACCTGCACCGTCCCCCTCCTCTCCGGACCCCCCGGGCCCTAGTGACCACCAGGGCGGGGCCCCATCCGGCCGGAGACCGTGCGTGCCTGTGTGGGACTGGGTCCCGAGCAGGTCCCTGTGTCTCAGGTGGACGGGTGGGGTGACGGCGGCCTCGTGCCTGCCCCTCCTCGGCTGTGCCAGCAGCCGGCGAGCACTCTTATTCCCAGCGGACCTTCGCCCACGTTCCTCGGGGCTGAAGCAGCCCTCTGCTAGCCTAGCTGGTGCTGCCGGCAGCCCGGGAGCCTTGCCCGGAGAGCACGCGAAGGTTTTTTCTTTTGCCGTCTTGCCACCAGACAAGGGACGTCCGCTGCAGGTGACCGGGCGTCCGTACCGTGTTTTAACGCCCAAGTCCTCGTCCCTAACTTCAGAATCCCTACGTTACAGACGGGCCTCTGCTCGTCAACAGCGGCTTGGGGCAGAAGCGGGGAGCCGGCCGGCCAGGAGTCACGGGTAAGACGCTGGAGCCACACGGCCGCCCTTCGGCTGGGGAGGGGTGTCAGTGACGCAGTCAAGCCCCTGCCGTTCCTCACGGACAGCCAGTGAGCCAGACGCGGTGGCAGCCCTGGTTTATGCCTCGATACCTTCGCCATTTGGTATTAATTCATCTGCAGAATTTGGCAAATAATTGTTAATAACGCCAGGCAGGGGAGCAAGCAGTCCCCACAGAGCCCTCGATTTCACTTCCTAAATAGCTCGTCTTTGCCTCTGCCCTCCGTGCCCAGTGCTGCACCCCGACCGCACACCCTCTCCTGCAGGAGTCAGCGTGTGCCCGACCCCCTCCCTGCCAACGCCTCCCCTGCGCCATGCATATTCTGACGGGGTCCCGCTCAACTCGAGCCCCCGGACCTACGTGATGAAGCTCCGATGCCCTGGCCTGGTGGCAGAGGACGCGAGCGGCTAGCGTTCCGGCTGCCCACCGACGCTTCCCTGTCCCTCTCGGTCACCTGCGGTGTGTGTCAGCCCCAACCCGGGCGGCCAGGCTCCGGCTCCAGGAACTCGTGGGTCCCGGGCCCGCCCGAATCTTCCCTGGGGCCTCTGAGCCTGAGGGCCCCGGCGCTGCAGGGACGCGGAGCTGGCCCCCCGGGCGGAAGGCTCTCTGCGGGACAGGAACGAATGAGACCGAGGGGCAGGAGGGGGGCCGCCGGGGGCCGCGGATGGCTGTTTCTCGACTGGGGAACTGGCTACCGGGCGGGTGCGCGTTGAAAATTCGGCAGGCTAGGAGAGGCAGGCACCTCCCTGCAGGCAGGTCAGGCCTCCGTGACGACAGCCGAAACCCGTCTGAGCTGAGCCAGCCGATGAGGACCCTCCCCTGTGACCTGCACCGCCTCTCCAGTCCGCGGGCCGTGGCGCAGTCACGACGAACAAGTAGGTGGCAATCCTAATGATTATTAGCCGCGAGCGTTCACGGACCCGCAGGGGCCCTGCGCCAGCACCGTCCCTGGAATTCTCTGTGCTGGGGGCTCGGGCTGCCGTTTCCCAGATGGAGACCCACCCACGAGGTTTCCGCCCCAAATCTGACGCCGCGGTTAAGCCACGGGGCTGGGTTTGAATCCAGGCAGCCGACCTCAGAGCCACCCTGTACCTCTGCCCACACTGCCTGCCCGCGTCCCAACCGCATCCGGCTTTAGGAGGCCCGCGGTCTCCATGCAGAGCGTCCTGGGGTCCCGCCCGCCGGCCTCTGCCGCGCATCCCTGGCCGGAACGTGCGCCTCGCCGGGCCCTGCGCCCGCCCGGCACGCAGCGCGGCGCCCGGCGAGGGCTTTGGCACAGGCGGGTCTGGCTTCTCTCTAGACGCCGGGACCCGGCCCCAGGCCGGGCGTGGGGCAGGGAACGCGTGAACCCGTGACTGCCGTTGGCATCTCAGACCCTTCCGCCCTGGCTACGACCACCAGAAGCTGACGGAGAAGCTCAAGTCCAGAGCCCGCACGTAATGCCAGTATTTAACCGGGATGAACAGGATCTCTCCGGGACACAGGATGCAGGACAGGAACGGGGCCTCGGCAAACTTGGGGAACTTCTCCAAGTCGGGGTTCTCCACGTCAACCTGAAGAAAACACTTGCCAGGTCTCCAGAGACACGGCGGGGAGGGGGGAAGCTGCAGTGTCACCGGGGTCCCTGCGTACCCACCTGGCTCGTGTTGTGAAGAAGACGCGTGTCGTGTGGATATAAAGCCTCTGACTCCTGCGGCGAATACAGCCGGATGTACTTCCTCCCCGTCACCTGCGAGACGGTGCCTCGTCAGTCAGCTGCCGCCCCCACTGACCACAGGTCCCTGAACCCCCCAGCCTCCCGAACCTCTCCACGCCTTTCCGCGCGCCGCTCCCTGCGCCCAGACTGCCCCAGCCCTCCCACGCACGCTCCAGGCCAGGCATACGTTGAGCCTCCAAACAGATCACGAATCAGTAACTCCGTGACCGTGGCCGACGATAACTAAGCACCGGCCCGTGGCAGCCACCCTCCAGCTGCTCCAGGTGTGTTCTCTCGTTGAATTCCCCACAACCCTCCACGGCGGTTCAGCGTCACCCCTTTTCACAGGTAGGGAGACTGAGGCACAGAGAGGCAAGCCAAGAGGGCCAGGTTCGCCCAGCTGACAGGTGACAGGGCTGGCGTGGATGCCAAGCAGCCCGGCTTCTGGGCCCCGGATCCCAGCCTCTCTAGCATCTCCGGGCAGAGCCTCTGGGCCGGGAGAATGTTCTCCTTTGTTAAACCTACCCGCCTAGAAAAAATCAGGCGGTTCCACAACAGATGCCTCTCCTTTGGCAAGAAACGCACACGCTCCTCCGTCTGGGTCTCCGGACACACCATCCAGTGGCCGGGAAGCCTCTCGTGGACAGAGGTGCTCGCAGGGAGACCACCCTGGTTCTGTCGGAGGGCAGGCAGGGGGAAGGCACCCGATCCCTCCCGAGATGACGCCCAGCCCTGCTCTGCCCAGGTGACGCGGCCAGGACCCCAGAGGGTCCTTCCTGGTCAGGGAACCGCATGTGGAGACAGCCCCATCCGGAGGGAGGGTCCCACGGGGGGCCTGGTGCCATCTCTCCGGTTCATTTTTGCCACATCCCTCTCTGGGCGTCTGGCCACCCATAACGTGGCCAGCCCGTGCGGGGCGGGGCCGGGAGGAGGCAGAAGCCAATGCTCTGGAGCGACTCTAACCTGGGCCAGGAAGTTCTGCTGAGGGTCCTGATGGAGGGGAGAGACGGTTCCTTGGGGACCAAACCAGGCGTTGATGGTGATCTCTTCTTCGTCCCCGTCGCCCAGGCAACAGTAGTCGGGGATGCTGATGTCCCGCTTCAGCTCCGGGATCTGTGGGTGTCAGAGCAGACGTGGGAGGCCCAGTCCAGGCCCGGGGACACACGGGCCCAGGAGTCGACGGGCCAAACGCACACTGCCTGGCTCGGCGCTAACACGCCTGTGTCCACGTTTCACGGGACGGGGACTTAGAAACCAACTAAAAAAATTAATAGCTTAATTAGGGAAGAGTTACCATTTCATTTTCACATTTGTTCCTGTCATAGGCATCTTCGTTTTCTGTTTGAAAAGCCTGAGAGCACTGCTCTGCACTTAACCCAGCTTGGGGCGCCTGGGTGGCCCAGTCGGTTTAAGCGTCCGACCCTTGATTCTGGCTCAGGTCACGATCTCACGGGTTCGTGGGTTCGAGCCCCGTATCAGGCTCTGTGCTGACAGCGTGGAGCCTGCTTGGGATTCTCTCTCTCTCTCAAAATAAACAAACATAAAAAAAAAATAGGGGTATCTCATGGCTCAGTCGGTTAAGCATCCGACTTTGGCTCAGGTCATGATCTCCTGGTTCACGAGCTGAACCTTCCATCGGGGCTCTGCCCTTAACAGTGCGGAGGCTGGAGCCCGCTTCAGATTCTGTCTCCCTCTCTCTCCGCCCCTCACACGTGCATGCACGCTCTCTCAAAAAATAATAAAAACATTAAAATAATAAGTGCATAAACAAGCCAACCAACTTGTAATTTTCTAAAGAATGCACTCTTTTTGAAAATTAAGTTAAAGAAAAACAAAAAAGAAAATGGGGTTGAGGATTTATCACATCTCCGCAGAGGAAGATTTTCCAAAATTGACTAATGATAAAGCAATCACAAGACATACATTTTAAATACGTTAATTGACATGAAGGCCGCTGACGTGGGAAACTTTTGAAGTGTGGTGAATGAGGGTTAGTGTAGAGAGCTCATACAAAATAAAAAGGAAAAATAACAAGGACCCCAATACGTGACTCCACAAATAATCAAAGGGCAAAACCCAGATATCACACAGAAACGAATTAGACATAAGGAAGAGTTCACTCCCGTTAGGGAAGAAATCTGAATGAAACGTCACTGATGCCACGGTTTCCCACTAATCAAACGAGCAGACTGGGCCAGGGATGCGGCCCAGTGGTGGTGAGGGTGTGGGCAAAGGGGGCCCTGTGCAGGGCTGCTGGTGAGGTCAAGATAAAATCATTGCGACAGTGACTGGGGACGGGCGGGTCTTCAGGGTGTTTAGGCTCCGACCCAGCCGGCAGTGAGCTTGAGCAGTGCTCCTTTGTGCGGACGGGCCGGGGGCCTCACGGAGGCTGAGGTCGGGAAGATCACCTCGAAGATCACCTCCCGCGGGGGCAAACGGCTCCGAGGCTTTGGGCAATTCGACAGAAACTCAAGTCTGGTCCCTAAAGGGGGACAAGGGGGAGCCCTCTGCTACTTTCTTCGGCTATTTCCCGAGTAACGCCTCCCGGGTCAAAGGGGCAGCTGCGGGCCGGCTTTCGGCCGTTCTTTCAGTAGCAGCCCCTCCAAGTTCGGGCTGCTAAGAAGCCATCCGTCCTTCGGAACGGCTGGAATGCTCTCCCCGCAGCAGCCTAGGAAGAAATACAGACAGGCTGCTGTGTCCACTGTTCTGAAGCCCCCTGTCCTGTCGGCCAGAGGGGTGGGGGGGATGGGAGGAGATCCCCAAGGCCTCTGGGGACCTCCTGCCCCTCCGCCACCAGGCCGTCACACCACACAGCCGCTTCCCACTGGGATCGTGCCAGGCCCTGGGCCTGCGGAATGGTGACAAGCTGACTGGTCCCTGACGACATGATCAGGATTTCTGAAATATGACTGGTTGACTGAATGGTGTAATCAGAGCCACTGAACTCAGAGACCCCCCAAGAGAAAGGAAGGCTCCCAGGATGTGACCTGATAATTAAAGAGAGGCCTGGCATGGTGGCCAAAATCTACAACATGGGGCCCCTGGGAGAAAAGGAAGAGGTTTTTGGGCAAGAGGTTTTGGGTGGGAGCCACTGAGCTCCGTGAAGGCAGAGAAGGCCCCAGAAAGCAGTGCAGGGACCCGCCAGGCAGCACTCTGGACGGCAGGGGTAAAAACACATCTCTGGGGACCCGAGATAAAGAGCCGGGTGGCCCTCCAAAAGGCAAAATATCCTCAAGGTTTGTGTTAAAAGCAATCGGACACTCTGCCTTCTACTGTTTTTTTTTTTTTTAACTATTTTTTTTTTATTTGAGAGTATGTGGGTGGGGAGGATAGGGTGAGGGAGAGAGAGAGAGAGAGAGAGAGAGAGAGAGAGAGAATCTCAAGCAGATTCTATGCTCGGTGTGGAGCACAACTCGGGGCTTGATCCCATGACCCTGGGATCACAACGTGAGTTGAAATCAAGAGTCGGAGGCTTGACTCAGGTCATGATCTCGCGGTTTGTCAATTCGAGCCCCGCGTCGGGCTCGGTGCCGACAGCTCGGAGCCTGGAGCCCGCTTCGGATTCCGTGTCTCCCTCTCTCTCTGCCCCTCCCCCACTGTCACTCTGTCTCTCAAAAATAAATGTTAAAAAAGAATTAAACAACGAAAGAGTCAGAGGCTCAACGGACTGAGCCACTGGCACCCCCACCTTCTGCTTCTAAAACTGCTTCCTCTTGTTCCAGTAAAATGGAAAATGGCTGCTCCAGGACAAGGAGCCAAGTTTACCTGTGGCTTCTCAGGTCCCCCTGGAAGGTGTGACTGAGGTCAGGTCTCTGGGGACCGTACGGTTGGACTCCCCTTTCCTTCATTAAGCAACAGAGGACAGGAGGCAGGGTCTACAAGTCCTAATTCGGGAGACCCGGGCAAGAGACCCCAGCCCACCTAGCCCCCACCTGCTCCGGCCTCTTTCATTTCCGGCGCACAGGCTCCTGGCGGCTGGCACAACCCCCACAGGGCCCGGGTCCCCCGGCGGGACAGGCAGTGAGAGCAGCCCCAGCCCAGCGGCACAGTGGTGCCCGAGCCCCACCAAAGCTCACCAGTCGCCGGGGTCTCAATTCGAGTTCTCCTCGACTGCGCCTTTTCCCTCAACCCTGCCCAGCCACCTGCGTCCAGCCCCCGGCCATTGGCACCTGTCTGACACCGGCCCAAACTGTTCAATCATCTCCCCAGGATGAGCCTTCAGATGGTTCCAGCCTCACTAGGCAGTTTTGAAAGTATGGAACACCATCGGATTCCACTTCTCTTTGTTCCCTTATTGTGCCCACATTTAAAAATAAAGTCTATTTTTTCTCACGATGATGACTGTACATCCTCATTATAGACACTTTGCAAACTGTGGAGAAAACAAGGGAAAACTACTCACGGTCTTACCACCCATGAATCGCTGTGAATCTTCTGGGCCCTTTCTTCCTGTTCCCACCAGAGCTAAGGTCCCTCCGTGTCAGGGCACATCCTTTCTCGCTTCCCCCCAGCCGGCGGGCCCCCAAGTTCCCACGGTGGCTTCGTGAGCGAGCCCTGCACCCAGGGCGCTGGGTGACAGGCGTGTGGGGGGCACACCGCCAGGTGGGGGCTGAGAGCGTTTCTGCCAGCTCCTGGGAGGCTGGTGGGGCCAGCCTGTGACGCCCCCTTCTTAGGGCCGACTGGTGAAGGAGAGAAGGAGCTGGTGCAGGACCTCTACCCCCGGGCACTCTCCCTCACGACTGCCCTGGCTCTCCCGACAGATCTCCCTGGAATACCTCCTCTCACTGGGACCCCTCCTGCTCAGAAACCTCCCAGGGGCCCCCGCTGCCTTGCAGATAGGTCCGGGTTCTTGGTCCGGCCTTCAAGGCTCTCCCCGCTGGGCCCCAGCCTCCCTCACTACCTCTGAATGAACCCTCTGCTCTTCTGAATGAACCCTCCGAGGCAGGCAGCCACAGCTGGCACTTGGGGCCCGCTCCAGGGTACGGCCCGAGTCTCGGTGCAGGAGCGCCTCTCACTGGAATGTCCTGCCTCCAGCCTGGCCGGGCCCTGCTCTTCCTCTCCGCCGGCCCGAGACCCCCTCCATTCTCCGTCTTCGGCCAGTCTGTCCCGAGGGTCTTCGATCTGGCCAACCAGCACTGGGGACCCACAGGAGCCGAACCCGGGCCCGCTGGGCACACACGAGCCCAGCTCGGGGCGACGACCTCGTGAGCAGAGCGCTGACACTGGGTAAGGACGGTGCTGGGACCGCCCAGAGAACCCTCACCAAGGAAGGCAGCGACCCGCTCTTTGTGGGTCGGGTCAGAGCCTGCCACCCGCACTTGGCTCCCCAAGACCCATTCCTCAGGTGTGACCACACCGGCTCAGACTTCCGGCTCCACCCGCTGGGGCCACCTCCTCCCCCTTCCGGGGTCTTGGGGCCCCGGGGTCGGCAGGCCCAGGCTCTCACTGGCCACCTGGCAGCTTTGTCTGCTCCCCGCCCGCTGCTGGAGGACACAGGTGCCACACAAGGCTCTCCTTGCTCACCAGTGGGGTGGGTGAGGAGGCTGTCAGGCCCTTTCCTGCCTTCTGGGCTCAGAGCTCAGGAAGGGAGGTGGGACAGAGGGAGAGCGGAAAAGACAAGAGGAGAGGGCGTCAGACTTACCTGGTCAAAGAGCTGGTGCTGAGCCAGGTACCCGACGTCCCTCGGCTGAGCCGCAAGAGAAACACCAGAAGTGACACAGAAAGCCTGGTTAGTCGTAAGGGACACCCTCCAGGGTGCTGCCGTTAGTGGCCTCTCGGCACCAGGGTGCACCCGGCCCCAGACAGCCACCTGGCAAGGACCCTCGGCTCTATCCTGCTTGGTCCCCTCCGTGACCTGAGGGCGAATGGGACGCTCTCCCTCTGGGGCCGGGCTGGGCCTGGGGGAGACTCCGATCCAGGGCTGCCTCTGTAGGGGCTGCTCCAGGACTCAGCTTCCTCCCTGAAAATGAAGAGGCTGCACTTATGGGAGGCTTTTTCATAAATGAAAATGGACTACACTATATGTATTACTTTGGAAAATTTTTCATTTAATGATAACATCACGAATGTCTCTTCAGGTGAGCACAGACATACGTGCCTCATTCTTTTGACGGGTCCATGTTTCATAGACGGGACAGATCATTATGAACTCAACCATCCCCTGCTGTGGACATTCAGGGTGTTTTCCCGGCATTTCCACAAACAGTCTAACATTCTGGGCCTTCCTTATGTTTATGTTCTCCCAAAAGCAGAACAACCGAGTCAAGGGGCATGAGCATTCTAAATTCCAGTTGCTTCTGCCAGGTTATTTTCCCAAAAGTGAATCCCAGGTTGTCTTCCTGGCAAAACTGTCAGTGCCCGTTTCCTACATGCTGGCCTGCCCTGGGGATGATCATCTTGTGAGAATTTCCACCAGCAGATGGATGAAAAGATCTGTGCTTTCCACACTGGGCTCCGCAAGGGTCAGGGGCTTCCTGAGAGGAAGGGCTTCCTGTCTAGGGCTCTGGAAGGGCCAGTGGGGGCAGAGCTTGCGAGAGGCTGCTCCCCCCACCCCCCTCCATAGCCAGGGCAGAAGTCAGCCTGGGTCTAACGGGCTCTGGGGCTCAAACTGTGTTGAAGGACACGAAGGCTCCTCTCTAGAATCCCTGGAGAACCTCTGTGCTTCCAACCCTCTCCCTCATTCCCTTGTCTTCCTTACAACTATGGAAGCTACAACATGCCAGACCAGGGCTACGAGGTGGGCACGGCCGGATGTGATGTGGTCTCTCCGGCCATGGATACTGTGGCCCAGAGACACTAACTTCGGTTAACTGGGCACTGACCGTGCCGCGCTTACAGCTTGTCGCGTTTAACTCTCACAAATGACCCTGTGAAGTAGGTATCAGCCATCTCCAACGAATCCCAAAGTCAGGGCGCTGAGGATCGAGAGGTTCGGCAACCAGCCTGGGCCACAGAGCCGGCAAGACGGTGCTGGAGTTAACGCTCTCCCGCCTCAACCCGAAGCGCACCTGCCTGCCCCCTGGCAAACCGCACCTCCGGTTCTGCGCTCCGCTCTGGGCTCGGGGCTTCTTCCCGGAAAAGGGGACCGGAAAGGGGGTTCACTCCTGCGAGCACAGGGGCAGAGCAGCATCGCGTGCTCTCGTGCCCGGTTCCCTTCTCCAGGCCTCTGGGCGACAAGGGATGCAGTGGGGGTGGGTGTGGAAGGCGGGGGACGCGGGCATGGAAGAGGTCTGTGAACGCAGCGGGACGAGGCCGCGCCCCGGAGAACCGCACCAGGCGCCGGCAGAGGAGGCCGGACACTTGGGAAGAGAAGCTATGGGGCAGGAAGGGTGACGGTGCAGGGTGGGGGGAGATCTGGGGGGCCCTCGGGAGCTCACAGTTACGATGTAGAACAGTGTACAACGGGAGAGACCGTCAGCCAGCACGGTCACCACCTGGGCCCTGTGGCTGCAGCGGACCCACGACGAAACCAGATCAGAACTCACAGGGCCCGGGCCCGGGGCTGCCTTGGGTGTGGGAAGGGGAAGCCACCACTGCCCTTATCTGAGACGGTAAAACGGCACCACTGCTTCGGAGAACAGCCTGACAGTTCCTCAAGAACGGTTAAACACGGAGTCACCACAGAACCCAGCGGTCCCGCCTCTGGTACACACCCGGGAGAGACGAACACTTGTACGTGAGCGCTCACGGCGGCGTTTTCCACGCCAGCCAAAGTGTGTGCAACCCGAACGGCTGTCAGCCGATGCCGGAACGCAACGTGGGGTCTCCATGCAATGGAAGGGTACTGGGCACAGCCAGGGACGAGGGACTGACGGCGGGCCACGCGTGGACGAACCCAGACGGCACTCTGCCGAGGGGAAGTGGCCACAGATGCCCACGTTTGATACGATTCCATTTCTATGAAATGTCCAGAATTGGGAGACCCACAGAAACAGGAAGCAGGCTAGTGGCCGTCTGAGGACGGGGTGGGAGGGCCGAAGGGGAAATGACTGTTCATGGCTACCGGGTTTCTTTGGGAGTGATGAGAATGTTCTGGAATGAGACACTGGTGATGGCTACAAAACCTTACAAATACACTAAAAAACCACCAAATCGTACCGCCCAAAATTAAATAAAATAAAAGACTTGAAATGAGTCGTGTTGTGCCTGCCCGGCAGCCTGCCCCCCTCGCTCTGGCCCACCCGCCTTCTGACCACAGGCTCTGAGAGACGGATGCCTCCAAAAGGCTGCCCTGCAGTGCCCGAATGTCACGCGTCCTCCCTGCTGTGAGCCTCACGGGAAAGGAGGCGCGGGGACATACCTCATCCCTGATGTACTTGCTGATGAACTCGTTGACCGTCATGAGCGTCTGGGACCACTCCTCGTCAGTGTACCTGGAACCAACCTCCACCGGGACAGTCCGGCAGCCGGCGACATCCTGGATGTACTCCAAGCTGGGAGACAGACGCGTACGGTCACCATCACCTGCGCGCTGAGCCTCGCCAGGCCCTCCGCTAAGTGTGCTTCACATGGGTCTCCTTTTGTCTTCACAGAACCTCTGGGGGAGAGGCTGTCACCGCCACCGCACTGGCGAGGGCGCTCGGGTGCAGACACGTGGGGTTACGTGCCCACTGGCACCACGGAGCTTTGCAGAGAGATCCAGTGAGGCTGGCCTGCCAAAGCTCTTGCTGGGCGGTTCTATCTCCCTGCTGGCCAGGAACTCCCAGTTCTCTCTCTGCTCACCTCATCTCTAAGCTGGGAAACCTCCTTGGAGCCAATGGCAGAGAGTGCAGCGGGGGCGCAGACAGGCCTGCGTCCTGAACGCCAAGGACCTCTGGCACGTTACTTAACCTCTCTAAGCCCTTGGCCCCCATTTGTAAACGGGGGCGATGACAGTACCTGTCCCACGGGAACCAGGGCGTACAGAGAGGGAGCAAACCTGGCACGTGCTCAATCCGGTAAAACACCCCTGCAGCAGGGCTCTTCCCACAGCCTTGGCTGGAACCGCCCCCTCCACGGACCCCCAGACACAGGTGACCCGGCCACCCGTCCTCACAGACCCCTGCTCCTTCCCACAGGCATTACGGCCACTGTCCAGCAGCCTGAGCCGCTCTTACAACCATGAATCCGGGGTGGGAGACCAGATGCAGATGTGAGGAGGGAATGAGCCCAAGAGCCCCGCCAAGAGAGAAGGGGATGTGTCTTGGGCTCTTGCTTCTGCTCTGAAGCCGCAAGGCCCCCGAGAAGGCCCACGGGATTGCTCAGATCCTGCAAAATGGCACGAACAGACTTAACGCGGCACCGCCACGTGAGCACTCGCTCAGACACCTGCTTTGCGCAAGTGAGCCGAGGATGCCACGGATCTTACGACCTCCGGCGTGAACTTGGGGCAGCGCCATCTTGTTTAACCTCAGCAGCCCACGCGGGACCGGTCGGGAAGCGCGTGCGAGGCTGCATTTCCCCGGGGGAGGAAGACAGGTGGAAGCCGGGTCCTGCAATGGGCAGAGGAGGCTCCCGGGCCTCACAGCCACCCACCTCCACTTCTTCATGCACGGCCACTGGTCGGCCACGCCTTCCAGGATCACAGGCCTCCCTGGAACCAGAAAATGCTTCCGGAAGTGCTGGAGGGATGGGCAGCGGAGCCGGGGCACCGTTCTCTCAGACCTCACGTCTGGAATCCGAACATGGTCGTGCCTCGCTTTCTGTTTAAAAGCAAAACAGAACAGCCGCACGTGCAGCGAAGTTAACATTCGGGGCCATCCGCCGGGAACGTGCGTCCGTCCCCGGCAGGCTAGCTCTGCTGTCACGAATGGGAACAGCTAACATCTACTGTCACTGTCACTGCTGCTGCTCCTGGTACTCCTGGCCCTTTCCTACTAGATCACTTAAAGCGTCTGTTCAGGGCGCCTGGGTGGCTCGGTTGGTTACGCGTCCGACTCTTGGCTTTGGCTCCGGTCATGATCTCACGGTTTTGTGAGTTCGAGCCCCGTGTTAGGCTCCACTCGGGATTTTTCCTCCCTCTCTCTCTGCCCCTCTCCTGCTTGCACGCTCTCTCTCTCACAAAAATAAATAAATATTAAAAAAGAAAGAGCAGATAAAGCATCTATTTGATTGTAAAAGGAAGGTGAGGCTTTCACAGAAACTCCGCAGAGGAGACGTTACGACCCCAAATGCCGTCTGATGTTAAAGTACTCTGTCATTACTATGCGTTCCTCTCCCATCCTGTCACTCGTGAGGAGAGGACCGCTGACCCACCGGCAGGAATATGCAGGACGGATGAGCCACGTTTCCACGTTGCCACTCGGTCCCCGCGATGTCTTCTGAGGGGCTGTGCCGGAATTTCCCAACCACCTCCCAACTGAGTGACCTGAGCAAGTTACTGTCTTGGGGCCTCAGGTTCCTTCTCTGTTACATGACCGGGAGACTAGGGGTCACACGTGAAGTGCCCAGGATCGCTGGCAGGAGCGTCTGCTCCCTCTGCCCCACACCACTGCAAGCATGTGCATCAGCTCTGCCCCCGCCCCCCTGCCCCCACTGCTGCACGTGTGTGCGCCAGCTCTGACCCCGCCCCCTCTGCTGTATGCCCGTGCGTCAGCCCTGCCCCCCCCCCCCCCCCCCCCCCCGCCCCACCCCACTGCACGTGTGTGCGCCAGCTCTGACCCCGCGGCAGTGACGACTACCAGTCTCACCCGCAGGCCGTTCAAGCGGCCTCGTGCTCACCATCCTTGTTACACCCTCTGCTCTCATTTCCTCTCACGCCCTCGTCAGCGGCACCTCGCTGAGCACCGTGAGCGGAGCTGCCTCCCCCCCTTTCCCCCCGCACGGAGAACGCATTCCGTAAAAGGCTCTCTGTAACCCAGACTCCAGGAGAACAGGCCCTTCCGTACGTATCATGCCCTCGGCGCCTGGCACATCTAGGCCACCGCTGGTGCCATAAAGCTGCCGAGCAAACCCCTCCCCGTTACAGGCATGGGAACGCAGGGGGCAGAGAGGAGTCAAGACACCTGCCCGACTCACAGGCGGTGGGCAGCTGGTGGGAACGTGGCCCGGCAGGCCGACTCCAGACCTGAGCTCTCACCCCGCCGGCTACACGCACTGCCCACCACCACCCACACCGTGAGCCCCACCCTGGGCACGCGGCCACCTCTGTGTTCCTTTGGGACAGACTTGGCGTGGGAAAGGACAGTGAACAGTGAAACTCCCGGGTCAAAGGACACTGGCATCTGCCCCCCCGTGGTCTGCATGTCTGCCCTGCCCTCTGAAAGGTCAACCCACGCACCCTGCCCTTGGCCCCCTGGCATCCTTCGTGGCACCGGTATTACATAAACCCTCCTTGTCAATTTCACGGCCAGACATCGTTACCTCGCTGTTCTTGCCTTTTTTTTTAACCACAGGTGAGGCCGAGCATTTTCCCACACGCCTAGAGGTATGGTAAGTGAGGTCTGCCTGTCAGCGCTGGGACCCAAAGCCTGGCCTCCGCCCTGCAGGGTAGTCCTCATGTGCTAAACACTGGGAAGGCCACATGCCGGGACCCTGGGGGCGGCACCCAGCAGTCACAGGAACGGGAGACGGCTGGATGTAGCACGTGGCCCAGACGCGGTGGCGCGGAGAGCAAGGCAGCCAGGAAAGGGGTGACGCTTCCAGGGGCTGACCAAGAGCAAGCTGGAAGGCGTGGGCCCATGCGTCCCTCCGGGCTGCTGCTCTCTTGAGCCACAGCGTGTCCACTTCCGTCTCTCCTGAAAGGGCACTGCTTATGCAGACACGGGGGGGGGGGGGGGGGGGGTTATGGGGGTTATCGGAAATCCCGCCAAGCGGCTCCCCTTCCGAATCCACGGAGACGCTATTTTCATGCCTCGAGGCCTCACCCCCCAGGAAGAGCGGACTCCTTCCTTCTAGAAAAACAGGACCGTCGGGGCACCTGAGGTGTGGCAGGCGGCAATCCCACCCAGATACCTTCTCGTGGGGCTGCTCTTGGGCCGGGCCCGGGGCGGGCCTCTTTCCCGAGGGGAGGTGCGCCTGCAGGACGGCCGCGACTTTAGTGAGGATGTCCCCGAGGATGGCCGCCCCCATCAGCAGGCCCATGTCGCAGACTCTCAGGGCTGCGGCCACGGCGCCGGCGTCCCCGGTCTCCTCGCACAGACACACGGCCTTCAGGAGGCAGCCGAAGGCGTACACGCGGCGCCAGTCTCTGTGCACGTCGCGCCACGGCCCCGTGTTGAGTTTCTCCCAGGAGTAGTCCAGGATGGCCTCGCTGGCCTGCAGACACTCGCCCCCACGGCCGCCGCAGAACAGCTCGACCGCTTCCCGCAGCAGCCGCACCACGCTGCGCTCCACCGTCTCCCCGAGCTGCAGCGTCAGCTCCTCTTTAGTGGGGGGCAGGAGCGCCCTGAGTGCCTCCCGGAGGGTGCCGGCTCCCGCCATGGGGCCCTCTGCCGGCCGGGTCGTGACGACGGTGCTGCGGGAAGAAAGAACAGTTAGAGCAGAACAGCGTGTCGCGTGCCCAAACACACACATTTGTAGATTTTCATAAAATCAAACTGGGGAGGGGGAGCTAGAGCTGTGATGACATCCAGTAGCGAAAACGTCACCCACTGAGATTTTCAATGTATATACTAATAGGCAATCTAAGGAATGGGAGACGATATTTGCAAATGGCATATCCGATAAAGGCTTAGTATCTAAAATATATAAAGAACCGATGCAGCTCAACACTCAAAAAGCAAATAAACCCAGTTAAGAGATGGGCAGGAGACATCAACAGACATTTCTCCAAAGAAGACATCCAGATGGCCAAAGGCACGTGAAGAGATGTTCAATGTCAGTCATCATTAGGAAATGCCAATCAAAACCATAACGAGATTCCGCCTCCCACCTGTCAGAATGGCTAAATCAAAAACACAAGAAACAACTGATGCTGGTGAGGGTGTGGAGAAACAGGAAGCCTTGCGAACTGTTGGTGGGAATGCAAACTCGTGCTCTGGAAAACAGTATGGAGGTTCCCCAAACAGTTAAAAGCAGAACTACCCTATGATCCCGTAATTGCACTACTGGGTATTTACCCCAAAATACAAAAAAACACTAATTCAAAGGGAGGCATGCACCCCTATGTTTATAGCAACATTATCTACAGTAGCCAAATTAAGGAAAGATTCCAGGTGTCCATCGACTGATGAATGGACACGGAAGATGCGGTATATACATATTCAATGAATGTTACTCAGCCGTAGAAATTGAAATCTTGCCATTTGCAACAACATGGATGGAACTAGAGAGTATTATGCTAAGCGAAATCAGAGAAAGACAAACACCATAGGATTTCACTCATGTGGAATTTAAGAAACAAAGCAAATAAGCAAAGGAAAAACGAGACACAGAGAGGGAGACAAACCAAGAAACAGACTCTCAAATAGAACAAACTGATGGTTACCAGAGGGGAAGGGTGTGAAGGGATGGGGGGAACAGGAGATGGGGACTAAGGAGTACACTTTCCATGATGAAAATAAAATATTAAAAGATTTTAAAAAATCAGAAAGCGATAAAAGTAATAAAAATAAAATATAAAGTCACTTTCTATAAAGAGAGAGACCATGCAGACATCTCCCTTACAGGTTCCCACAGCTTTCCACACGTGTCCTTTGTGACACACGTCTCACGTGAATGACTCTACAACGGTCTTCTCTGCCAAGCGTAAACTCTTGTGAGGACAGGGCCCCCGTCTGTCTGGGGTCACCCCTATATTCAGGGCCTGGTACGATACCAGTCTCACCGTGGGCACGGGATAAATGTGTATTCAGACAGGAACGTATGTTGTCCTTAACTGGAATGCCTCCAACATCCCTCCTGTCTGGCAAACTCCTATCCAACCTTCCAGGCCCACCTTAAATGATCCCCTCTGGGAAGGCTGCCAACACTCTGATGGCTCACATGTCTGTCTCTCCAGGACTACTGGCAAGCTTCTCCGGGGCAAGAACGTGCCTCATTTCTCTCCATTTCCCTAAAGTCCGGCTCCCGGTGGGCACTCAACTAAGGCTATTGGAGGAATGGGGCCTTAACTTCTCGGGAAGAACCCTGGGAGTACAGAAAACCTACACAGAAAGGAAAAACATCACAGTTGGTGCTCTTCTATACGGACGGCAGGCCGGTCCTCATGCGTAAGCACTAACAGGTGAACAGGTTCTCACAGGTTTGTAATTGCTCACCTCTGATTGGTCACCTGTGCCACTGCACTCTGGGTATACTAACAGCTGTTCCATCCGCTGTCTATCTCATGATGTCAAGAAATAGGGACCATCATGCTTTTTGCAGAGACTGCTCTGCTAGGTAGGGGCCAGCGGACTTTTTCTGTAAAGGGCCAGATGTTACACGTTTTAGGCCTGGCAGGCCACGCGGTCACTGCTGTCGCTACTCGGCCACTGTAGCGTGAAAGCAGCCTTTCGCGGGATGTGAACAAATGGGCATGGCCGCGTTCCAATAAAACTTCACGAAAACAAACCCTCGCTTTAAGCTCACCAAAATCCTTTTCACCCTCTCCCTGGGCACACAGGCTACATTTCCAGGTCATCCCTGCCATGCGACGTGGCCACGACTGCCAGCTCATGTGAACGCAAGTGATGCAGCCACTCCCGGGCCAGGCCCGCATACACCACCTACAGGATTCTCCAGGCCGTCCCTACCCGCTGGCTGCAAGTGAAGGACTCTGAGGCCCTAGAGGATGACACAGCCACAGCGGCCACAGGACTGGGCACATACACCCACGCTGGAATGCCTCATGAGCCAAAAAGAACTTGCATTGTGTCGAGCCGCTAAACTGCTGATGATGCGTGTCACAGCGGGTAGCTGCCCTGACACAGAAACTTCTATTGCTGAAGAAACAGAGAGGGCAGAGTATTCAGTTTTGTGGCTCAGAATCCTTTCCTCTTTCTTAACAACACTCCTCCGCTTCCTTCTGAGGAGTTTCATCTCCCCCGCTGAGGTCGGTCAGGTGGGATGTTGCCGGGCCGTGGGTGTGTGCGCAAAGCCAGGCGCGACTGGTTCTAAGCTGCCTCCCTTGAATGTGAACTTTGAGCAGATCGACTGGACTGGAGGTGGCTGGTGCTTCACGGTCTCCTACCGGCCATTTCTGGGCCAGCCTGGTCTAGGGGCTCACAGTTATCGTCCCGGATTTCTGGGTTATGGAGCCCCTTTCGTTCTTACTCTTTTCAAAGGGCAATTCTCCAGCTTTCCATTCCTTCTGTGGCCCCAGTGGCTCTCCAAAAAACATCTTCCTCCTGTCAGCCAGGGTTGGCTTCTTTGGTCAGGGACCCTACTTGACCCACAGGAGTCACTGACATCCCCCACCCCTGGGGGATGGTGATAGGCAAGGAGGAAGACTGATAAAGCCTTATCAGATGTCTCACTTCCTATAAAGGGAAGAAAGCCACCGTTCCCCAGTGATCCCTGCCTCCTGTGACTAACACCCTTATCTGACTCCTTCCTCTGGAGCATGGGCAGGACCTGTAATTCGAATGGCCTTTGCAGATGCCATTAAGAATAAGGACCCTGAGATGGAAAGATTATCCTGCATTGTGTGGGTGGGTCCAACTTTATAGAGGAGTCCTTGAAATAATCTTTCCTGGCTAAAGTCAGAGTCAGAGGTGATAACAGAAGGGCCAGAGAGATGCAGTTTTGCTGGCTTTGACGATGGAGGGAGGGGGTCACAAACCAAGGAATGTGGGTGGCCTCTAGAAGCAGGAAAAGGCCAGGAAATGGATTCTCCCCTGGAGCTTCCAGAAAGGAATGCTGCCCTGCCAAGACTTTGATTTTAGCCGTCAGCCCCACGTTGAAGGTCTAATCTTACGAAAATGTAAGATAATGAATTTGTACTGTTTTAAGCCACCAAGTTTGCAGTAATTGGTTACAGCAGCAACAGAAAACCGTTATGACTTGCTTCTAGCCAACAAGTGTGTAAGTTTGATACATGTGGCTTTTTTTCTTTTTTTTTCCCTAAGATGGCAAAGGTGATGGATGGGATGCCCCTTGATCGGGTTACATGAGGTTTAACTTCCACTGCCAGCCGACTCTCCCTACTGCCTTCCTGGCTCGTGTGCACTGATGAGCACGTGGCCAGTTGGGAGAGGTCCGCACACACGGCGAACAGATGATGGCGGCTTCGAGCCAACAGCAAGCTAGGAACTGAGGCCCTCCGTCCAACAGCCTCCAAGAACTGAACTGTTCCAACAACCACAGGGGTTTAGATCCTTGTCCAGTTGAACCTCTGGACAAGAACTTCGTCCTGATGGACACCATACCTCGAGCCTCGTGAGATCCTGACGCAGAGGGCCCCACTGAGTCACACCACAGACTCTTGACCCAAAGAATCTAAGACAATAAATACGTGTGGCTTTAGGCAACTAAGCCTAAACTGTCATACAGCACTAGATAACTAACAAACACCCCTATTCACATTTCCCTGACACCCTGGGACACAAAAGAGCGGGAGAAGAAAGCAGTTTCTTTTAGCACCAACGTGCATGAAGAAGTCAGCAGCAGACAGGGAAGGGAAGACACAGGAAGGCTAGAGGTGTGGTCCCTGCAGGTAGGCTGGACAGCCCCATCCCTACCTCCGGGCCCCATTTTAACTCATTTCTCGCCAACTCGTGACTAACACCACCCACAACACTGACAGTAACACATCGTTACCTCTTTAAACTTCACAGTCCGATGAAGCCGAAAATATACAAAGTGTTTACTCTAAGCCAAGGATGCCCTAAGCACTTTTTAATTCTCACGGAAACTCAAAGAAAGTATCATCGTCCCCATTTCGCAGATAAGGAAGCTAAAGTGGTTAAGTGACTTGCCCCACGCATTGGGCTAGGAAGAGGGGACACGAGAGATTTAAAACTCAGGCAGTCTGGCCCCCAGACTTCCGTGATCCCGTGGGTGAAGGAACCGAGCCACAACATCTCCGGCCAGCACAGGATGAAGTTGGGAATCTGGGCTGTTTAACCCTCAACAAAACCCTGTAATGAAGGAATGATTATTCCCACTCAACAGATGAGAAAATCCCATCACTTCGTAGAAGCAAAATGGATGATCTTCCTTGTGTGTCATTATTTTTGAAGAACCTCTTCCTGAGCCTAAAGCAACAGCAATAACGTACCACTGCCCATATCACGGTTCTCCCACCCTTCCCCTCCCTCTAATCTTATTTGTCCCTCACAACACTGTCAAGCGGCTAGGGACGTAGATGATCATTTTCCCTACACCCCTACCTTCTTTTGCTGATGAAGAAACTAAAGTCCAGGGGAAAAATGAAGTGACTTTCTTATGTGCCCTGTCGATGCTCCGTGGTTTCTGTACGTTATAATCTTACAATGTAATCACTTACAATCTCGTGATGTGAGGTTTGACAGAGACGAATGAAGTTAAGATCTGGGAGAGTAAGCAACTTGTCCAAAACTACACAGTAACTGGCAGCGTCTACCCAGAACACTTTTCAGCTTCAGGGGTGAGGATTACATCAGCTTTTGGATCTTTGTATCCTAGCTCGGTCCCCAGTGCACAAGGCCTTCCAGCCGGCCCAGTGAATGATGGCACCGAGAGCCTCGAGTGGCACGGCCCTCGCCTACCAGGACGATTTCTATCTCTAGCCTCCCAGAAGATTCATAAATGTCTTGTGTTGGTCTCATTGACAGCTTTCTTGGGAGAGCTTCACAGCCCAAACTTCCAATGTGGCCTTACCCGCTACCCACACACAAAACCGCATGTGTGCCCGTCAACTGGCCTCCCTGGGTGGCTTCATGGCTCATCCCCTCAAGAGTGACTCACATGTCTTATAAAGCAGCCTCGAGAAGTCTCGGGGCGCCAGAAGACCTCAGAGACCTCATATCCTGGCTTCTCGCAAAGGTCGGCAATAAACCTCCCAGAAGACCACTTATTTGCCTGACTAGAAAAATGGCTTCGGAAGGGGTCCTTATGTACCCGCTTTGTAAATCGGTCTCTTAGTGGCCTTAAAAAACGGCTTCCCAGAGGATTTTAAATGGGCTATAAACCAGTTCCCTGGGATGCAGATTATGGATTTTGTAAACTGGCCTCTCGGGGTGACCTTACAAAACACCCCCTCAGAGAGCTCACAAAGGCCCTTCAAAGTGAGCCTCCACAGGTGGCCTCGTGTGCTGCTTTGCCGACCGGCTTCCCAAGGTGGCCTCCCTGCACTGCTTTGCAACATGGTCTCTCAAGGCCGTCTTGTTTGGTCTCCATAAACCTGCCTCCTCAGGCAGCCTATGCGTTACTTTGCAAAGTGGCCTTGGAGAGGGACTCATGTAAATGGCCATGTCAAACAGCCTTCTGGGAGAGGGCCTCAGGTTGGCTGTACAAAACAGGTCTCCTCTTGGCCACATAATATAACCTTAGTAATTAATTTCGAATCCAGAGCTCCTCGGTGAATGGCTTTATCAAACGGTCTTCAGAGATACTTATGTTGACACCATATGACAGAGTCTTCCAGAGGTGGACGCTCCGGGATAGCTCCGAGTTTGTTTTCAAAATGACTTTTCAGACTGGCTCTGTCATAGCCACTTGAATGGCCTCCCAAAGGGCCTCATGGCTGATCTTGTAACACTAGCCTCCCTGGGGCGCCTGGCTGGCTCAGTTGGTGGAGCACACAGCTCTTGATCTTGGGATTGTGAGTCTGAGCCCCACGCTGGCTGTAGAGATTACTTAAAAGTGTTAAAAAAATAAAAAAACCACTAGTCTCTCAGAAGGCCTTGTGTTCGCGGGTGGAAGCAACTTTCCACGGTGACGTGGCATACCGGTCATTATTTCTCTGAATAATCCTACAGCCTGATTCTACTGGCTTCTCGGACCCTTTCATTAGTTAGCCTTTTAAATAGTTGCCGAATCAAACAGCCTTTGGGGGAGGAGCCACATCCTACTACAGGAAACAGTCTTCCAGAGTAGAGCCGTGAACTGTTTCATAAACAGGTTTCTTTACATACTGGACCTGTCTGAGGGCCCGATGAAACCCACACTTTGTGTTAGTTTTACAAACCAACCAATCTCCCGTGGTTTCTTTAGAGCACCAGGAAAGTGTTAGGTTCTACCCATCAACCCTCTCGGTTAGCTCCTGTTCCCACGTGAAATGGCCTTACAGAAAACGGCTTTCACTGGCTGGGTCAAACCCCTTCTTGATGACCGTATGAAACTATGGTCCAGAGAAGGTGGCCCCATGTGGGCTGTCAGCAGCCCTCACAACAGGCCATCTGATACGGCCCTCCACTGAAGGCAGGTACAGGCCACACGAAACTCCTTTCCAAATGGCCTCAAGTCCTGGCTTTACAAATCAAACTTCCAGCACCCCCCATGTACTGGTCTGACAAAAAAGGCTTCTTGATAATAGTAAAACAGTCTTCCAGAGGAAGGTGTCAGTCAGAGTAGTCTTGCGGCCTTGGCCTGGCTTTATTGACTGGCTTCCCAGAGTTCCCCACTGAACTGCCTTTTATAAAAGGTTATACGATACAGCCTTCCTGGGATGCCGGAGTGGGTCAGTTCGCCGAGTGGCCAACTTTTGATTTCAGCTCAGGTCATGATCCCAGCGTCACAGGATCCAGCCCCATGTCGGGCTCTACACTGAACACAGAGCCTGCTTGGGATTTTCTCTCTCTCTCTCCCTCTGTCCCTCTCCTCCACTCATGGGTTCTCTCTTTCTAAAACAAAACAAAACAAAACAAAACAAAACAAAAAAACACAGCCTTCCAGAGGAAGGAGTCAAGAATAAACTGTGTGAGTCTTTCAGAGTGGCACCGTAGACTCATCTTCTAATTGGCCCCCCAGAATTCCACATAAAAAGGCATAAGCAGAGGTTGTATAAACTGCCTTCTGCAGTCAGGTACAGGTGGGTTAATTACAGAATATATCCTACAAACCAGGATGCTGTATATAGGCCTTTTTTGTTTGGTTGGGTTTTGGCTTGGTGAAGGATACATTTTTCTCTTTTAAAACTTTTTATTCTCATCGTTTTCTCCAAAGTTCTTTGTTCTTACATTGTTTGGAACTTTCATTTCTGCAAGCAGAGATTTCACAAGCTGACTACTGGGCGTGCTGTTAGTTTTCTTTCATACGTACGTAAATTTCAGCATTTATTTCATATTATTTAAATATCTAATATTTAGGACTGGTCAAGTCATAAACTGGGGGTATTCAGGCCAACTGAGACCGATGGTCACCCTAATTATAGGCCCTATGAAAAAGCCGGAGTGGCCTTATATTGTCACTTTAAAGTCAGTTCCCTAAAACTCGTCAGGTTACCGGCCTGGAGAGACCTCTTGTTGGTCACAGAAGTCTTTTTTTGAAGGAGGTGAGGGTGGAGGCGTCAGGTACAGAAACAGCCCCAGTGGTCTTGTGTCCTGACTTCGTCAACTGGCATTTCAAAGTGCCACGTGTACTGGCTTCGTGACATGGGACAGCTTTCAGGGGAAGGTCAGGTACAGGTTGCACAAAATAGCTTCTCTCGGTGGACTGTATCTTGGCGTCTCTTACAAAAGGCTTATTTGTTGATGAAACGATACTCTAGGTACGGGGGTCGGATAAAGGTGGTCTGAACTAACCTCTCCAAGTGGCTTTTGTCTCCGCTTTATAAATCAACCTGATGCAAACTTCATAAATGGTTTCTTGTTGGTTGTATTTAACACAAAGGAGCCACGTATAGGCTACATAAAATAGACTGCGTGGCCTCAGGTCCTGACTTCGCAAATTCACCATCCAGATGGAGCACGTTATGTAAGCTGGCCTTTCGTACTCAACAGCCCAAGTGGGTTCTGCTGGTTACAAAACAATGCCTCCTGGGAAGCCAGGATACTCATCCCAGAATTCTCTTAAATTATCTTTAAGAACCTAAAGCAATTGCCACAACAGACTTTAAACTGGCTGGGAGAAGCGGCTTCTTGGAGAATCTCACCAGGATTCGCAGAGGGTTGGCTTTATTTAAGAGCCCCCCAGGGTCTCACAAACGTCTCCGGCTGACCCGAAATGGCCATCCTGAGAGCAGTATGCTGGTCATGAGAAGCGTCCCATGGGTGGCTTCCAAAATAGGAGCCTCTACCTGGCTTTCTGGGAGCAGGCTGCCCACTTAGTTTTCAAATCTCTTCAATTTTATTGTGGCACTATTCCACATAAGCTGTGCAAAAAAAAAAAAAAAAAAAAAAAAAAAGCTTTCTAGGGAGCTTTATAAAACTTTCCAGAGAGATTTGGAAATATTTCCAGAAAGCTTTGTTTAGCGGCGCCATGGGTAACTTTGGTCTTCTAAGGGCCCCGCTGCCTCGGGTTCGGGCCGTCGGTGGGGCCCTAACACCTGCCTGCCCCCTGACCTTGGGCTTGCTATATGTAACCCTGCTGAGCACGGTGACTTACCTTTGCTGGATCCTAACGCGAGGGGCGTAACGCGACACCGATGCTCAGAGTTAACTCCTATTACTTACAAATCCCTGTCCTTCAGGTACCCCAAGCAGACGCTCCACCCGAGGGCTCACACCCCTTCCCCACCTGGGGCTTCATTTGTCACGGCCCACATTTGGTTTACAGCAACCTAGCTCCAGGCCTATGACAAAAGCAGCCTTGGTCCACTACCTGTAGGTACTGTCACCGAGGAAATAAACACTCGCGCAGGCGCACTAGAGTTCCGCCAACGCGCCCCCAGGAATCGCGCAGGCGCACACCGCTGGCCTCACGCATGCGAAATTACTGGTTTAAGGCGAACACTACGCACGCGTGGAACCTACCTCCTACCCTCGACGTGCAGGAGACTTGGCGCTGCGTTCTCAGGGCGCATGCGCCGCCTCTTTTTTTTTTTTTTTTTTTTCCCCCCTCCCCTCCCCATTCCCGTCCCAATTTCTCTACTTTGAAGAACTGCCTGGGGATTTCCAAGGCGCACGCGCGAGGCAGTCTTTCCACCGCCAACCCCCCCAACGCCCCGCCCCGCTGCGCCTTTAACACGGCGCCTGCGCAATCCTCCCCTCTGCGTCTAAGGAGGCAGGGCTTCCCTCCCTCTGGAGTTGCTCAAGTTCACCTGTCTCGAGTTTGGGCCGTGTGGAGTGGCGCAGAGGCTGGCGACGACGTGTTCCGTTTGGTCGGAACACTCTGGCTCTCTCCTCCGAGGAGTCAGGCTTGCCGAAGTATCGATCACTCAGTGCTCGCCTGATCGGGGCGGAGTGCCTAGCCGAGCGCCGAGTGATCGATGCCGTGGCCCCGCCCCGTCGTGTTTACAAGGCCGTAGGGTAGAAGCGACCCGCAAGTGAGGGATCTTTTCCTGGTTTTCGATTCCCACGTGGGTGACGCCTGCGACTTCCTCAGCAAGGATAACTTAGTGTGCTAGTCAGCTTCGCATCCACCATTTCATCGAAACCGTACAACTAAGAGGATTCGTTTACCTAGTTTACAGGGAGGTCAGCCAGTGCCCAGCGAAATAAAGGGGCCGAATCCTTGTACTTTGGGAAAGTCACAGCTCCTAAATTTTTGCATCCACGGCCCGCAGGAGTGAGGAAATCCTCGGTTGCGGAGGGCAGCCAGAATCCTCACTCCTGCCGCCGCGGCCCCGACCCTGAGTGGTGTGGGCATCACTGCGGGTTTTGGTTTGGAGCACACTGCCCGTGGCTTCCAGGGATTCAGGCCTTTTGAAGCATTGTACAGAGGTGGTAGAAAGTCCTGCTCATAGTGGGTCTGGAGTCCAAGGAGGAAAGGGAAGGGAATCATTTCCTGCTATCAAAGAAAAAAGTTACTCATGACAACCGTTAAAGGTGGTAAGGCAGGCTACCTGCCGCTGCAGTGGGGGTCTGTGATAGAGGAGAGAGGTACTGCTGGACTCCAAATATGACAAAGGCAAGTGCAGATTCATAGCCAAGGAGCAGGGTCTAGGTCAGTGGATGGGAAATTTTTAAGAGGAAGCATCAGGGATAAGGGGAATTCTGCTAAACCAACCACCCAGGATTTTTGCTGCCGGCAGGCCAGGGTGATAAGATAGTCAAGGGTAGAGGATAAGAAATCGGGTCAGATACCAAGGGTAGGGGATTTCTGCTTAATCCAACAGGATTCTTGCTAAAACTGGACTCAGCAAGCCAAGGACAGCGCCCAAGGTCAAGGCTTAGTCAGAAAGAGGACTGAGAAGAGCCTTGTCACTGGTCACCAGGGATGTGTCAGGTATTCTCTGGGGCCCCGAGAACTCCTCGATGTTAATTATGTTAACACTCCTGTTAGGTGGAGATTATAATGTCTTATAGACAAGGAAACTGAGGGTTGCTCAGGGCCAATTCAGCAGATCTGTGGGTTTAGGTAGTTGGCTAACATTGTGGAAAACATACCAAATGAACTCACCTCCTGCCCTCAAGGGTCTTGCAGGGAAGAGAGATTAACAGATATTTATTGAGCATTGACTACACACCTTGAGCTTTCAAAGCATTTAAAAATATTAAAATCCTAGATTAACTATTATAATTTCCACCCCCCAGTCGAGTGGTGACGGCATTGAATTTTGTCTGAGCCCCGTGTCTCTGGAAAACAGTGAAGGTTGAAGGAATTTCCTCACCCTTTTGTGTTCCAGAAAACAGCTTGCTGCAAGGAACCCCTTTTCCATGTGACTTCCAGAAGGCTCGTGGATGCTGCCCGTGTTTACCTCCGACAAGGCCGGGCACAGACCCTCCAAATTCCCACTCTTTGCCTCGTAAGTGATTAGCTGAACTGCTTGTCCCCAGTAATCAATCAGAGCAAAATGCTTGTCAGCCAAATTTCGTTAAATTCTCTCCTTCCTCCAGCCCCTGAACTTTGGTCCACGCCCAGCCTAAGCCAGCAGACGGTCCTTCTTGCAAAGAGGACAGAATGTTCTCTGATCCCCTGTCCCGTTATGCTATTCTTTGATCCCACTTTCTAGTTCTTTTCTGCAGCCTATAAAAGAAAAATCTTTTTGCCCAACCCTGATGATGCTCGCAAACCTTATTGATGAGGGAGCGTGGGCCAAGCCAGGGGCAAAGTACAGGCTAACAGCACCCCCTCCACCAGGTGGGATATGTGTGGTATTCCTCCAACACTCCTGCCTGCCCAAGAATAGGGGAAAGGAAAGAAAGCAACTAGTTAACTGATAGAGATCACAATCTTGCAGGACAGGAATCTCCTTCAGTTTACGGATAACTTCGTAAACTGCAAGAAAAAGGCAATCTTTTCCATAGCCTAATCTCCAGAAACCTATAGATTCTATTTCCCGGAGCCCGAATATCACCCTCATCAAGATGTAAGGGGGTTTAAGTGCTTGCCATGGTGGTGTGGGAAACAAGGCAAATGAAAAATTAAATTCCCTTACTGCCTACAGCCATTAACAAGTCCTTGAAACAGAGTGACCTTCCTCTAGGAGCTCAGCTGCCTTGACAATGATGACACTTTGGTAGGGGCAAAAGAGAATCTTGGCTTAATATTATCCTGACCACCCCCCCCCCCCCCAGGATCCTGTGAGTCTCCTTAAACACATAAAAATTTCGGGGTGCCTGGGTGGCTCAGTCAATTAAGTGTCCAACTTTGGTTCAGGTCATGATCTCACAGCTCATGAATTTGAACCCCACGTCGGGCTCTGTGCTGACAGCTCCGTGCCTGGAGCCTGCTTCGGATTCTGTGTCTCCCTCGCTCTCTGCCCCTCCCCCACTCATACTCTGTCTTTCTCTCTCTCAAAAGTAAATAAAACATTAAAAAAAAATTTTTTTTTTTAATTCCTTTGCAAACCTCCTTTATCTGTACCACTGCCCCCCCCGCCCAAGATATATGTTAACAGTCATATTCCAGACTTAACGGCCCCTGATACACATCTGAAGGGCCTCATGACTGAGGTTTTACTAAGCAGTAATAAAAGATGTTTTCATAGGGGCACCTGGGTGGCGCAGTCGGTTAAGCGTCCGACTTCAGCCAGGTCACGATCTCGCGGTCCGTGAGTTCGAGCCCCGCGTCAGGCTCTGGGCTGATGGCTCGGAGCCTGGAGCCTGTTTCCGATTCTGTGTCTCCCTCTCTCTCGGACCTTCCCCCGTTCATGCTCTGTTTCTCTCTGTCCCAAAAATAAAAAATAAAAGCGTTGGGAAAAAAAAAAAAAAAAAGAGATGTTTTCCTAGCTAGCCCCTCAAGGTCCTGGAAACCTTGCTTCCAAAATTCCTTAGAGACTTACACTGTCCCTAACCCCCTGCCAACCAGAAGGTATATATATAATCAGTCACTTTTCACAACCCCAGTGCAGCTCTTTCTGCCCACGGGTCCTGTCCCCGTGCTCTAATAAAATCACCTTTTTGCACCAAAGACGTCTTCAAGAATTCTTTCTCGGCTGTCAGCTCCGAACCCCCATCGCCCCCAAACCCCGTCATTATGGTCACAGCTTTCTCTTTAGGACAGTAGACCCCTCCCCATTGCCATCTCCTTGCAAATAAGTCTTCCCTTACTATTTCCGCTTTTATTTTTTTGTTAGTCAGTGGATGGGCAGAGACCACAGGACCCCAGGCGGGACCCCGGGCCTCTAGGAGCCCAAACAGTCTCCACAGCATAGGTCAAAAGAGATGGGAACACGGGACCCTCTGATTCTCTTTCATGATGATCAGGAATGCGACTGTGGCCCATAACATCAAGTAGGGAATGCCACCAGATCAGGCAGAGACAAACATCCCTTTTGCCAACTTGTGTTTTCAAAACTGGCTTGTTGAGATGAATTACAGGCGCCAATGAGACGTTTTCATAAAAGAAAAGAACCACAGTCTTTCACCAGGGGCTTCACTTCCTGTCGTCTCTTTGTCAGCCCCCACCCCTCCCCCCACCTCCCCTCATCCCAGGCAGCCTTGGAATTGGCTGTGAAGCTGACAGAACCAATTGAGTGCCGCAGAAAGGCAGGGAACAAACAAAAGGCACCATTTATGTCCGTGTTTGTGAATTTTCTCCATTTGATCAGCGGCCTGCAATTTAAATATATCCAAGTGTGCTGGGAACATTTGTGGCTTAATGATCAGATTTATTGAAAACACACACATACAAACAAAACTCTAAACGGGAAAACAACATTTAGCTTGGCCACAGAAGAGACATTTGACCCCAGTTGCAGTCGTCGCCTCTATTCCGGAGCCTGTTCCAGGATCCGTATGTGCCAATCTATCGGCACAGGTGCCCCTTCCTGTTCTGTGTCCCCAGGTCCCCCAGGGCAGTGTGGAACTTCTTGAAATACAGGTTCTTGGCCGCCACCCCTGGAGTTTTCCCTGTAGCAATTCTGGAGCCAGGCCCAGGATTCTGCATTTTCACGAGCTTTCCAGACAACTCAGAAGCAGATGATGACTACATTCTGCGAAAGGCAGCTCTGGGGCTCACAGATGTCTGCAACGGTGGGTGAGGCAGGTGGTGGAGGGTTCCAGAAGCTGCATAAAGCTGACCTGAGGGAGAAGCCCAGAGGCTCCTGGCCAGGCTGGGTCCTCTCTCTTGCTGTTGCACAGACCCTCCTCCGCCAGTGCGTCTTTGGATTGCCCGGGCCACAGCCAGCCCAAAGATCCTGCTCAAGACAGACTCAAGCTTTGCTCCCTTACAGACGAAACACCACTACCTTCCCTTCCTCCGCGGGTCCCAGGAGGCTTTTCTCTTAAACCCTTGAAAGCCAAAGGGTTTTGTTTAGTTGCTTTGTTCGTGTTGCAAATAATGCATTTGGGCACATATTCCAAGCAGGCCCTGGGCTAAGTGCTTGCACCAGTCAGCCATTAGCACGAATAATGCTGCGTAACAAGCCATCCCCGACCTGAGTAGCTCACAACAGTAAGACTACTGAGCATCTGGATGGTTTGGTCGTCTGAGTCCGACCCCGTTGGTCTGCGTGGGGCTTGCTCGTGTGAAGGTGGCCTCGCTCACATGTCTGCCGGTCAGCTGGCTGTTGGCCGGGGCAATGGAGATAAAGGTACCAGTGGTCACTCATCATGCAGGAGGCTAGCCTGGGGCTTGTTCACGTGACTGTGGCAGGATTCCAAGAGAGGGGAGGGGAACTTTGAGTCTCTTGAGCCTTAGACTCATAAACGGCACAAATCATTTCTATTGCCCCAATCGAGTCACATTGTACTGGCCAAAGTACGTCATGCGGTGAGACAGATCCCAGGTGGGTGAGCAAAGAGTATCCAGCACTTGGTGAGAGGAACTTTAAGTCCTAGCGCAGGAGGCTCGAGCATGCGCGTGCGTGCGTGTGTGTGTGTGTGTGTGTGTGTGTGTGTAGGGGGGGCATTTCGAGGCAGAAATTCTCTCCTGTTTGAGTCTGTGGGCTTGTGACCTCCTCGGCTGACAGAATAAGGCAGGGGGGACTCTGTGGAACTTTGGGGCTGGGTCACAGACGGCGATCCGGCTTCTGCTTTGTTCACCGGGACCTCGCAGGAGCCTGGGGCTGTTATGTAAGAAATCTGACCGCCCCGGGGCCTCGTCTTGGAGTCCTCCCTGCCCAGACACTGGGCACTGGGTGAACAAGCCTCGGGAAGATTCTAGCCCCAGAGATAGGAGCCTTCCCAGCTGACCCCTGGGCATCGTGGAGCACAGACATGCCGTTCCCCACCCCCCAGAACCCACAAGCACCGTATAATGGTTATTGTGTGCTGCTAAGCTCCAGAGTGGCTCAGCCAGATGCTGGGAAGAAGAAGAACAGACACCTTGCCGTGGGGAGAGGGTGTTCCAGGCGCGGAAAACGTCCCATCAGCAGGAGGGCGGGCAGGGCAGGGGACACTACGGTGGTGGCTTCCGGCAAAGTTCCCAAAGTGTGGGTACGCCACCTGGGGCGGCCTGCTCTTCCATCCTGGGTTTGCTGTCTCCAGGCCCAGGGCCCCCTGTTTTTCCACCTCCGGTGCCCAGCAGGCTCCTCAAGCCTGAACGCACAGGGGACCTTGGAGCCCCGCTTCTCTCCTTGCTGTGGGAATTTCAGTTCAGAATGAAAGCAGGGGAGGGAGAAAGCTTGGCCTGCTGGGCTGCAGCCCGAGCTCCGATCCTTCCAGATCCTTCTGTTCCCTGCCACCCTGGCCCCTGCTGCAAAGACACCTCAGCCTGGCATCCTCCGCCCTGCTGGCCCCCAGCCGCGGGTGGTTTCTGGGAGGCGCTCCCAGCCTCGTGTGCTAATCCTTCCAAAGAAGGAGGAGGAAGAAGAGAACAGTGTGTCCTGTCCTTTCCAAGGGGACTGGGAAGGGGGGACTGTAACACCATCATCATCGTCAGGATTAGGATCGGGATTAGGATTGTTCTGGACAATAGCTGCCATTTCTTGAGGGTTAACCTTGAGCCGGGCGCTATATATCATTTTATCTTCACTTGTGGTCCTGAAGATAAAGATACTAAAACTCCAGTTTAAAGCGGAGGAGATGGGAGCTCAGGCAGGAACCTGCCCAAGATCACACAGCCGGTAAAATGTGGGGAAAGATATGGTCCCAGGTAAGTCCGACCTCAAAGCCCACGCTCTTAAACACGGTTGGCGTGCTATCGTACTCATGTCCCAATCCTCTACTCGTGGCTCATTGGAGAAACTGCCAGAAGCTAATTGCTCAGACCGTCGTGTTCCTTAGGAACCACACCAAAGCTCAGGTACCTCAGACCTCCGGGGGGCTTACATCTAGCCGAAGAGCCAGAGGACCTTGGAGTGAAAGTAATCTGTGCTGCCCATCAGTGCAAGGCCACAAATATTTTCCTGAGCCCTCCTATGTGCCAGGCACTGACAGACACCAGTGGGGCTGGGGGTAAGGGTACAAAGAGGAAAAAGGCACATTTTATATCCTCAGGGAACTTGGCACTAATAAGGGGAATAAAAATAAGGCCACCAACCCTAGCACATATCATTGCCATCGAATTGTATGCGACATCTTTTGGTTATAAATTACGGAGATCCCATTCAAAGGATCACGTTTATTGAATCGTGCGACAGAAAATTCCAAGGATTGATCTCTCCGGCTTCAGGCAAGGCTGGACCTAGGTGCTCGGATGATCTTGCATCAGTGCTTGGCCTCCCTCTTCCTCTGAATTGGTTTTACTTCCAGGCAGACTTTCTTCTTATGACAGCCCCTGACAGCTCCAAATTTACATCCTTGGCAACTCCAGGGAAAACAGAGTGCTTCTTTCCTAAGAATTCTGGCAAAAGGCCCTCAGGAGACTCTCTTTCGTCTGGCTTGACTGTCTGTGCTTTTTGCCCGAGCCCATCACCGCGTAAGGTGGATGTGATATTGCGACTGGCCGAGGCTGGGTGTGCTTCCCTTCCTGACTGAGAGTAGAGGTGGGGCAGTTCTGCTCATGGAAGCTGGGGTTCTGTTACTGGAAGAAGGGGAACAGACGCCGGGCAGGCAAAACCCACACATAACCTAAGCCTTGGAGGCACAAAGACCCTTCGTGTGCGTTTTATCCAATACCTTCATATCATAGATAGGAAAACCGAGAGGACCTTCACATCTCTCTCTGCCACTTGGTGGGGCCCTGATGAATCCCTTCATATCTCTGTGCCTCAGTTTCCTCCTCTCTAACGTGGTTATAATGACATCATGGTGTCAACTGGGAGGATGAATTCAAATACATATTGTACCCCACTTAGAACAGTGAAGCATATTAGGTGCTCAATAAATGCTGTTCTCTCTCCCCGTGTCTCTCCCCTCTGGGATCCCTCAGAGTCATGCATCCTGTTCTCTGCGCCTCTGAAGTCCTGCCTTCACCCGTTCGCTACGATCCAGTGTGGTTGTCATTCGTTTTTACTCCCGTGGGGCTTAGCTTCTTCCACTCAACTGAGAGTTCTTCAAGAGCAGGGACCTGTGGATCACCAGCAGCTCTGTGGATCTCTGTTTCCACTGCCCAGCCCCTAGCGGAGCTAAAGACAGATGTGGAGAGGAAATCGATCAATAACCAAAGTCGATGTTGCAGACCGGTTGTTCCATTTAAGTAATGCCGCGTGACGAGCCATCACGGTGTTTAGGGACTTCATAAAACGCTTATTTTGTGCATGACTCTGCAATTTGAGCACAGCTCAGTGGGGCTGGCTTGTCTATGTTCCACTCGGTGTCCACTGAACCTGCTAGAAGGCCAGGAGCTGGGACATCTGAAAGGCCCCCTCGCACACATCTGGCCCCTGGGCCGGGAAGACTGACAACTGGGAGGACTCAGCCGGGCAGCAAGGGCTGTGGCTCGCTGGGCATCTCTGTCTATCCGTGTGGTCTGTCTGTGTGGTCTTTTCAACAGGATGGCACCAGGGAGCTGGACTTGTGTCAGCACAAGGCAGCCGGGGTCTGCGCCCTAAGAGAGAGAGAGTACCAGGTGGAAGCTGTATTGCTTTTTTAAAAAACCAAACACTTGATTTTAGAATAGTTTTAGCTTTACAAAAAAAATCGCTGAGATAACACGGTTCCCACGCCCAGTTTCCCACACTAGCTTAGGCTGGCGTGATGCATTTGTTGCAATGAATGAACCAATATGGATCCATGTAACTTTATAACTGAAGCCCATACTTTATTCAGATTTTCGTAGTTTTTTCACCTGAAGTCATTTTTCTGTCCTAGGATAGAATGTGGTATCCGGGATACCGCATTACCTTTAGCTGTCGTGTGTCCTTAGTGCCTCTTGGCTGTGACGGGTTCTCTTACTTTCCCTGTTTGGATGGCTTTGACAATTTCCAGGAGTGCTAGCGAGGCAGTAGAATGCTGGCAGAATGTCCCTCAGTGGGGCTCTTTCTGATGTTTTTCTCATGATGGGGCTGGGGTGTGGGCTGGGGGGACAAAGACTACAGAGGGGAAGGGCCCTTCTGAACGCATCATATCAAGAGCACGTACCATCAGCACGACCAGTCACTGTCGACGTTGATCTTGACCACTTGTCTGTGGCGGCGTTTGCTAGGTATCCGCACTGTGAAATTACTCGTCCTTTCCTTTCTCTACATGGTACTTTTTGGAAGGAAGTCACCAGCTCTGTGCAGCCTGCACTTAGGGAGTGGGGAGTTACTCTCCACCGCCTCGAGGGCAGAGCATCTGCATAAATTATGTGGAATTCTTCTACATGGGAGATGTGTCTATTCCCCCCCCCCCATTTATTTATTTATTTATTTATTTATTTATTTATACCATCGTTGGTTTATATCAGTGTTGACCACGGTTATTTATTTTCTACCTTGGGGTATCATCCAACAGTGTGTTATTTATTTTGTGGCTTGAATTGCTCCAGCTTTGGCCACTGGGAGCTCTTTCAGAAGGGCTTCGTGACCCTTTCCTTCCCCCATCATTCACTGTACGTGTGTGCGTGTGCACACGCGCGTGCGTGCACGCGCGCGCACGCGCGCACTGGCTTACCTTTTCGCACTAGAAGATGTTCCGGGCTCGTTGCGTGTATTCCCTGCCCCAGTGCCAGCATCAGCCATTTCTCCAAGGAGCCGTGTTCCTTTTTTTGGAGAATGGTATTAGAAACCAAGATGTAGGGGCCACGCGGGCTCGTTGCTGCTGGGGTGTTAACACCCCTTCTTAACATTGCCTCGGAAGTCATGGGGTTCAGTGCTGTCGTAATCACGGGCCCACTCAGAATCAAGGGCACAGAATAGAAACTCCTCCACCTCTCTGTAGAGGTCTGTCATTGTCACACTGTCAGAGCCGGTGTCACCTTCTTTGGAAAGTACCATCTGTCACAACAGTGACACTGTTGCACGCCCGAGGATTCTCATCTTACTTAAAACATCCTTCATCCCCACTGGGTTTCTATTTGGCTTCAAAGAAACTCTTTCCGTGGTTTGGTTTTGCTCGAAGATGGTTTGCTGTGACAGGGACACACCCTACATAACCCTGGGTCCCCTTGTGAGCCGATCATTGCCTTCTCACTGCTCTCCTCGTCCTTTTGTTGGGATCCAGGAGAACGTCTCAGCTTGCTGCTCTAACGTCTTTCACATACTTATGAAGCTTGCTAATTTCTTTTCTTTTGTCATGTTCTGGCTCACAGCGTTGTTACAGCAGCAGAGACATTTACGGATTACCAGTACGCAGGTGCACCCCCACATTTCCTGGTCCCCTTGCCGGCAGGCAGGGCCACGTGACTATCTGTGGCCAATGGGGCTGTGCGCGGAAGATTTGAAACCTGTGAGCGGCCGTCCAGCTCTGTCATTTCCTGTTAGGAGATGGCATGACTCCCTCTGCTGAGACTCTCACTGCGTGGGGGGCCCTCTGTCACCCCACATTGGTTAGGTCGTTGAGCTCTTGGGATCAACTATTGCCTAATCTTTCTTGACTAATAGGGTGAGTGATACTGGATTTTTCATTTACATAATGAGGCAAAATTTACCCAAAAAAAGTGCTTCAAGGAAAAATAGGTGAATAGTCAGACATGGTGTAAATCCTCGGGGCCAAAACGCAAATGAGTAGCATTTGGGAAAATACTGCCACTGTGTTTTTGTCTTGCCGTCGGCATGGGAACTCTGGTCTTTACTGGAATTGGCCAAAAGATAAATTTGTTCATTCCCATTTGTTCCCTGTCCGTCCTGTGACTTAAATAACAACCACCAAAACCTCTTCATTAAAGCTTATCAGTCAGAGATTACGTGCAAAGATCGGAATCTTTCATCGGATTTTAGAGCCAAATAGCTTGCCTTTGCCTATAGTGTTCTCCTGTTCTCCAGACATTAATCAAGGGTCTAAACTTGGTGAGAGGGGGCTCTTCAAGTCTCTCTGCTCATGGGGTCCTATTGAAAGGCACAGGCAAATGATAACTGCCTGGCAATGAGAGAACACGCAAGCACGGCGGCCAAGAGGGAAGGTTGGAGTGTCATTCCAACCCAGTGGCCCGAAAGCTGGGCATGTGTGTGCCGATTAGTGAGTAATTGGGCCTTGGCACGGTGATTTGCATGTCGGAAACTGCTAAAATATTCACGTACTTGACTGTGTCTCTTCCAATTAGATATAATAAATGCAGATTTGGGTGACCATATGTTTTCTTTTGATGTAATGGTTTTAACCTTTAAGGGGTGTGTGTGTGTGTGTGTGTGTGTGTGTGTGTGTAGCTTTCCAGTTCTTCAGGGCTGGACTGATTGGAGGTAAGCTGGTATTTTACGATTAGCCTATTATTAGAGATTCCTTGGGATTGAAAGAACAGACAGTGTAGCTTTCTAGTGTGAATCCTCTTTTCTTCCTCCCTTCCTTCCTCTCTTCCTTCCTTCCTCCTTCCAACCTTTCTTCCTTCCCTCCCTCCTTCCCTCCTTCCTTTCTCCCTTTCTCTCTCAAGTAGACTCATTTCTCTAAGCCTCACTTTGCTCCTCTGTAAAATGGGGCTAATAATAACACGTACGAGAATTTTTGAGGAATAAAGAAGATACTACCTATGAGCCATTTGGCACAGTGTTTGGCACATGGGGAGTGTTCGGTAAATGATAGCTGTTATTATTATTATTATTGGCTGTTTGTCTTTAGTGGGTTACTTAGCCTTGCTGAACCTCAGTTTCTCCATCTGAAAAAATGGGCTCATTCCATTCCTTACATGAGATTATTGTGATGTGTGGTGATAGGTAGATATTATTTTTACTATATGCTCAGTGAATGCGTGAATAAATGAATGAATGAATTCTGGGATGCATCGTGTATTAGGCAGGGTAGGATTTTTACAGTATAAACTTCTCCCAGGGGTGCCTGGGTGGCTCAGTCGGTTAAGCGTCCGACTTTGGCTCAGGTCATGATCCCGGGGTCCGTGAGTTCGAGCCCCGCGTCGGGCTCTGTGCTGACAGCTTGGAGCCTGGAGCCTGCTTCAGATTCTGTGTCTCCCTCTTTCTCTGCCCCTCCCCTGCTCATGCTCTGTCTCTGTCTCTCTCAAAAATAAATAAATGTTAAAAAAAAGATTTTAATTAAAAAAAAAAACTTCCCCCAAGTTTCGCCTGAAACAGTAAGTTTATTTCTCTCTCTCACCTCACCTCAACGCAATGGATACAAATGTCTGCTGCACATACTCATTCAGGGACCTGCTCTCCTTCCAGCCGAGGCCCCACCCTCTGCAGGGGCCTCAAATGGGAGACCCATGGGTGGGAGAGATGGTGGCAGAGCTCACGTAGGCCTGACAACGGTCACTTCTGTTCTGGTTCCAGTCGCCTCTTAGTACAAACCTGGCCGCAAGAAAAGCCGGGGGGCGCCCTCACTGTGCACCCAGGATAGCAAAGGGGATGACTGTGCACCCCGGCCTGAGGTTCCCACAAACCAACTGAGACTCCAAATAATACTGCATGAGTCCTATTCGATGGCATACCGGGTTGACGAGCCGGGGGAAGGTTGGAAGATGGACAGAGGAGAGTAGCACGTGTGGAACAGCAGTGCGGCCCCTGCGTCTCTTTTATGGCTCTGGGTCCTGGACGTTGAAGCCACAAAGTCCCTCCCTCCGTCCTTGGCAGTTCGCTCCTTCGGAATCCATTAGCGAGCTCCGCCGTTGTTTTCCTGATTTCATTAAAAATGCCACCAAGACACATGCTCTGCGGTATGCCACTTCAGTCCTAAGTGGGGCATTTTTGCTAGATGGATCGATTTTTTAAATGACAGCATCTGTTTGCTTGTACACATTTATTTATAATTCTCCCCTTGGCAATTAGAGCTGGGAAATCGGTGAGCGGTAACCAGCTGTTTGCATTAGCTGAGAAGGGAGGCAGTGATTTGATCTGTGAAGGAGCACCAAAGCCCTGGCCAGAAGCAGCCAAAATGGAACAGATGTCCTCAAACACACAGTCCCGGGGAGGGCCTTGTAAATCACGTACACCGCCAGCCCAGAGAGACAGCTGCCGAGCTGGGTCAGCCGGAGAAGCCCGTGACAGTGGGTGGCTGCGTCCGGTCCTCTTGGGGACTCAGGGATGTTTGCGGAAGGGCAGAAGCATAGCTGAGGGGGTGGTCCTCGGCGAGCTGGACCTTCCGATGAGTCCCCGTTGTGCCCAGGGTGAAGCCCTATTGCTCCTTTGCCCTCCCTCCCTCCTGCTCTCTTTCTGCCTCCAGCCACCCTGGCTCCTTGTGGCTCCTTGCTGCTCCTAGAACATGCCAGGTGCCCCCCCCCCAGCCTCCTCAGGGCCTCTGAGGCTCTGGCTTCCCCAGCCTGGAGCTCTCCTTCTCTGGGCTTTTAGTAGAAACTATACTTGGAGTTTTCAGTGTGGATCTTACCCCCCCCCCGCTGGTGACATGCAGGGCGCACCCTCGTGTGACACTAGGCAGGGGCAGTCAGTCACGCGATCTCTAGGGTCAACCACCTGTACTCACGACCATCCGGTACCCATACGACTATTCTGTTTGTCACTTTCAAACTTTATTCAACTGGGGCGCCTGGGTGGCTCGGTCGGTTCAGCGTCCAACTTTGGCTCAGGTCGTGATCTCACCAGTCATGGGTTCGAGCCCCGCATCGCGCTCTGTGTTGACGGCTTGGAGCCCGCTTGGGATTCTGCTTCGGATTCTCTTTCTCCCTCTCTCTCCCTGCCCCACCCCCACTTGTGTGGGCGTGTACTCTCTCTCTCTCTCTTTCTCTCTCTCTCAAAAATAAATAAACGTTAAAAAAAAAAAGAACCATATTCGATCAATTACAGGAGCTATTCAACGCTTATTTATAAAATGGGCTTTGGGTTGGGTGATTCTGCCCAAGTGTAGGGAGGCTAATGTAAGTATTTCAAGTACATTTAAGGTAGGCTAGGCTGAGTTATGATGTTTGGTAGGTTACGTTACATTAGGTGCTCATGATTGCAAGGACCTTGTCTGTCTTGTTCACTGCTGAACTGTGCCGGCACACAGTAGGTGCTCAATAGATATCTACTGACTCCATGAGGGGATATTTCACTCTGGGGGGGGGGGGACACTGCACCCTGTTACCCTCCCTGTCTGCAATTCGGGGTGGGGGGACTCACAGAAAGCCCAGGTCACTGAGGGAGACTCCTTGGGGACAGCAGCCCTGTATTCTTGATCTCTGTAGCTCTGGAAGCCGGGTACACAGATAGTGCTCAAGGACTGGTAGTTGAATAAAGAGAGGGCTGAATGACCGGTGACTGTCAACGACGCTCAAGGCAAAAAAAAAAAAAAAAAAAAAAAAAGACATCATCTAGATTTCCTTCTTTTCTTTACTCGCCCAGCAGCACCTCGCTTGCCAACTCGAGTCTCCAGTTCCTCCAGGAGCACGATGGCCTGAGCCGCCCCCACCTCCCACCCAGATGACCGCCAACTCCTGACCCGTCCTGGCCGCTACTCTTGCGCCCCCTACAGTTTGTTCTCCGCACAGCAGCCAGCGTGATCAAAAAGTGTCGGTCCTGCCGTTCTCCCGCTCACCCCCCTCCGAGAGGGGCTTCTACCCATAGCCGAGGCCGCTGGGCTCCTGCGCACGGGTCTGGCCCCTCTGCCCTCCGTCGCCACGCTGGGCCACACGGGCCTCCTCCTCGCTTCCTTTGAACATCACTTGGGAGACTTTGCGCTTGGCTCTTTCCTCTTCCGCGATTGGTTCCAAGCTGGCTCCTGTATCTTGCAGGTGTCAATTCAAACGTCACCTCCTCGGAGAGGCCTCCCCTGACCACCCCATCTAATCCAGTAACCAAGGCCATGCTCCCCCCGCCCCCGCCCCCCCCCCAGCAGGAGGAGTGGCCTGAATTCCAGGTGCGGCTGCCCCGTCCCCTCCCCCACCTCTTCCCCGCTGCTTTCCCACCCGAAGCAGCCTCGCATTTTGATACATGACTTTTATCTTTTTTGTTGTTCCTCGTTCCTCCAGTTCCCCCTTTTCCTTCTCATCAAAGCAGGCAGCTGTTGCCTCAGGGGAGAAATAGAGCAGAAGGGGAACAAGCACTAGCTCGTAAGTCTTTTTGGCTTTTCTTCTCTTTCAGGAGAACTTTTAGAAAAGCTGCGGGGGATTTGAGGCACCGGAAACATCTTGCAGCCAGAGTGGGGAGCCTGGGGCTCCCTCCGCAGACTGGAGACGCTTCATCGGGCTGGAGCAGGGGAGGGGCAGGGGAAGGGCAGGAGGGGTAGTGCTGCCAGCCCTGAGCAGTAAGTCCTGGACGTTACCTCCCGGCTTCTCCCTGGGGAGGCCGCAAGGCCCTGGGGAAGAGGTTGCCTCTAAGCCCAGAGATCCCAACCCAGGCCCCCTCCAGCTGAATCCTGCCCACAGCTATGTCTGGTTTGGCTCATGCCCTTTCTTTCTTTCTTTCTTTCTTTCTTTCTTTCTTTCTTTCTTTCTCTCTTTCTTTTCTCAGTTAAGGGATTGTATATTTCAAATTTCTCTTGAAACTTCAGACCCACATTTGTCGTTTGTCTCGAAAAAGATATCTGGCCAGCGTGGTCCCCTGTGCTCTCAGGAGGATGCCCCCCACCCCACCCCCACGCACCCCCTTCTTGCTGCCGGGTCTCAGGCAGTCCACTTGGCTCCTTTTCCTGACTAGCCTAGCCCCTGTGGGCATCTGGGTGCTGGGGCCCCGGAGGATGGTGCTGGAGGCAGCTTCAGTGAAGCTTCTAGGGTCTCAAGCATGTTCTGAAGGCAACAGAGATTCTGCTTCTGAAGGGGTCACGTGAACGGGAAGAACGGGCATCTCAGGGGTAACCCACCCCACCCACACTGACATCTTGTGGCTGCGAGGACCGCGGCCCGACCGCAGAAAGGACTGTGCAAGTCAAGAAGGTTTGACTCTGCTTTGGTGTTGGCTCGGCACAGCCAAACAGAGGGCACGAGTCAGAGATTCAGTGGGTTAAGAAAAATTTAAAAAAACTGATGTATATCCTGAGCAACCCAATTTGTGGATGAGATGAAAGTCTGATGCCACACATTGGGGCAGGGTCCAGTTTGTACCCCCAAGAAACAAAAATATCATACTTAGGAGGGCTTTCTCACCTGTCAGGCAGAATAGGGGGCCCTTTATGCCCTCAAACTCCAAAGTGCGGGCCTCAGAATCATCGGGTGTTAAAACCTGTTAAAACACAGACTGCCGGGCCCAGCCTCCCTGCTTCTGATTCAGCAGGTCGAGGGTGCCCAAGAATTTGTCTTTCTAATGAGGTCCTAGATAACGCTTAGGCTGCTGGTCTGGGGACCACTCTTTGAGAAGCACCCATTTAGACAATCGTATTAATTAGTTCTCACAATCTTATTAGGTAGGATCTATCATCTCCTTTTTAAGGAAGAAAAAAAAAGGTTCATTTGCTTTCCTACGAAGTCAAGCCCAAGTCAAGCCCGGCCACCGGGACGTGCATCCCTAACCTTGCAGAGGTAACATATCTGAGGGGGAAGGGATGGGAAGGGTAGGGGGGAGTGCTCACACCTGACTCCTCTCTTAGGAGGAGAGAGTAAAGAGTTCAGTAGTCCCCCCGCCCCCCTTATCCGCGGTTTCGCTCTCCGCGGTTTCAGTTACCCGCGGTCAACCGCGGTCCGGAAGCAGATGACCCTCCTTCTGACTTACCATCAGAAGGTCGTTAGTAGCCCAATGTTACTACTGCACAACGCCTATGTCATTCACCTCATTTCATCTCCTCATGTGGGCATTTTATCACCTCACATCATCACAAGAAGACAAAGGGTGAGTACAGGACAATCAGATATTTTGAGAAAGAGAGAGAGTGTGTGAGAGAGAGACCACATTGACACAACTCTTATTACAGTGTATTGTTATAATTGTTCTATTTTATTATTAGATATTATTGTTAATCTCTTACTGTGCCTAACTTACAAATTAAGCTTTATCATAAGTACGTGTGTAGAGGAGAAAACCTTTATCATAGGTACGTGTGTATAGGGTTGGGTATTACCTGGGGTTTCGGGCATCCACGGGGGTCTGGAACATATCCCCATGGATAAGGGGGGAACTACTGTAATACTTAACAATTATGCAGTGATCACTCTGCATTACCCGAAGCCCTTGGCATGTATCCACCCCTCCACTCCTCACGGTACCCCACAGAAGCCCTCCTCATCACCCCCATTTTATAGATGACGAAACTGCATCCACTCTGTCCAGTCAGCAGGCCGGGGAAGAGGATGCGCTCACTTGGGAGGCCTTTACTGGGCGGGGTCTGGAAGCGATGACATCACCTCTGCTCACCGTCATTGGCTGGAACCCAGTCACATGATCACACGTGCCTGCAAGGGAAGCTGGGAGATGTAGTCTCTCTACGCGCTCAGGGGAAACCAGAGATGGGATTTGCTCGCTGATTTTGAGGCAAGCTCCGCGTTAATGCCATTGAGGCCCCAGAAGGAGATGCTATGAACAAAGTCACACAGCGGCTGGAGGGACAGTGGGTGGAGGTGGGGTCTGGGGCCTGAAGATAGGTTTTAAGGCCTTGGCTGCCAGTTTTCCCTGCGTGGTATTGTGCGACTCGCTTTTCTCCGAGCCTCACTGTATCGTAATAGGGCGATACTTATTTGCCAGGGTATTTGTGTGCGTAAAATGAGATAACACGGCCACCCAGGGCGGGCCCCCTGCGTGTTCATTCGGTCGGAATCAAAACCCGTGTTGGGGGTTCTCACCCAGGACTGCACGTTTGACTCACCCCGGGGAGAATTTTAAAAGACCCGTCTGAATCATGCGTACAGGAGTGAGGTCAGTGCTTGGTATTTTCTAAAAATACCCTCAGGTCATTTTCATATACAGCCAGGCTTGAAAACTACCTTCTATGATATTGACTATCAGCCAGAATGGACCAACTAACATCTCTTACTTAAGGAGTGGAGGGATCCAAGGTCTCTAACTGGGAGAAAGCCTAGAGGGTTGGGCTGGGGTTGACCTTGACACGCTCTCTTGGGGGGGGGGGGGCGCTTGTGTCAAATGAGTGGGTGGGTGGGCCTGGAGCAAGATGTATTTCGTTCATATTTCCGCTGAGGAGCAGCACAGAAAAGTCCCCGTGGAACGAAGTCCTGCTCCCCCTTCCCTAGGATTTTCTCTCCGTCATCGGCTCTGCCCAGACTGGCAGGTGCCAACACTTACAAATCGCCCTGGCCTGTGCTTCCATGTAGAACAGCAAAGTGTCATTATTTCTAGGCTTTTACCAGGTGGAACAACTTTCTGCCAGCTAAGGTGACATGTGGCCGTTGGCATTTGAACAGGTCGCTTTGCAGGACGGGCAAGAGACAGTTAAGTGCCACCTTGGGGCTATTACTCTCAGCAGGAGGAGAATAGCTACATGCTTGTGGCTTTGCTTATTCACTTGGTGTTTCCCTGGAGATGAGGGGAGAGGTTGGGGCCCACGGGGTGTCTATTTATCAGAACACTCACTACGTAGCAGGCACACTGTACCTACTTTACATATCGCTTCACATGGCGCTTTACAAGTGTTAATTAAATCCCCACCACAACCCTCTAAGGTTGGCACCATTACTCTCCTTAAAAAGTTTGGGGCACCTGGGTGGCTCAGTCGGTTAAGCATCCAACTTCAGCTGAGGTCGTGATCTCGCGGTTGGTGAGTTCGAGCCCCGCGTCGGGCTCTGTGCTGACAGCTCGGAGCCTGGACCCTGCCTCCGATTCTGTGTCTCCTTGTCTCTCTGCCCCTCCCCCACTTGTGCTCTGTGTCTCAAAAATAAATGAATGTAAAAAAAAAAAAATTAAAAGGTTAAAGATGGCCCTTGCATTCTTGGAGGTGACATGCCCCTGAGGGGAGAATGACAGTAAGCAATTAGACAAAGAATATACTGGATCCCTTCAGATTGTGACCATGCTTTGAAGGGCATGAGGTGACAGGGGTCTTCAGATGGGGGGTTAGGGAGGGCATTCCTGGGTAAGCAGCATTGGAAATAGCAAGATGTGGACGTCAGGGGAAGAAGGGTCCAGGCAGACGGGATAGCAAGTGCAAAGGCCCTGAGGTAGGAACAGGTTTGGCTAAGTGAAGGAGTAGCCAGAGCTTGAGGAACAGTAGGGGATGAGCAGGAGGTGAACAGGAGATGAATGCGGGATGCAGCCGTGGCAATGAACCTGGATGATACGGTAAGAACAAGGCAGCCACCCCCCAAGGATGTCGAGTGGAGGAGTAACTGGGTTTGGGTTGCACTTTGCGGTAATGGCTCAGGCTGCTGTGTGGACAAAGGAGGGTGAGGGCCTGCAGGGGCCACCGGGAAGCTTGTCGGCAGGACGCTCCTTGCCCCAGACCAGGCAGAGGTGAAGAGGGTATGGACTAGTGGGGGGCAGTTGAGTCCGGGAGAAGCGGGTGGGTTTGGGAAATATTTCAGGCAGAGAGTGATGGAATCTGCTGAGGCTAAGAAGTGGTGTTGTGCAGGGGTGGGGGTGGGGGTGGGGGGGGTAGGGGAGGACAGGCCCCCTACTTTCGGCTGGCCAGGGGCAACAGCCCAGAGATCTACATACCGTGTGTCTGATATTTAGAAGGCAAGTCAACACTACTCTACCACATGAAATACATTCTACCCTCCCGTCCTGGGAGCTATTTCTTTGTAGGGACCTGGGAGGCCAAGGTCGCATTAGGGGCTCTACGGCAGAATGTGGTGGCCAGGAGAGACTGGGGCAGTGTCCTCCGTGGTGTGGGGCCCCCCCTGTCTGCATCTAGGAGCTGTCCTGGGTTCGGGAAAGGGAGAAATCAGGGCTGACGCCTGGGTTTTTGGATGGAGCACGTCTGAGCCCAGACCCCATCCTCCATTGGGAAACTTTTTTTTTTCAATGTTTCCCCCCTCGCAAGACTGAGTTCCTTGTCTTTTCCTCTTCTCCCTCAAGACTCTGGGTTTGCAGGTTTAACGCAGATAGGTCTTTGCTGCTGATGCTGTGACCCCGGCTCAGTATACGGAGCTGTGTATTGGGACCACCGATAACCTGCTTCCCACCTCCCCGCCACTTAGTGAATGATGAACGCATGTGAAGTGCGCAGAGACACTGGGCATTCACGAAAACCCCTGTGCTTTGCCCCCTGGGCACATGGCCTGCCTTTCCCAGCCCTGCTGGCTGTGGAATGTGGCCGCGGGACTCGGTTGGGGCTAGTGGGACGTGGCCGTATGTGACGTCATCACTTCCAAACCCGGCTGTTACGACCTCTCCCAGGAGATCCTTCTTTCCCTGCCCCTGTCTGCTGGCTGGCTGGGAGGCTCCAGCCGGTGGCTCTGATACCTTAGGACGGGGGTTGGCAACCTACAGCCTGGGAACCACATCCTGCCCACTGCTTGTTTTTGCAAGTCGAGTTTTACTGGCACGCAGCCGCATCGATCCATTTCTGTATCATCTGTTGCTGGACGCTTGTGCTGTAACGGCAGAGTTAAGTCATTGTGGCGGGCTATATGAGGCGCAAAGCCAAAACCTTTTACAGTCGTGCCTTTACGGGAACGTTTGCCGACCGCTGCCCTAGAAGATGGCCAAGCCACGAGATGGGGAGAGCTTGGAGCCCCGAGTAACCACATAGAAGGAGGCACCTGGTTGCCAGGAACCTCCATGGGGGACTCTCCCTGAACAAGAAATAAAAGCTTATTGCGTAAGCTTGTGGTTTGTTTGTTGTAACAGCTGGCATTGCTTATCCTGACTAACACGAGGCCGGCTACCCTGTAAGCAAACCACAGATGATAACTTCCTCCCATTCTGCATATTTTTACACTCTCCATAAACTACCGTGTTTGGAATAGCTCAGAAAAATGAACTGGGCTTGAGGTAGGCTCTCTCTCGCCCTCAAGCCTTTGTGCGAGTTGCTCCTAACTCTTCTTCCAAGAACATTCATCCCCCATCTCTTCGCCCATCTGTCTCCCGCTGATCTCCCAGGCCTCAAGGTCACTGACACTGCTTTCAGGCGACCTTCCCATCCTCCTCCGTGCTGCAGGACTGGGTTAGGTACCTCTGTAACGTGCTCAGGCTCGGCCGCCCTGACTTAGAGTCCTGGCCTGCCACTTACAAAGCCTAAGACTTTGGGCAAGTGGCTTCACCTGTCCGTGTTTCCATTTCCCCATCTGTAAGATGGGAATATCATCTATCTGGTAATGTCGTTGTAGGAAGCGAGTGAACTCAAGTGCTTAGAATGACA